>NW_024349505.1:4930172-5383431 GCF_902729225.1 Pteropus medius | reverse complement strand
CTACTGAATTTTGATCACAAATACCTAACAAATATGCTTTCTAAATATCCTTCATATCCCTTGACCTTGATCTTAACTGTTCTCTGCCTTTGTTTTTTCTTCTATTGATTAGAATCTGTGGAAGTAATCTCCTACATAGCCCGATTTGTTTCTAAACCATCTATCTGTGCTCCATGCACTTAACCATTCCATTCTTCACTAGATGTCAAAACGTGACTCCATGGAAGATGCAAGCAATATGAAAAGGAAGTGTTATTATATGGCCATTTTTCCAAGAGATCTTCAATGGATCATCAGCCCTTAGAGGAGATCTGTAAGTACAAAGGCATCTCTTTATTTGTTGGGCCCTTTTCCTCCCTTCTCCCCTCCCCCAAGGCCTTTCTATTCCACCAGGAGCTCCAAATGGAGGTAAGCTATGAGCATGTAGAGGATGTGACAGTGAGCTATGGACTATAGATGCAGTATAGGTGGTGGAATTAGCCCTGGGCTTGAGTGTTATCTCAATCACTTCCTAACCATGTGACCTTGAGCCAGTCTCTGAATTTCTCCAAACTTCAATTTTAAAGTAGAGTTATCATTAATAATACCTGCCTGCCTGTGAGGTTGTTATAAGGTTTCAAATAAGTATTAAATGTAATATATATATAAAATGAATTTGTCAACCACATACATACATATTAGTTATTCTATTATTAGGATAGAAATTTGAGAACTATAGCTCTAGAGAAAGTGGAGAGAAGAAAATAGTGGCAGTGAAATAGAGAAACTGATAAAGATACAAATTGAGATGCAGCAGAAATCGCTTAATGTAGATGTTTGTACTCAGATTGAGAAAAATTACAGCCTAGATGTAAATAGCCTAGCATATGACTTTAGACTGTCCTTGGTTGAAGTTCTAATTCTCTACTTATAATTTAGGTCTATCAGACAAGTTAACAGCTCTAAAGTAATTAGTAATAATAATATTCCTTAACATTTATCGATATGTATGCTAGGCATTGCTCTAAATGTTTACATGATTATTTCCGAGTTTCAATTTCTTCCTGTATGTTTCTTCATGTATAAAATGGCAGGAGTAACTATTATATTTTCCTCATAGGATTGCTAAGAATTAAATGATGGTGCCAGCCAGGAAAATATACTCAAAATATAACAGCTATTATTGTTATTTTTAGCTATGGAAATACCCAGGGTAAAATAAGTGAATGGGTAGACACACTTCTCTCTGTGCCTCCTGCTAGGTTTGGTTACAAATCCTGGAAATTATATATGTGAAACAAACACAAGAAGACTCAAAGGTGAACGAAGAAGGCAGACTGGCTAGACACCTTGGATCCGAGGTCTAGCATGGCAGCAAGTGTCTCCAGTTTTCTTTTTGCCTCATATGTCCCAGACATGAAGGTGAAGAAGCCAGCGACCTAGAAATGTCAATAAGAGAAGACAATGAAAGTCCCCCCAAAAGTTTGCTGACTCTAGCCAAAGGACAGGGAACAGGGCACCCTAGCAAGACAGAAAACTTTTAGACACAAATGATCCTCCTGAAGCCAAACAGCATGGAAATCAGCCCCTGCACCCATCTGCAAAGGCTGAGTGGGAAACCTCAACTTCCTCCCTTGCTTGGCTGTAAGGAGGCACTCCTACCCCACCTCCTATACTGTGGCTTCAGAGAAGACAGAGTGAGAAGCCAGGACTTCTATATTCTTCCAGTGATAATGTGCCCCACCCCCCATGGTGTTGGTAGAGGCCACATGGGGATCATACCCAACAGTAACAAACCACTTCTACCTCTCCTTGCTGTGGTAAGAGGAGGTCAATTGGAGGAACTTGAACTTTCATTTCCGTATGGCAGCAGTAATGCAGCACCCCCTAAAATCCCCTGCCCTGTCAGGCTAAAGCAAAAGATTTAAATAACATACAGAATTTTGTGGCAAAATACTTAAAATGTCCAGGTTTCAATCAAAAAGTCGCTCATTATACCAAAACCCAGGCAAATCTCAATTTGAATGAGAAAAAGTAATTGACACCAAGGTGACATGGATGTTGGACTTATCTAAACAGAATTTTAAGCAGATATCATAAAAATGTTTCAGTGAGCAATTATGAACATGTTTGAAACAAATGAAGAAACAGAAAGTCTCATCAAAGGAACAGAAGATATATAGAAGTATCAAATAAAAATTTTGTAACTGCAAAATGAATACAATAACCAAAATAAAAACTCAGTGGGCTTGACAGCAGAATAAAAAGGACGAAGAAAAGAGCCAATGAACTTGGCCATAAAAATACCCGATCTGAACAACAGAAAGAAAATAAACTGAGGAAAAAATGAAAAAAACCTTAGGTACCTGAGGGACTGTAACCTTTGTGTCATTAGATACAAGGAGGGCAGAGATAGGTAGGGATAAAAAAAGTATTTTAAAAAATCATAGCTACAGTATGATAGTAATCATATTGCAGTTTATAAGCCTATCAATTCAACGGTGTTGTACAGCTTAAAGTTATACAATATTACATGTCTATTATATCTCAATAATGTTGTAAAAAAAAATTAAAAAGCCAAACTCAGGAAAAAACCTAAAGGGTTAACTTAGCAAAATTAGGATATTAAAAAAAAGAAAGAATGGCTGAAAATTTTTTAATTTGGGAAAAAAGCACAAATTTAAAAATTCAAAGAACTCAAAACAGAATAAAACAAACCCACATCAAGACACATCAAATTCAAACTGCTGAAAGTTAAAGACAGGGAAAGCATATCACAAGCACCCAAAGAAAAATGACTTATAACCTATTGGGGAAAAACAATTCCAGTGACGATGTATTCTCTTCAAAAACTATTGCTGACAGAAGGAAGTGGCACAAGATTTTCAAGTGTCAAAATAAAAGAGTTGTCAACTCAGAATTTTAAACCTAGTAAAAATTTACCTCAGGAATGAAAGTGAATCAAGAATTTCTCAGATAAAGGAAAATCTAAGAATTTTTCACCACAGATCTATCCTGAAAGAATTGCTAAAGGAAGTTATTGAAACAGAAAAGAAGAGGTTTTTTTTTAAAAAAAATAATTTTCAAATATCCAGAAGAGACAAAAAAAGAACAAAAGAAAGATATAAAATATGGGTAAATTCATTAGACTTGCTTCTCTTGAATTTTCTAAATTATGTTTGATGAGTGAAGCAAAAATTATAACATTGTTTGATGTGATTTTTACCATAGGTAAAGAAAATATTTAAGACAATTACACTACAAATGGGAGAAGGTAAAGGGACTTAAAGGGAAGTCATGTTTCTACACTTTATTCAAGCTGGTAAAATGTCAACATCAGTAGGCTGTGACAAATTATATGTATATATCATAATGCTTACAGCCACCACTAAAAATTCTTTACAAAGAGATAGATCAAAAACACTACAGGTAAATCAAAATGAAATTCCAAAATTTGCTCAAGTAACCCACAGGAAGGTATGAAAGAAAAAAAAAAAAAAAAAAAAAAAAAAAAAAAAAAAAAAAAAAAAAAAAATCCAGAAGACAAAAAATAAAATGGAGATTTAAGTCCTAACATATCAATAATTATGTTAAATGTAAATGGTCTATGATTCTATTTCTATAACATTCTTGAAATGACAAAATTAAAGAGATCGAGAGCAGATTGGTGGCTGTCAGGGTTTAAGGAAGGTGGGGAGGTGAATGGATGTAACTCTAAAGCTAGTCTTTGTGGTGAAGGAACAGTTATGTATCCTGATTGCAGTGGTGGCTACACAAATCTACACATGTGATAAAATGACAGACACATACACACATGTGCACGCGCGTGCGCGCACACACACACACACACACTGTACCGATGTCAATTTTCTGGTTTTGATATTATGAGATAGTTATGTAAGATGTAACCAGTGAGGGAAAATGAATGAAGAGTACAAGGAACCGATCTGTATTGTCTGTGCAACTAACTAACTGTGAAACTATAATTATTTCAAAATTTAAAAAGTTGGAGTTTTGTTTTGTTTTGTTTTATTTTAAGTAAGTGCAGAAAGTAGCAAGTGAGGGAGATTGTTTCAGTACCCTGGCTCGAAATTCAGAGACCAGTAGGGATTGGGAGTAAAACCTTGTTATTCCCTGTAGATTTCCCTTCAGTTTATTTTTAAAAACTTGCATGGAGAAGGGCATCTCTGTTGACTTTTAAGGTTTTGAGGTGACTTGTAGTAAGAAAACAAAAATTTGTCAGAGGCCAGCAGGCTTCTTCCAGATTCAGCTGGTTTAAACCTCAAAACATCATTATGAACAAAGATATAACCACCAGCCAAATGTATCATCATCACACACTATTCAATGATGAGGTGGGAAAGAGGGTGAAAAAGGAGATTAAGAGTGTGACACATTTTCACACTAGAAATGCTCTATTTTCTTGTGACTGAGCATGTTCTCATGCTCTGCCAACAGCAATATTCAGTTTCGAGATCCAGTTTTGGATGGTAAAATCTTCAGAACTTCAGCTGTTTTTTTTTTCTTCACAAGAATATGGAAATTCGATTACCTTCTGAGAATGAAACAAGAACAGGCTCAGCTCTGTGGCTAAAATTATTTGAGAACATCCATGTATAATCATATAATCTTGTGTGGTAATGGGGCATGCCTAGATTGCAATCATATCAAATTAATTATACTGTCTTTTGCCCGAAGAAACAGTGCTGATGAAATAAAAAGAAATAAAAGAACAATAAAAAGAAAGCGTAGGCAGCATGAACTTGTCAGTGTTTACCCAGAACTGTGCAAGAGGTAGAGACACTGGGTCTCCCTCAACCCAGCCCTACCTCTGGCCCCGTTCCCTCTGGATCTGTAATACATCAACTATCTTCTCACTTGTTAGCCATGGAAGATGACTGTCTTGTTCCTATGTGTCTTTCATCTGATAAACTGTCAGTACCTCTAGGAAAGAGACATTAGGCTGGTTCTATTCATTCCTACCCAAGTACTGGTGAAGTGGACTTTTCTTTCCGTTTTAGGGTAAAAGCAAGGTTTCTATAAAAAGAACTAGGGCCAAAAATCACAATGGCTTAAAGAAACAAGATGGTAACAGTCCAGTAGTGAGTGGTGCAGTTGGAGTAGATACCCTGTACCATGCTATCTTCAAGGACCCCAGTTTCTTCCTTCTTGTTGCCCTGCTATCCTCAGGTATTATTCTAGTCACAGGGCTGGATCTGGGTCTTGCCAAGTTTAGTCTTACAGCCGTAGGAAGGGGAAAGGTGGGTAAAAGAGTATATACCCAATGTTTCTAGTCCATATGAAAACCCCAAATGGTATGACTTTTGCTGACATCTTAAACACATGGATTTATCTAGCCATAGGGAATCTATAAAATACCATCTCTGGCTCTCTAGCTGGTTAATCATGTGTGCAGCTTAAACTGAGGGCAGATATGTGTATGTTACGTGTGTAGGGGGGTATCTATCCCTTAAGTACTGGGGAGATAGCAGTCTTGCCACATTTTCTATATCACCACTATTCCCCTAGATGTCAAGAGGCCCAGCTCTCAACTCACTGTGTTTCCTGAGATGTTGAAAAAAAGGCTTAATATGAATAAGTTAATAGGGACAGAGCAGAGCAGTCTCGGGACATAGGTGGTATCAACAAGTCAGTCAATGAGCAATGCTCAGGATGTTCTTTGCAAGACATTAATGGGAATATCAATCAGTAAGACAGATGAGGGACGGATGGAATTCCTACCAGTGTATGCTCATCTGTTTATTTCAAGACCTTCCGCTTCCCCTGAGGTCTCATTTTCTAAAATTTAAAGGCTAACTTCTTTCTCTCTCTGTTTCAGTTCTGGCCTTCCTTCCATGCAGTAAAAAGGGCAGACTATAAAACTGACTGAAACAGGGAGGTCCAGAAGAGCAGAAGAAAATTGCAAGAACAAAACTAACAACAAAATTAGAGCATATTCTTGATTCATTTTTATACAGTCAGAACCTAGAACAGTGCCTGACATATAGCAAGTCTTAATAAATGTTTCTTGAGCTAAATTTTATTTCTTCAGAACAAAGATAATTCTGCATTAATCTTCTGAAATACCAAATAGGAGATTTTACTCCAGCTTTTGATCACTAGCCCTTGCAGTGGGATTCTGCCAGGTATTTAGTAACAAAACTTTTGCTCCGGAAACCTCAAGTACAAATCAACTAGACACTGAAATAACACAGATCAGGATTCAACTTGTTTCTATGTTCCAAACAAAAGATAAGCTGTTCTTTTTTAGACAAATAAACCACATTAAATTTACTATGTTATTGTATTGACAACAAATACTGTGTTGATGGCCAACAAGAAACATGTAACTCTTGTTCATTTAATCCATCTACTTTGCACAGATTTCTGATTAAATTAAATAGATGCCCACTGCCCGCCCCTCCTCCCCCCACCCTGTTTTTTTTTTTTCCTTACAGACTTCTTTAAAAAGAATGTATGCCCATTTGCACTGTAAGGGCATTTGGTAAATTTTTCATAGTAACAATCGTTTTTATCACTCAAAGGCCTTCTACCTCTCAATTAATTGGAAATACTTTTTCTGAGTATTCCTGGCCTTAATCAGTCCAGACTTCCACTTTCGTCTCACAAAATGATTACATTCAATGAAAACCTTCCAATAAACTTTTACATAGGATTTCTGGTCATTTAATATACAGCATAAAATATTACATGATAAATCAGAGCTAACTTTTTAAAATACTTTACAGTTCACAAATCACCTTTCACCTTCAATACCTGATAATTTTTACAACCTCACAAGTACTTATTTTTACTATAAAAATTTTATAGATGAGGAAATATGGGCTCAGAAACTTGCATAAGGTGATACAATCAAGATCCAAATTCAGGTCTGACTCCAGATATTTCACCCTAAAATTTTCGCCCTTTGTGCTTTGTTTACCAAAAAACAATATTTGTCATTAAAAGTCAAAGTTGATCACAGACATTCTCCTGTAAGCTAATGTTAACCATGGAAATATATCAATGATAAAAGGACTGTTTTAAAGCCTCTCCATAAATATAAAATCCATGGAGCATAGTCAGCATAAAAAATAATAAGCTTTGCAATATATGACAGGTAGTGGAAAGTATCATTAGTGAGAAGAGCTGAGTTTGGTCTTCTACTCCGGAGCTTCTCAGCTCCTGCCGTCAGATAATAAACAATGAAGCCAAGTTTGTTTTAATCCAAATATCTGATTTCAGAGATATATATCCTATCTCCCTAATTACATTTATAGCCTTCAAAAACATGCTAACATGATGGCAAGTAGATATGATCTTCCAAGAATTAAAATTTAAAAGATGATAGTAACAGGCTATAAATGGAGATTATGGAAGGTTAGAATCCAAATTTTTCATCCCCCACATGACAATTTATTTCTCTTAATAATTCATAGTGGTGGACAGGAAGGGGTTGCATGGTTAAAATTTTTAAAGATTTAAAAGATTCTTTTTTTTAGGACAGTCATGAGTTGTATATATTGGCGGGTTTAGAGGAATACTTTGATCTCTGTCAGACATGATGACAGAAAGAGGCATGGGAAGGGGAAATAGGGAACCATCATGAAGAAGGGCTTTTTGTATTCTAGGAGGGTTTTTTTTTTTCCTTTTGGGTGGTCTCTGTCAAGAAGTGAGTTCTTCCTTAAGAATCACTGAAATGATGCCTTATCTCTCCTGCCTTTGCTGTGACAGAGGCCTCTGGATCGATGTTCTGCTGTGTGGGTGTCTATGCCTGTGGTTCAGGCATTTCACAGGCCCTGGTGAGTAGTGCTATGCTAGCTGGGCTGGAAAGGCAAATCCATACCCAGAAAATGTATCCATCTCTGTGTGGAAGAACCACTGTAGTCATCTTGACCCTAAGGTGGTCTCCTCAAGCAATAGGGCTATGTCAGGGGCTCAGAGCTGCTCGCTCTTGCTGACAGGTTGCACATACAGAGGTAGCAGGAGCTAGTAGTCTTGGTATGTGGGTATCCATGTTATTTGGCCCATATGTAGCTTTGTCTATGCTACTGACCATTCTGTTCATGTGTGAAAAGTGCCAATGCTGATAATAAAGCCTGGCTGATGTCAAGTAGCTGAGTCTACTTAATTGTTTTTTCTACCTGGTTGTTCGTTTTGTCTGCTTGGCTGTACAGCACATCTTCCATGGTAGATGCCTTCAGGCAGATGCTAACATGTGAAAAAAAATCTTCATGCTCCATGCCCACTGCATCTATCCAGACCTTCTTGTCTCTAATCTTCCAGTCTTTCTCATTTTAGGTCACTGACCAAATGGCAAGGTCATTGACCACTGCCTAAAAATTTATACATGTTCTTACCTTGGGCTACTTCTCCTTTTACACAAAATGGAAGACCAGATGCATTGTTTACAGCTCCACCCACTGAGCAGATTATCCACCCTTCATTCCTTTAAGGCCCCCCAGAATGTGGCTACAATGCAGCAACCATCCATGTACCAAGCTGATCATTCCATGGACTAAATGTGGGAGTTTTCCTTCTCTCTAAACTGGTTGGGCCTCCTCTGCCCCAATATGGCTGTGGGTGTGAGCTAGTGCCACTGAGGTGGGTGACATGGGAGTCTGGGCTACCTGCCAATGAGGCTACTAATGCCCACTGTCTTGCTCAAGCTTGCTCCTAAATATACCACTTCCATCTTCCAATGGGCTATTGATGAGCCTGTCTGACTTCATGACTTGGCAGGCTCAACAGAATTCAACTTAAAATGGACAGTTCTAGTAGCGTGGTCACTTTGTGCTTCATAGTTAAGCGTTCTGTCTTTACCAGGGCAATATTCCAGACACTGTTTCTCAGAAGGCATATAATTCTCTGCTGCAGATGTCATGGCCTTGCTCCAGGATCCCAGGGGCCTGTGTTGTGATTCTTGCCCTGAGGCTGACATAAGCTCCATACTCGGTTTTTTCCCACTATAGATACCTCCAACACCATAGGTTCTGCTTGACCATATGACTGAAGTGGCAGGGCTGTCTGCAGTGTAGTTAGGGTCTGCTACAGTTTTCCTTCCTGCTCTACTCCCCTACCCCAAAAGCTGGTAGCCTCAGTAAGTGGGCTGGAGCAGGATTCTAGTGTGGAATGTGATGCCTCCAGATTTCAAAAGAGATCTAATTGGTTCTATGCTGCCTTCTTTATGATCAAGGACAGGAGATACATTGATTTGCCTTTTACTTTGGAGGTTATACTCCTTACCTTTGGACCCCTAAAAACCTCGACGAAGAATAATTTTCTGGAATCTTTATAAGACTTATCTCACTTTCTCTTACAAGCAAATTCATCATTTTTTATGCATCAATTTATTATATCGGTGGTAAGCTATGGTATGGATATTCACGTCATACAGCTCTCTTATGAATATATTATGGCACAGGATGAGAAAGTTAATGTAGCTTTGAGGCAAAATCCTACCACTTTAGCCAGATGATCCAACAGACCTAATGGATATTGTTGTCTGTCCTACATGAATGCAAATTCTTTCTAATCCTCTTTTCTAATTGGCATGGAAAACAACACATCTGTTAAATTGATCTTATGTACCATAGATTTGAAGGCTTATTAATCTGCTCTAGCTAGAATCCATGTCTGGCATAGCAGCTGCAGTTGGGGCTACTACTTGGTTATGCCTTCAGTGAATTGGTTATGCCAATGAAGTCACTTATTCTCTAGGATCCATCTGGTTTCCACAAGAGCCAGACTGGTGTAATAAACAGAAATATGACTATCACTACCCCTGTATCCCATAGGTCTTTAATGATGGCGCTAACTTCTACTATTTCCAGGGATGCGTTATTGCTTTTGATTAACCATGTTGGCCAGGGTCAGGGACAGTTTTAGAGGTTTTTACTTCTTCTTCTCCACTGTAGTAGTTCTTACCCTATAACCTGAAGACCCAATGTAGAGGTTATTCCAACTGCCAAGTATATAAATTTCAATTATATACTCCAGGACTAGGAAAATGATGACTGGGTGGGTCTCTGAACCCAATTAGTTCACTAGGAGTCTTTTTTTAGCTAGGACCCCATATTACCGGGACCTCATAAGTTCTGAATCAATAAATTCTTGTTTTTCCAGCCTTACATTCTAGTCCTTTCGATCAAGTACTCTCAAAATCCTATCCTAGTGGTACTACATTTGCTCCTGCTGGTACACGCTAGCTAATTCATGAAACTCCTTGGGTTTCTGTCTTCTTATGAAGCTCAGCATGTTTCTGGTTGAGTTATGCTGGAATTTAACCCCAGTTACCAATATGACAGCCAGGACAGGAGACAGGGGCAGTTGCTGAGGGAAACATTTGTTGCCTTGCAGACAAGAGGCCTCTGCAGCATTTTCCAGTGCCATGGAAATGCTAGTTCTTGCTAGGAATGAATGAACCACCTTTGCAGGTTATGACGGTTTAGAGGCGTCTGCAGAACCAATATCCTCAGGAGCATTTATCCAGATGTCCCTAGCCCGTGTTTCAGGTTCTCAAGTTCTCCCAATCAAGGCTGCCTTGACTGAGGATACAGATGTTCTTTGAGCTCTGATCTTCAATCTGCTACTTGGCTATGTCTGCTTTTCCACTGCAGGAGATGAGTGCTTCCTTGTAAGCTACCAAAGAGGCCCTCTGTCTCTCACATTTAGCTTTTAACTACTTCTTAATGACTGCCAGTTTCTCATTATCGCTCTATAGATTATCATTACAATTTAGTAGTAACCAGCCAACTCTGCTGTCTTTGCAAAAAATTTCCTTCAGATCTTTCAAATACCTGAATCATTGCACCTACATTGGTAATCTCTTCCATTAGGACATTATTCCATGTTACCACTGGTGAAATTGTTAGCAGCCACCTTGTGCCAGGGACTATTCATGCCCCACCTACCACTCAGGATGGCATCTTCTTTACCTGGTGAGCAATGAGTGTGCCAGTCCTAAATCCTTATTTTACTGTTTGTTTCTTGGGCAACACTTGGTACCACTTCTGTTCATTAAAGTCCTTCAAGAAGCAGACATCAAGACAAGATGAAATTTGTAAGAGATTTGAGGAAAACACCTGTGAGGGAAAGGCTAGGTTCTTGCTGAAGTCGCAGTTCACACACATTAGCTCTTAGCCAATGACAAAGAGCAGCAGTGATACTAAGCCAGGCCCATTTTGGAGAGACATGGTCCTCCTCTGATGGATGGCTTTGGCTCCAGACTCTCTCTATTCACTGGCTGTAATTTTCTTAGAACTGCAGTGTAGTCTAAGACTCATCCTACCTAACTTTCTTTCATCCTTTTACTGGGGACTGATCTCCATTGTGGTTTGACAACTCTCCCTACCACCTCCAGCTCCCTCCTCTTTTCCTCTCATGGTCATGTCATTCACCAACTCTCTTACACATCTAATTCTATCATGGAATCTTCTTTATGAAGGACCAAACATATAGGCCCTGAGAGACCCCCAGTGTGTTTGAGTGCCAGTAGCCCTAGTTTAACTTGCTCATTACCACACCATTTATTGGCTTTTTTATTTTCACTGCCTAACTCTCCAACTCTCTCACATGTTTCCTAGGATATCCTTCAAAAAAACTATAGGCATCCAAATGCTTACTTCAGAGATGGCTTTTGGAGGAACCCAAACTAAGACAACCTCTCTTTTAAAAGACAGCTACATAAAAAGAATAATTTATGCAAATGTTTGATAAAATCTTTATTCTAGAGGTCATCTTCATTTTCTGATTTGTGCTTCTTTTAGAGTTATGGTAAGTTATCAGATATTATTTAAGATGATATCCTTCTACTTTATAGGAAGTTAAAATGGGTATCAAACCCTCTCTGTTCTTTAAAACCATTATCCAGTCATACCCATAGTGCTTGCTTATTGATTGTGGCAAACTCTTTTGAAACCCTCCCAGAATTATGTTAGCTCAACAATTTAGGCCACTGCAACTTCCAAAAAAATTCTACCTTTGGTAAAGGGCAGAATTGTTCTGTATATGATGACATCGTGAAATGTATAATTTATTGTGATTAAAAGAACCTAAGTAAGAGGCAGCTTGGAAGTGTGGAGGATAAATGGTACTTATTTTTTAAAATAATTTTTAATTTTTTCAATTACAATTGGTATACAATATTATATTAGTTTTAGGAGAACAACAAAGAGATTAGACATTTATGTAACTTATGAACTGATCACCCGGGTAAATCTAGTATCCATCTGACACCATACCTAGTTATTGCGATGTTATTAACTATATTCCCTATGATGTAATTTACATTCCCATGACTATTTTGTAACTACCAACTTGTACTTCTTAATTTCTTTCTCTTTTTCACTTGTCTCCCCAACTTTCCTCTCATCTGTCGACTATCGAAAAATTCTCTGTATCTATGAGTTTGTTTCTGTTTTGTTTATTTATTTTCTTTTTTAGATCCCACATATGACAGCTTTTCTCTTGCTGCTTTTAAGATTCTCTCTTTGTCTTCAAACTTTGACATTTTAATTATGATATGTTTGGTGTGGTTTTCTTTGGGTTCATCTTGTTTGGGTCTCTCTGCACTTCCTGGGCTTGTATGTCTATTTCCTTTGTCAGATGAGGGAAGTTTTCCATCATTACTTTTTCAAATAGGTATTCAATTCCTTGCTCTCTCTCTTCTCCTCTGGAACCCTCAAGATGTGAAACTTTGTACATTTGATGTTGTCCCAGAGGCTCTTTTTTTTTTCTTTTTTTGGATTGTTCTGTTCTGCTACCTTATCTTCCATATTGGTAATTCGATCCTCTGATTCATCTAATTTATTGTTGCTTCCCTCTAACATATTCTTCATTTTAGTTATTGTATTCTTCATTCCTGACTGGTTCTTTTTTATGTTTTTCATCTCAATTTTTATATTTCCTAAATTTTTATTGAAGTTCTCACTGAATATCCTTATAACCAGTGTTTTGAACTCTGCATCTGGTAGATTGTCTTCATTTTCTTTAGTTATTCTAGAGTTTTGTTCTGTTCTTTCATTCGAGACATGTTTCTTTGTCTTCTCATTTTGGCTGGCTCCCTGTATTGTTTCTATATATTAAGTAGATTGCTATATCTCCCAGTCTAGGTAAAGAGACTTTATGTAGTAAGTGTCCTGTGACTCTCCTTGGTCACCTGACTCATGTGCGGCAGGTATGTCCCTTGTGTGTGTTGTGTCTATCCTCCTGTTTAGTTGAGCCTTGATTGCTGTTGGCACATCGATGGGAGGGATTGGCCCTCAGGCTGATTGGTTCTGAGGAGTGGCTGTGATTACAGTAGAGAAGCTGTTGTACAGGGGTGAGCCTACACAGCAGGATTTGCTTTAGCAGGGCTATGGGGCCTGCTGAATCTGCCCTTTGGGTGTGTTGTTTGTGAAAGTGGTTGGGTAATGTTCTGGTGTGGTCTGAAGCTGACCACAGGGTGTGTTGGTTCTGGGTCTTCTTAGGAGGGGCTCTAGTACAGGCCAAAGTCAGCTACTACCTGTGCCCTGCCCAAGGCCACTTTGTATGAGCTACAAAATAATCTGCAGATAGTTGCCACTTGTGCTGGGCTTGGAGGTACCTGGCAGAGGCTAGGCTGCAAACTGAGCTGGCTGCAAACTGAGTGCTGGGCTTGGGGCTGTTAGCAAGAGGTACAGAACATACTGAGGCCAGATATTGCTTGTTTGGGGTTTATGAACCTTTGGGAAATTTTAGGAAAGTCCATGGCATAAGCCAAGATAGGCTGTTTGTATGGAAAAGCCACTAGAAGGGGCTTGTGTAGGTCCACAAGTTGGGTAGGCAGGGTTTTGGGGAATCTTAGGTTAATGGAGACTCAGATATAGTATCCACCTGTGTGTGTAGGCTGAGTGGTGGGAGTGCTCAACAGAAGAACAATGACTTGTGCCAGTGCTTCTGTCTTAGAGAAAGCTGCCTCTCCATTCCTCACTCTGAAGCCAGACAATTCAGTTCTTCCTGGTATGTTTCTAGTGCCATTTGAACTGCTGCCCCAGTGCTGGAGCTCAGATCAATGAGTCCATTGGTGAGTAAGTCTGTGCCTGTGCCCTTTAGGAGGAATGCCTGAGACTCCAGCAGTCTTCTTTCTCACTCAGCCACAATCTCCACTGGTTTTTAAAGCCAGAAGTTATGAGGACTTCTCTTCCAGGAATTGGAACCCTAGACTAGGGAGCCTGGTGTGGAGCTGGGACCCCTTGCTCCTGAAATACCCTCCTAATTTTTAACTGCCATACATGGGTTTGGGACCAGCTTGTTCTGTGTCTTCACCCCTCTTACTGGTCTCGAGGTGGCTTCTTTTGTATATCTTTAGTTATAGGACTTGCATTCCGATAGACTTCAGGCAGTTCTCAGTTGTGAAGTTTAGTTACAATTTTGATGTGGTCTGGGAGGAGGTGAGCACAGCATTTACTTACTCCACCATCTTGACCAGAAGCCCCTAATAAACTTTTTAAAATAGTGCTTATTTTTCATAAGAGCTAATAAGCTTCATATTTAATCTTTAAAATTCTTGAAAATCTTTCATTTTAATATATATTTTAATATAAAATGATATCCTTAAAATCACTGATCCTTAACAACATTCTTTTAACAATATTCTTAAAATTAAAATTCCAGAAAATATGCCTTGTTTTAATAAAACATCATGTTTTTTCTTCTCAAACACTGAAGCATAGCTTTATATAGGAAATATCCCCTGCCTCAAGATCTTTTCTTTGGGATCTAAAAAGAAAATTAGTTTTTTGACAATAGCTATATGAATGGACATATGAATCCAAATGTATGCATGATATAAACTCTGCTATATTCAAGCAGTTCCAAAAGATATACATATAAAAGCAAAATGCTGAGAAAAATGATCAGGGAAAATAAGGGTAGCAAGAGAAAATGAGTGAAGTTGGTCCATGAAATGTATATCCTAATGGACTGGCTTGAACAGTAACGGAAAAAGAGAGAACTTAAACAGATCCAGTGAAACACAATCTGTAAAGGGATAATAGAAAAATAGAGAAAAGATTCCCAAAAACTCTAGCCTAGAGAAAAAGTATATCCATGAACAACAACAAAAAAATCATGAAATCTAAAGACTTTCCATAGTTAAGGCAGCAAATTTCATGTGATAAAATGCCTTAATGTTAAATAAATATAGGAAACTCTGAAAGTCCCTACTAGTTAATCAGTCTAATGAAATCCCAACTAAAATACTGCTTTCCACTATTGTCCTTAGAAGAAACATTTGAATCTGATTGAACCAATTAATCTATTTTTTTTTTATTGGTGTCTGATAAAAGATGGGTCCATGATTGGAATAAGTATTATCAAGTTTTGGATCTTGAAGCTGTCATACTTGGTTGGTCTACCTGTCCCTCTACCCATCAGGATAAGTGGCGGGAGCCTGGGCAGTTGAACAGCAATGGTGGTGTTACAAAGAACTGACACCTGTACAGTGATGCTGAGCTCGCAGGGTGCCAACTTTGCATGCCCCACTACCCTTGTCCCTAATTACACTTTGCCTTTAGCTACTCATTTATAATAAAGTGCCCTGGAACAGTGAAGCATAACAAATTTCAAGAGAGATTCTGGCAAGAGTGCAGATTGGCTCCCCAGAGGTAGAAGGTGAGGCTGTTAGAAGTATGAAAAATCCAGCAGTGTCTCTGTCAGTTCTTCTGTCAGGAAAAGACAGTGGCTGCTCAAGGCAAAACATTAATCTTTTATATGAGTACTTGAATGCTATCTTCCCATCTCAGAAAATGGCACCATAACCCATCCAATTACTCGGGCTAAAAATCTAGGAGTCATGAATTTTTTTTCTCCCAGATCCAAACCACCAGCAGGTCCTATCTTCCATATCACTGAAATTATCCTGGACCCACCCATTTGTCTTTTTCTCTGCAGAGATTGCCATTGTCCAGGCATCATGATTTCATACCAGTCTCCTGGAACTACCTCCTCATTGGTTTCTCCAATTCTTTCTTGTTCCCTTACAATGCATCTTCCTCATAGAAGCTGATTATCTTTTTGAAATGTGAATCAGATCAAGTCACTCCTCTGCATAAGATGCTCTAGTAATCTCCTATTGCCCTTCAAATAAAAATCGAGAATTCTTACTGTAACATATAATGCTCTAGATAATCTCTCTTTGCTTTCTTCACTGACCTCATCTTATTCTCCACTCTTGCCATATTCTAGGCACATGAACCTTTTTTTTTTTTTACTTCAAGCTTAATTCTGCCTCAGGCCTTTGTACTTCTTATTGCTTCCACCCGGATCTTCTTACTTAGGACTCTACTAAAATATTGCTCTTTACTTAAACATTGCCTTCTCATCCTAGGCTTTATTGATGAATGTATCTGAAGTACTGCTCCCTATAGCCTACTTTTGCTCAAAGTAGTTTTCTATAATATTATCCTCTTTAATTATCTTTATAGCATTTATCAGTAACCCAAATTATCATATTTATTTGTATTTATTTCTTTTTGTCTCCTCCCATCTGAAAAGTAGACATCAAGAGGCCAAAAGTTTTGGTCCCCAAAGCCTGGATCAATTGTCTCATAGTATGCATCCAGAACACATTTGTTGAATGAATGAATCAATGAATAAATGACTCGATCAATGGGAACTATGTTTTTTATTCTGATAAAAAGAAATCCCGCCATCTTTACTTAAGTCGGTCTAACGAATACCTCTCTATGTTTTTTTGGAAAATATGCATAGTGATTGGGATGACAGGGTGAAATTACTGGGGCAAGTCTTTTAAGGTAAGGTTTTCAGTGGCAGATAGTATTATTCAGATAATTCGGTGTTAAGAATGAAATTTCAGTCAAACTCCCCTAATAGAATAGAATTCTCATGTACCAACAGGAACATGCTTATACATTTCCAGGGTCAGGGCCTAATATGAAATATATATCTATATATATCCTTTTTCCCCCCCTTACCCTTGACCTAACCTCTCTGACTTCACAAAAGAGGAGCCGTGGGTAGATTTCCTATGAAACAGATTCTGAGATGAAGTTGAGCATGCAGGAGGTTTATTAAGGAGTATTATTGGAATCAAGAACTGTGGAAGGGAAGAGAGGAAGAATTGGACAGAGGGAGAAGTTGACCTATGACTCAATCTCATTAGAGGCCTCAGTCAGCACTAAGGGGAGTTCTAAAGCTGAAATGACTCTTCAAATTTGTCCTAAGTTGGGTCAGGAAGGGTAAGCCTTTATATTTCCAATTGGATCAGTCACTGGATGTGAGATGATCTGGAAAGGAGCATGAATTTTGGCCAGGCAGCTCTTTTGAACAGAGGTGAACCCCATAAGGGATGCTGGGGTTCTTAGGCAGCCTCACTCTCAACAGCTGGGAGAGTAAAGGAGTCATGTGTGATGCATCACAGCATCTACTATAGACACAAAGTCCAAGAAGGACTGAAATTTACCTTCCCTCACCTAGCAGAGAGGGAATGGAGAACTTGTGCTCCCTGCTTTGAACCAACATCACAAAGATTCAGCAGTCCAGGACCTTCTTGAGCATGGCATTCAGCAGCTGCTTTTAAAAGAGAGGCTTTGTTCTTTTTTTTCCCTGTTGTTTTTGTTTTAGTTTGTTTATTTTCCACTTAGGAAATGGAAAGTCTTTTTTTCTTTGCTTTCTGTCAGGCAGTGGCTAAGCTCTTTTTAATCTAAATTCTTGCCTTTACTATGGAACCTCCTCATTTAAGTGACTCTTCAATCCATACATAGTAAGATAGGTTACTCCAGGTTCTAGAATACATCTAAAAGAAATACTTTATCTAAACCCAATAATGACCAAAAACTAGTTGCAGCATTGACCTGAGAAACATCTATGATGAGTATACCTCTAACGTTTAAAAGAGAGGGAGTAATTATGCCAAATTCTCTTAATCATGTTTTTTGTTTTGTTTTGTTTTGAATTCACTCTAACATGTGTGCTCATGAAAAGCAGATTGTTGAGCTTCATCCACAAGGGTCAGAAGATCCAAGTAAAACCCAAGAATCTGCATTAAAAACACATCTTCAATGTTTTCTGATTCAGGTAGCCCAGAGATGACACTTTGAGAATCACTAATTTATTTCATGGACTGGCAAACACCATTTAACTAATAAAACAATACTCCCAGAGACCAATTCTTATGAGCAATACAAATAACATAATTTGAACAAGAGTTTAAAGACAGGGCTATTGCCTTGCACAACTCCAGGAATTCTATTTGCACAGAACACAATGGAATTATGCTCCAAGAGTTCCATTCACCTTTTTGTGAATAGTGCTCCTAAACTGGTATAAGAGGTGGCCTTGTTAAAGGAAATATAAACATCTCAGTATAAGTGAAATACCTAGATCCTCCTCAACTGCTGCAACCTCCAGTTTCTTTTTACATAGAGAATGGCAGTGATGGTTCTCACTCATCAGTAAATTAGGAGCTTTTTCCCTTATATCCTTCAGAGAAAGTTTCTTCCTCCACCCCGTCTGCACCAAGTTACCAGGAACATGAACTTTTCCTAATTTCTTTCCAAAGCCACCTTGATCTCCTGCTGCCATCTCTCTCAGATGACACCCAACCTCCCATTTATTGAAGGATTGAAGGCAAGGACCACTCCTTAGTGTTGTTTTTCTCCTAAGCCACTTGCTCAAACTTCTCTCAGTTAGTGAATGTGTCCTCTAATTGTAACCTAGCTTCTTTTTCTTTTGAACATTTCAGAACCACCAAGCAAAACACAACATGTTATGAATAAGTTTATACAGATTTACCACAATTACAATGTGCCCAACCTAAAGAAGCCATTTCCTGCTCAGGGTCAGGTTAGGAAAGAAACCATATTCACATTTGCTATCAAAAGCTCCATTCTAAAGAGCAGCTGTGTAAATTAATCCCTCTTTAGGTCAAACAAAGAGACTTTGTATTTGTATAAGCAGATTTTTGGAAGATATGATTATGTACTTGAAATATACCAGATACTGTACCAAATATGCTACTTATATTAAATCATTTCATCCACATTAAAGACTTGAGATGGGAAGTAGTGTTACTCTCCTCATATTACAGATGAGGAAATTGAGAAACAGTTACTTTCTGAAAATCACACAGAAAGAATTGTCAGAGCAAACCAAGACTTGACCCAGGTTTATGTGATTCTGGAATCATAATTAATCATAAAAATACATCTCCTAGGCCAAGGCTGCAGCCTACATGAGATTTTACAGGTATCATAAAGTCTTTCCTGCACCTAAGGCGTCTTTCCCTGGTCTTGCTACCATACAATTCCTATTATTAGATAAAATACATGGGTTAAGATCATATTTTCAGAAACCCATCATTAAACCAGGAATATAATCTGAGAATTACAGGCCTTTCCCCTCTTTACACATAAGAGGCACTAGAAAACCTTACTGGAACAGAGAGAAACATAGAGAATGAGAAGCCTCAGAGACAGAGACTTAGTACTGGCAAATTTTGATGGAGGAATGAAAAGGAAGTTCTGGAGATTAATCACTGATTAAATTTCTTAGCACACTTCTGGACAGCTATGATTAGCAAAGAAGTAGAATTAAAGAGAAGGGGTATATAAAACAAAGTTAGGGGATGTGTGGTGCAGGACATCTGGGCAGACCTAGCCAACTTTACCATATGTCTTAATTCTTCACAATCTTCTTTCTAATGTTACATTGAGAAAAGACTTGCAGCACACAGCTTTGAGCTTCCCAAGGGATCTGATAATTAAGTGCTTATTGATCATTTAAAATAAGTCAAGGGATCTGATTAAGTGCTTATTGATCATTTAAAGTAAGCCCCTACCCTCTGCCCATAACACTCCCCATCATACATTATCCCCTGTCCTGCTTATTCTTCTTCAAAAACGACATTACCTGAAATCACTTCCTATTATGTTATATTTTGCTAAGTTACATTACATTATTTGTTTATCATCTGTTTCTCTCTCTAGATAGCAAATTCTATGAAGGGTAACCTTGTTAATCTTTTCACCCTTGTATTACTGGCACCTAAAAGGTTTCTGAAATATGGTAGGTGCACAATAGTTGTTTGTTAGATGAATGAGTTGATTATGGTATAGATTGCTATAAGAGGTACTGAGGGAGCTAATATATAACAGTATTTATTGTTTACTATTCCCCAGGCTTGTTTCAAGCAATTTACATCCATTCACTATACTCATGACAATTTTTTGAGGTAGATACTATTATTATCATCATTTTATAGATAAGGAAAGTGAGGCACAGAAAGTAATGTGACTCGCTTGTAAGTAATGGCTATCTTTTGACATCCCGATAATCATCAAGGGAAGGTATCATCATAACTTGAAAGTAATGTCAGGCTGAGAAAGTTACAGAGCCACACTGTAGCCCAGACTGCCTAGCTCCAGGGTTCTCTTAAACATGACACTAAAATGAGATGAGACATTACCAGTCTGTTTAGGAAGAGAAGTCTTACCCACGTGAAAGAGAAAGAAGTTCATAGTGAATAACAAATGAAGGTATAATCAATATGTTTCATAAGGACCGAGAAATGACTCTGAGAGGACTGAGGTGGTCAAGGAAGGTCTCACAAGAATCTGAAATTTGAATTTGTTTTTGAATAATGGTTTGACTAGCAATGAAGAACTCATCACTGAAGTCTCAGTGATTACAGTAAAAAAAAAAAAAAAAGCTTGTTCCAGTAATGATGTAAATAACCAATGATCACATGACACACAGACATCTTTTTGAAGATTCTGTTTGCCTTGCTTTCAAAACATTTACTGATCCTTATAAGGGGGCAGGAAAGAGAGGGAACAAAGGCTAAGGGCCTGAAGATGTCAGCTCTCTGAGATGTTTCTGGAGAAGACAGCTTTCCTTTGGAGATACTAGTAGCCAGGAGTCAGGAATTCCTCCTGGAGAAAGCAAGACAGTTGGTCCACAAACACTCAGTCTCCCTCTCCCACTCTGCCTTCCATTACTGCAATGAGAACTGAGCTATTATTACCAGAGTGCTTAGAAAGTCAGAGCTTTGCTAAAAAGGACTCATCTGTACCAGTTGGTAATTTCCCAAGTGAAGTCAGAACTTCAAAACATGATTCACCACAGATTGCTGTGATGATCATTGGGATGTCAAAAGATTGGCATTGCTGTCAATGAGAAATGAAGTTGCTCATTCTCTTCTGGGTTAGGATATGAGAAGGAGTCTTAAGCACTGCGGGGTTTCAAAGACCTGGGAAACAACATGCAAAACATAGCTCTCATTTTTGACTTCTCCATCCAAGACTAGACCACAAAATTCCATTGGTGGTGCTTTTAATTCCTTCTATTCATCAGGACAGCAGGATTAATGATTCAAAGAGTTGAGAATCCTTTCTCCTGAAAATTGGTTTTTGAAAGTGCCTAGTGGGTATGACTAAGCGGTTTTATGCACTGGGGTTTCAGTTGGTGTTTGTATTTTTTTTTATTATGACTTAAAGGAAAAAACCCAAAATCTAAAATTAGCACTTGTTTTTTTCAACTCAGAATCTTGTAAACACACCAGCAATGGTGTGCGTGCATGCATGCATGTGTGTGTGTATGTGTTGCAATAAGCAATATTACAATTTCTTGACATTTTCATTGCTGTTTCTTGACATATTTAGTGAGGTTTTAAAGTTTTTTTTTTTTAAAAGAGAGAGGGAGAAAAAGAAAGAAGAAAAAAATGGCTGGCTTCCAAATCACCATATGTTTCCAATTGCAAATTCAAAAGCAGAAAGAGAACCTTAAGCTGCACAGACTTTTGTGGGGAGTTATAGAGCAGGGGAGCTAAGTCCTCTTTTTAAATTTACTTATTAGAATTTCAGTGTTACCCAGTAACAGATGATTGAGAGAAAGATAAAATATTAGCGAATATTCATTGAGTACAACCTATGTGTAAGGCTCTTGGAAGGGATACCGAGAGGTTTAGATAGGATATAGTTTGGGGTACACGATAGAGAGAAAGCAAAAATCTGATACAATATTATAAATGTGTTCCACCAGAAATTCTCCAAGAGATTAAAAAAAAAAAGCTGACTTGGTAAAAGAAGGAGTCATAGAAGAGTAAAATTTGATCTGGGTCTTGAAAATAGACAATGGGACATTCTGGGTAAAGGGAACTATAGAGCCAAAGCCACATTAATGAAGCTATGCAAAGCACATTCAGGTGTGATGACTGAATCTGTGTGGTTGGAACTGAGTTTATATGGGAGTGGGGAGGGGATAATAGAGATAATGAAGAAAAGATTAGAAAAGTCAATAGAAGTCAGGTCATGGTGAACTTGGATGACAGGCTTGATACATTATTGTTTATTATTGTTTAAGTTTTATTTAATCCCAACAATACCATGAGTTGGGAATCAATCATTAGCCCTATTCTACAGATGAGGAAACTTATGCTCATAGAGGCTAAGTAATTGTCTAAAGTCAAATACCAAATATTTGGTCAAGCCAGACTTGAACTGAAGTCTGTTTAATTCCAAATCTTCTTAACCTTTTTAGATTCAGTGATTGAGCAGGCTTAAATGATAACTGCTGTGAGCCAGTGGATGAGATATTCCAGCAAGAACCATGTCTTATGGTAGGGCAAGGGAATTAGAATGTATAAAATGAACAGCAACTGCCTACACCTAAGGTGACCATAGAGTATGGTAGAAGTAGCAAGACCCGTAGAGCTATATTGCTCTGGATGAAACTTCAAGAGGAAATGCACCATTTAAGTTTGGAGTTTCTTGTCTCAGAGTTGGATAATTTTCCTTCCTTATGAATGTCTCTGGAAAATATTTACTAAAAAGCACATATGGGTGGGAAGTCAGAGTAGTTAAGGATATTTGGAGCCACTGCAGTCCAATATTTCCTGTTTGAGTAACTGTCCTCTTGGAGTACTTAAAAATTTCTAAGACCAAGATTCTTACATCAAATCCAGTTAATAAGTGCCCGAAGGCACTGTGAGTCACTGAAGTGACAGGGCTAGGGTCTCAGAAGCCACTTTGTTTGCAAGTATCTAATTGTAAAAAGGGTTTATTGTTTCATGTTACTGGAAAAACAAGAGGCTGGGGTGACTTCAAGCATAGCTAGATTCAGGTACTCAAAAATATATATAACTTGTCTTTCTCTATCTCTCAACTCTATTGTCCTCAATATTGGTTTCATTCTCCTATTGGTTCTCCAAATGGTGGTAACCATGACTAAGAGCTGCTATAGGCTTCCATCTTTCAGTTCACATACCCTAGTGGAATGAAGATACTGTAACTTATGGAGTTCTCCTTTCTCCAGAAATGCAGCAAAATTCCCAGCACTAGGTTGTTATGATTCAGCTTGAGTCATATGCTCATTCTTAAACCAATTACAATGGTCATAAAATGTTATGCTCTGATTGACTAGTTCTGGGTCACAAGCCTATCCCCACAGTTAGAAAATAGGCCCACTATACCTAAACCACATGGAATGAGAGTGGGAAATGAATGGTTCTCGGGGGAAAATTGGGTTGTTGTTACTAAAAGAAAGAACAATGGTTGCTGGGCAGCTGTCATTACAATGTTGAAGGCACTACGCATGTAATGAATGGAGGGAGAACAAAGAGAATAGGAGAAAAGAAGCTATCTACCACTATAACAAAGTGGAATGGTTTCTAGGTTTCCCATTTTCTGTGGGGGGCCTGAGCCTCCCATCTCTCATAACTTTGCCAGTATGCCCTTTGTTCCAGACATGCCAAACAAACCAGGTCTTTGCATGGGCTGCTCCTCTGTCTGGAGTACAGGCCCACTCCACCTTAGTACCCACCTGGTAAATTTGTACTTTTACATCCTTGAGCTTACCTCCCAGCAGAACATCAGACATTTTTTTTTTTCTGTCTGTTCCTATAGCAATTCAGCTTTTTCTTTTCTTTTTTTTTTTGTGGTGGTGGGGGGGAGGTTTACCATTACTTTTTATGGGTTTACCTTGTGAAAAGTGACATGTAGCAGGCCACTTTGATAAGCTTTAACAGCATGTTGAATACATTATTTCCTGATTGCCATCTGTGAGGGAGCAAGGGGAACACTGTCCCTTTCTTGCAGCTGATGTGTTATAGATACTACACAAAGGACATGCATACATGTACACATTAATATTAGCCCTTAGTAAAGTCATGTAACAAGGCCTGTGACCTCATTTTCTGCTGAGTTTTCTCAGAGAGCCAGCTCTGTCTTCCTCATAGAACATAGTATCTTTTAAGAGTCATTAAAATAGAAATTCTTTTAGAACTTTTTAAAAATAATAATTTAGATCCTTCTCTTACCACTATGGCTCAGTGTTAAATAAACCTTTGAGGCCCTTTCTAGTTGTGTATAAGGTGACCAGATCATTCTCACAAAGGCTTCCTAATCAATATCATGATTTGGGAGACCATCAGGACTGGTTTTGAAATGTGACAGAATGGGACAGACACCTAAAAATGGCATAGATGATAGAGGCTTTGTTCACCCCTCTTGCAACCACATCAAAGTTTGGATGGAAACATGGAGTAAACAGCAAGCAAAGTCACCTGGGGTCTAGATGAACAAAAGCACTACGACTAGGGAGAGAAATGATTAATCAACTTACAACAGTAGAAGGTAAGACGGGGTGAAGACATGAGGCTGCCTGGTCCTGAGAGGCTGAGTGGGACAGAGGCTGTGGCAGCAGCAGCCGGCAACTGCAGATGCTTCTTAAAGGGGCCATGTCCTCAACCAGACTTTCATGCTGATGGATTTGCTAGCTCTGAGCACCAGCGCCGGTAGGGACACCAGGGACTTACAGGGGGACACTGAGTTGTCGCAGCAAGGGCTGGAAGTGAGGCTTTCTCCTGGGCAGAAGTGCTGGCAGTATCCATTGATCCTCTGTAGAGCCCTTCCCTGACCCAGTGTAGGGATGCAGCGCCACCATAGTGGAGATGACATTGAACGAGATAACGGAGGTAGCTCTGCCCAGAGGATTTCTTGAAACTCTGCCTCCCCCAACTCACGGCCCCACCTAAGCCACATTCAGTTGTATCCTTGGTAAGTCTGGTGCTCCTTACTGAGCCAACCCCAAGACCCACACTGGTGGCAGCTTGGCTTTGGTTTCTGGCATGGCTTCTGGAGGCAACTATAAACACAACACTTGTGGATTGCTTGCTGAATCTTAACAGGTGGCCCCAGAGGGACACAGGCTGAGGCTAAACTTGGCCTGTAGCTGAATCCTTCTCAGGACTGTGCCACTGGACACCTACTATACAAAGCCATGCTAATAAGACCAGTAGACTTAGGATCTTTGTTTAGTACGTAGAAACAGATGCAGAAAGGCAGCCATAATGGAAAACAAAGAAGCAGAAACCACATAAGAGAACAGAACAGAGATCTAGGAATAATGGAGTCAAGCAATCTAACAGATGCAGAGTTCAAAACACTGGTTATAGATATATTCGATGAATTTAGGGGAAGAGTAGATGAACTCAGTAAGAACTTTAACAAAGAGATAAAAAAAAAAACCATAAAAGTGGATATGGAAATTATAAAAGGAAACCAGTCAGAAATGAAGAACACATTATCTGAGATGAAGAGTATGTTAGAGAGAATCAACAGAGTGGATAAAGAAGAGGATCAAACCACTGATTTAGAGGATGGGGAAGCTAAGGACACTCAATCAGAATGGCAAGAAAAAAAGAAGCCAAGAGTATAATAAAAATTTAAGGAGTCTATGGGACACAATTAAATGTAGAAACATCCATGTCATAGAGGTACCTGAAGGAAAACAAGAAGTCAAAGAGCTATTTGAAGAAATAATGATGGAATCCTAACCTGATGAAGGAAATAAACATACAACCCCAGAAAGCTCAGAGAGTCCCCCAAAAGATAAACCCAAAGAGGCCAACACCAAGACACATCATAATTAAAATGCCAAAGGTTATATACAAAGAGAGAATCTTAAAAGCAGCAAGTTACCTACAAAGGAGTACCCATAAGACCGGCAGCTGATTTCTCAAAAGAAACTACGCAGGACAGAAGGGGTTGGTACAAAATATTTGACATTATGAAAAACCCAGGATCTACAACCAAGAATACTTTTCCATCAAAGCTATCACTTAGAGTCAAAGGACAGATAAAGAGCTTCCCAGACAAAAATAAGCTAAAGGAATTTATCACCATCAAGCCAGTATTACAGGAAATGTTGGAGGGACTTCTTTGAGAAGAAAAAACATGCATCAAAAACAGGAATAAAGAATGGTAATAACTACATTCCTATCAACAAGTACCTCAAATGAAAAAGAATTAAGTGCTCCAACCAAAAGATAGAATGGCTGAATGGATAAGAAAATAAGACCCCTACATATGCTGCCTATAAGAGACTCACTTCAGATTAAAAGACACACAGAGACTATAAGAGGATGGAAAAAGATATTGCCTTGATGGACCTAGAGGGTATTGCGCTGAATGAAGTTAGTCAGATAGAGAAATACGAATACTACATGATTTCACATACATGTGGAATCTAAAGAACAAAACAAATGACAACAATAAAACTGGAAACAAACTCATAGATACGGAGAATATTCTGAGGGCTACTAAATGGGAAGAGGGATCGGGGGATGGTGAAAAGGGGCACAGAGATTAAGAAGTACAAATGGATAGCTACAAAATAGACATGGAGATATAAAGTGTAGCATAAGGAAAATAGTTAATAATCTAATAAATATGTGGGGGGAAGAGAGTTACTAGATTTAGTGGGGTGATCACTTTGTGAACTATACACATCTCTATTCACTATGCTGTACAATTGAAACTAATATATTTTTGTGTGCCAACTATAATTGAAAAAAAAAATTAAATTGTACAATGTAAATATGAGCAACTAATAGTCTATTATATTTTAATAAAGCCAGAAAAAAAAATACTGAATTGTATACTTTAAATGGGTGAATTTTAGGGTATATGAATGAGATCTCAATAAAGCCTTTTTTAATAAAATGAAAACAAAATTGAAAAAATAAATAAATAAATAAATAAATAAATAAATAAATAAAATATGGCAGAATATTGCAGGTTCCAGGCCCATCAGCATGCAGGTTTTATGACAGAGTCACCATCTACCTTTAGGTAACCCAGTTTGTTCAACATAAGGAGCCTCAGGGAAGCCTTCTTGGGATTAATATTCTTGCCATCATTTTTCACAAGGTGGCATATTTAGGACAGGAGTAGTCAGATACTTTATAATTGTGCTTCCCATGAGGCCACTGACAAACTCAGAGGCTCTAGCTCTTCACTAGGCAGAACTCTAGCCTTTTGTAAGTTGCAAGAACTATGATGATGAGCTTGCCAAGCATCCAGAATGCAGCATGGCCTGCCCAACCAGCCTATCAGTGAGTGAGGTGATTTATAAGCCAGAGTCTGAGGGAAGCAAAAATGAAAAAAGAAGGGAAGACCTCTGAAGGGTATGGCTAAGAATTTTCTTTCCTCACCATTCCCTGATGCTCTGCGACAGGCAAAGAAAAAAAGCTGGTGCATTGGTCTTGGGGAAACTCGTTGCATAGTCAGGGCAGACAGTAATAATCAATCAGGGCATTCTTTCTTTCAGGACCTGAGCTGAGTTTCATCATTCTTCTCATCACAGCCAAATACAGATGCTCCTCAACTTAACAATGGAGTTACTTCCTGATCAACCCATCGTAAGTTGAAAACATCGTTAAGTTAAAAAATGCACTTAATACACCTAACCTAGTGAACATCATAGCTTAGCTTAGCCTACCTTAACCCACTCAGAACACTTATGTTAGCCTACAATTGGGCAAAATCACCTAACAAATGAATACACTATATAAAATATTGGTTGTTTACCCTCGTGAATGCGTGTCTGACTGGGAGCTGTGGCTTGCTTCCACTGCCCTGAATTACTAGGAAGTATCCTACCTCATATGACTAGCCAGAGAAAAGATCAAAATTCAAAATTCCAAGTAGGGCTTCTACTGACTATCTTGCTTTCACGCCATCATAAAGTTGAGCCACTGTAAGTAGAACCATTGTAAGTCAAGGACCATCTGTATTTAGAAGAGGCGCAGGAAATGAAACTCATTCTTCTCTTAGAAAACTTTTCTATGGCTTCCCACTGAGTTGTAGTACCATCTTTTCCTACTCTAGCCAAGTCTCACTGATTCTTGATTATTTCTATCCTCTAAATTCTATTTGAGACTTCATCATTCCACACAGTTTAGCATTTATTTGCCTTTTGTTTACCCTAAGGCTTCCCTGTAGGATTGTAAGGATCTCAATGGGCTCTTCTGTATCCTCAACTTCCATAGTGCCAGCCAGAGTAAATATTCACAAATAACTTAATGCTTGGTTAATGAATTTTGGATAAAAATTTAGCTGCTGAGTATGGGGGGAGGAGCTAACAGTTATTTAGCAATAGCTGTGTGCTAGGCAATGTACAAAATGCTATATGTACTGTATCTAATTTAATTTTCACTGCAGAACGTTGAGGTAAGTGTTATCATTCCCATTTTACAGGTTAAGAAACTGAAGTGCAGAGAAGGTATAAAACTGATTAGTAATAGGTATATCCCAGAAGAATTAATAGATTTAAGGAATGGCAGTACTTAAAGAAGTCCCATAAAAGAAATTGAGATATATAAAACATCGTGTTTTCTGATATACTTGCTAAGTTCTATATTGTGATAAGGGAAAAGAATAGTTTAAATCAGAATTGCCATGGAAAACCCAGGTAATATGACAACTGCAATAACAGAAGAGTTGAAGGCTCTGCTCTTATAGAATATATATGCACTCATATATATACATATACACATTTTATGAGACTATTTATTATTTTATTCTTGACAGCAAGATTTTTTCTAGTTTTATTGAAATTTAATTGATGAATAAAATTGTGCATATTTAGAGTATATGAAGTGATGATTTGATGTTGTATACATTGTGAAATGATTACAATCAAGCTATTAACAATCTATTACTTCATAGTTACTTTTGCGTGTGTATGTGTAGTGAAAATGCTTAAGGTCTAGTCTCTTAGCAAATTTCAAGTATACAATACATGTTATTAACGATAGTCACCATGCTGTAGACTGGATTCTCAGGACTTATTCAACTTATAACTGAAAGTTTGTACTCTTTGACAAACGTCTGCCCATTTCCCCACCCTCAGCCCCTAACAACCATCATTCCACTCTGTTTCCATGAGTTTGACTTTTTCAAAAAAATTCCAATTATAAGTGATATCATACAGTACATTTCTTTCCCTGTCTGGCTTATTTCATGTAGCATAATGTCCTCCAATTTCACCCATGTTTTCACAAATGACAAGATCTCCCTCTTTTTTAAAGCCGAATAATATTCCATTGTGTATGTGTGTGTGTGTGTGTGTTTCTTACATAGGATGTGTAATTTTAAATTCCCATTTATTGTTCTTACTATCCAAAAGGTTTTTGATTTTTTTGGTTAAAATTATCCATTTTCGTATGTTCACTTTTAAAAAAATAAAGGTGAATAATGCACAGTCCTCAGCCTCAAAGGCTTCAAGATCTGCTGATGGAAACAAAACATAAACAGATAATTATATTACATGAGAGATGAAGGATAAAAGTATGCAGAGAATATTAAGAGCCTTCAGAAAATGAAAACGTCACATCTGGGAAGTCTGGGTTTTCTTGGAGGAATTGAAACTGTGCTCATCTTGCCACTACTGTTTCACCAATACCTAACATAATGCCTGATGCCTACTGTGGACTTGGCAAGCATTAGTGGAATAAAGGAATGAATGGTTGAGCTCTCAGTACTAAAGTTGGTGAGGTATTAGCCAGACAAAAAAGAAACGTTTAGGAAGGTGGGCTCAGAGAGTGCAGCTCAGAGAATATCGTTGCAAGTAGAGGACACGAAAGAAGTAAAGGCACACGGGAAAGAAACTAGATAGCTTGGATGGAGAATATAATTAGTCTAACATTTCTGGAGCATAAAATACGCAGATGAAAGTGAATCAAGATAGAGCTAGAGAAATAAGCCTGAACCATATTCAGGGGGTAATATTGGAAACAGTGACAATTGGCACAGTATAGGTACCAAGCTGTAAGAATAGATGTTGGCCCACGAAGCACCCTGTGCTGACAGGCATTACCCTGTTTGGATGATTAATTATGGAAGGAAGTCTGGGAAGCTTGGAGGTAAAGCCGGGGTGGATGGAATCTTGAGCTCAAGATGGGCACTTGGACAAGAGCCTACACAGTTCATCTTGAGTAACCTGGGAGAAGGCAGGGTATATATACCCATAGGGAGGTGTGGTCTGGAGCTTGCGGAAATTCTTTTCTAATTGCTTCTCTTTATTCAGTGAAATATGAAGTCAGATCACCACTGAAAGCATGGATAGAGGAGAATTAGGCTGGAGATTTGTTGAGAGAAGAGAAGGTACCAAAGTCATGGGAGAGAGAGGGAGAGTGACTCAAGTAGGGCATGTAGGGTTGCTGGGCAGCACTAAGAACCTGTTTGAGGTTAATATTCATGAGAACGAAATGAAACCCATCACTATGAGTCTGCATTTTTCTCTAGCAGCATCAAGCTTTATGTGTGCTATAGGTAATGTTGGATTTAAACAAAGTTGTATTTTTTTCCAAGTGGCTATAAACAAGAAGGTCTGGTGTTGTAGAATTATTTATACTATTTCAGTACTCTGTATTGTGAAAGGAGACTGAACAGAGAATTTTTCATTCTATCTTCTGAATCAATTTCACATATATTTCCTCAATCTCTCTCTCCTCCTCTTCATAAATAAATTTTTGGAAATGTCATCGACACCGATGGGCTTCATTTTCTCATTTCCCATTTGGTTTTTACCCTGCTTCTCTGGACGCCTCTTCTAGTCTTCTTTGTGAATTCCTGTCTACTTGCTCATCTCTCTGTAACTCTTCCTATCCTCCCCATTATCCCTGAGCTGTCTTATGCACTCCTATGGTTTTCATCACACATGCTTGCAGAGGACCTCCTAATCTACGTCTCGGGTTCTTCTCTCTCTCCTGAGCCCCAGCCAGACTTTCCCACTTCTTACTGAACCTAACCATTCCAATGTTCTTCCCACATCACAAGCTCAAATGTCTTAAGCAGTTTATCTTTCACACTAATATATTCCTCTTGGAGTGCTCTCTATCTGAATAGCTCTACTATCTACCAAGTTGTCACAGTGAGAAGCCTGAGGATTCACTCAATCCCTCTCTTTCCTCATCACATACATCCTATTAGTTAATCATCAAGCAGTCATCAATTCTACCTTCTTTATATTTTTCTAAATTTCCAAAGTTACCAGCAATGAATAGGTAATCAGAAAAAAAAAAACCTTAATTTTAAAAAATATGTTTTTTTAAAAAATATATCATTTTTGGTCTGGTGTTTATATCACCTCCACAATCTTGGGAAATTTACTGTGGATATTTGGCAAAATTGCATTTGTCTCTGAGAACAGCCTGACAGATTTTGGCTTCTGTAAAACAGACTAAGGGCAGAGTTAGGAATATTTAATCTGTTTCTCATTGAATTATCCAAAAAGAAGGAATGGAAACCCCACCCACTGGCTAGCCCTGGTTGCATAACAACTTTCTTACATTTTATGGTTGGAGTCACAAGGGAAAATTCAAAGCAAAACTATGGGCCCTTTGTCTGACTCTGTAAGAACCGTCCATATGCTCTCTCAGGGTGAGAGTGCACCTTTGCATTGAGAACTGTTGTACTTCATGACTTCTAGAAGCAAAGCGAGCAGAGCTGAGTTTTTGGGAAATGCTGAGTAGCTGGGGCATATCAAAGGGAGTTTGGAATGGTTTATGTGGTTTGAAAATTCTTGGGGCAAAACTGCCTTCCTGTTGCTTTTGGAAACTACAGTCCAGAATTGGAAAGGAGGTAAACAACAGGAACTCCCTCACCATTTGGTTTGCTTCCCGTTCATACTTAGCTAATTATTTTATACTAACAAGAGAGCATGTTTCTTTACAGTCTTTTTTTTTTTTTTTTTTTAAGGCCTGCTGCAACAATGGGACACTTGGAAGATGAAAGCCAATCAGTTCACTTTCAGTTTAAGACACAAATGGAGCCAGGTGCATTCTATCATGCAAACCAATGAATGAACTTTCTCATCTGTTTTCCTATTCTCTCTGCTCCATCGTGCCTAGAATGGGTGGAATTTATTTGGATGCAATTAACCATCATCCAAAACTAACAGTTCTGAAAATTTCAAAGTAGTAGTTGGTCATTAATTTAAAGTAGAGTTAGTAGTCACATACAGCGTTCCCACCTTCCCGCCATGAAATGTATTAGTAAAACCTGTGGGTAAATCTCCCCTCTCCATTTGGTAACCCCTCAGCTAGCTCTTGGGTTGTAACTTCTTCCATTCCTCTAAATCTGCAACTTCTCTCCTGTGTGCTTTCTTTATTCCAACAATTTGCTCACTTGCCATCGTCTATTCTTTTTGTCCCTGTGGATTAATACCTCTTTTTATTTCTTTGCTATCGTTTTAGTAGAATTCAAGAAAGGAGATAAACTGATAGCATCAGTCTAATTTTTCACCAGGACCCTTAATTATTTTGTGTTTATATTTTTGCCATGAAATTTAGTTCCTTCAGGGCGGAGCTAGGCTGATTAACTGCTGTCCCGACTACCTTGCACAATGCCTGGAATTTTCAGTAATTCTTACCAAAAACAAAGATAAAATGGATTTCTCTAAGAGTCCTTTTGCAAATGCCTAGAACAGGATATAAGCTGTATATAAAAGTTCAAACACATAATGATTACAGAGAACATGATAGTGTTAGGAATTGGGTCAAATATGCTTTCAGATCTGCAGAAAAACCAAAACGTATTTTTCTAAATTGTGTTTTCAGAGATTTGATGCTTCCTTTTGACTCATATGCATTCAAGTCTCCAAGAAAAGTTTTCCTATTGCCCAAGTGTGGGGACGTGTTTATGTACAACAAGTCTTGGCCCCCTCACTGCCCTTCCACCTCCACCAGAACCCCAACCACAGTTTTCTCTTCTCTGAGTTGTTCTCTGAGGGCTGGGGGTGCTTGGCAGCCTGAACTCCTGGCTCAGGGTGTTGAGTAGGAGAAGAGGTGGGTGGTTCAGTAATTTATTTTTGCATGCCTGATTTAAACCATCCCCTTCTCACCAAATGGGAGCTTTCAGCTCTTAGAGAAGACGTGCAGCCCCTTTTGTCTCTCTGCCTTTCATACTGCAAAGATGCTTTTTCATCAGATCAAAAGATTAAGGCTCCTTCCAGAATTCCAAACCAGCTGGTTCTGAGGATTTTAAGTATGCCTGAAAAAAGCATCTGTTCTTTCCGTGTTACTTCTACCTTCCCTTCATACTAAACACCTATTTATTTAGGCATGCTTAGGTTGATAAGTGAAGAATCTATAGTTTGTAAATCCAAAAGAAGAACCCTCTACCATGCATTTATTATTTCTCTAATTTTACTCATTCCAAAAAGTCTTAACTAAGGCTTTCAAGGCCTGTTTTTGACAGGCCGCCAGCCTGACATACTCAATGTTGACTGCAGATATCTTTCTCAGGGTAGAACATGGCATTCTCACAAGAACTTGGCTTACATATTTTGAGAAACTTAAAGCCTTGAGAGGCTTTCTTGAACTGGTGTTTTGAAACTTCCTAAAGCTCCAATTAAAGAGGCTTGCAGTCTTCTGAGTTTCACAGCTCAGCCTAGTATAATCTGGATTGGGACAGTTCCAGGAGAGGAGGTCAAAAAAAGTGCAAATTCATACATAATGTATGTAGGATTTTAATAAGCATCCTTTCATACTAAAGCTTCTCTTCATGGCTTCCCATAAAACTTCACAAGCCACAGGCACTATGACTATTATTTTTTAAAAGAGTAACAGAAGGAAATGTTCAACGTCTTGTAATCTAAATTGCCCCAAGAATTAAAATGTCTTTATACAGATGCCTCACAACTAAAATCTGTACTCTAGGCAGTAATCCTCACCAAAATTAGATAAACTCAAGCTATATAAATTTATATCAAGCTTGAGAAATTTCAACACTCTTTTCTCATTTATAAAGTGAAGCTAGATTAATGTTTCGTGGAAAAGGATTTTGAACAACTACTTATTAACCCTAAAGATGGAATAGGTAAAAAGATATAACTTCAACAAAATAGACTAGGGAAAGCATTTTTTAAAGTTCATTTTGTTCTATTTTTATTGCATAGGATAAAGGCAAATCAGGTTTGAATGAGACCTTAAAGAATATATAAGATACTTTCTACAAAAATCTCTACTTAGTGGCATGGCACACATTATTGATTGTTTATTCAAGAACCATCCCCATCCATTCTTTCTAGTTCAAGAACCCTTGGAAGTACATCTCTGAGAACCAAGAGGAGTCACGTTGGTCTTCGGTGGAAAGAATGACATATTGTATAGAACTCAAAACTTAGAGCTAGACACAGTACTGGATGAGGTTTTGTGTTGTCTTGCTTTGGGTAGCAAGTGAATGCATTTCATGTAGATGTTGTTACCTTAGTTACCAGATAACCTCTAGGAAAAGGAAATTCAAAATCGTCCATTCCATTCTCACCTAGCTCTGAATGTTAGGAAATATTTCATGAATCTTTCAGTTGCAAGTTACAGCTACCTAACTCAAATTATCTTGATTTTTAAGAATGGATTAATTGAAAAGTCCTATAGAATTGTTTAGGCATAGCTAGATCCAGTGGTCCCAAGCCCTGGGAAGGCTGACTGAGCTGATGTGTCTTCCACAGACATCTGTGCACTGTAGATGTGAGCATGAAGGATTCTGGTTCATCAGTTCTAAGTCAAACATCTATCCCTGGAGGAAGAGGAATCAGACCCCCTTGAACATGGGCTAAATAGAATCAATACAAAGGGAAGAGTAGTTACCCAAAAGAAGGAATATGAAATGATACTTGATAGACAAAAAAGTTTTAATCACCGTATTTGTTTTGCACAGACAAGTTAGGATATAACTTTCCCCACATGAGGTCAATTATTCCATATACAACAGGAGAGAAAGGACATACTTCCTCTGCCAAGGGAGACACTCAGTTACTGCTAGTTCCTGCATCTAGCTGTAAATTGAGGTTCTGTAACTGATTGCATTCTTTTAGGTCAAGGCCAGATGTGGCTCCTCATGGACCTGTAATTCATTACTGAGTGATATACTAAAACATTCTCCTTCAAAAAAAAAGTGTGCAATGTGGAGAGAAAATTGAATTCGAATTCCCATTTGGAAAAGGAGAAATTAAGACAGTATGCAAGGGTTACTAGTCCACAGAATATCCCATATAGGTGGACAGAATTAGCAAGGAACCCCTGCATGCAGTCCAAAGAGTTAGCGAGATCTTGGACAGCCATCCTAGCTGATTCCAGATTCTGCTCCAGAGGGAACTTATTCTTTGTCCTCTGTGGCCATGTCTGAGACAACTGTTACATGGTTGCTCTTTGGGAAACTGCCCTGCATCTATTAGATCTAAAAGATTCAACAGTGTATTTGCTATTGGTGCAGATCTGAAGCTTTAGGGGTTTCTTAGGATTGACATATTGCAGGCTTAGGATTTCCATGATAGTACAACTCCCTTAAAAATTCAATCAGCATCTGGCCAATTTGTTAGTAAACAGAGCTATATATCTTAATGAGTCATAGCCTTTGAATATAAAACCTGTCTTTACAGTTTCTGTATCTTAGAAATGAATAGATCTTGCTCTTTACCATCTTTCTAGCTCTTGAAGAACTGCTTCAATATTTATTCTGCCTCAGAGCAGTTCAAAACAATAGGCTAGATGAGGTAAGGCACAGATAATTTGAATGAAATACATAGCAAGAGGTATATCTTTCTGGATGCTAATCTTTGCTATTTTTCCACCCACCTCCCTCTTTTGCTCTCATAAACATTTGTTTGAGGCAGAGAATTCAGATTTTCAGTCCTACGAACAGCTTGATTCTATGACTCTCAGCAACCTTGGATTTCTGGACATGGACAGATAGGTCTTCTCTCAGAAATAAAACATCCCAGAGAATTTGATGGACACAAGGTTGCATATCCATCTCTGAATATATCACTGTGACAGGTCTAGGTAGCAGAATCATTCTCACCACTACCACAGGGACAGTACCTCTATGCCTATCTCACATCCTCTTCGCTCACTTGTTTATTCCAGCCACTCGCAGCACTCAGGTGTCAAACGATTGTACTTTGCCTCAATTACATTGTACACGTCTGTGTGTATATACATATATAGAGAGGATATATATATATATATTTAATTTATATTTAGATTTGTATATATACATTATATATTTTTTACATTCTATATCTCAGTTACATAGTAATATGTAATATACATAAGTCTTTTCCAAGACTTTTTTTTCTCTACCTGGTGGCACACCTGTGAGACCTGGTCACTTATTCTGATGCATGTGCAAATTAGAGATAAAAGAGACTTAACATCTCATGGGCAACATGTGACCAACCAGTGAGACAAAAGCCAGTGGATAAATACCCCTCTCTTCTCTTCCATTTCAAGGCACATTCCACACAGTTTCTCATGGGATTCCTAGCAGGATGAGTACTTTTTCTCCTTACTGTTTTACTCTTCCCTGACCCACACTCCTGTTCTTTGAGATAACTTCTTAAAATAAATCACCTGCATGTGACCTTGTTCCAGACCCTGCTTTTGGAGGAGTATGAACTGAGCATAACCATTATGGAATGAGACACAAATGAAGTGTCTCTGATAAAACCATGGTTAGCATTGTGGCTAAAGTATATTGAACCCTTGCTCATATCAGGCATGTTTTCAAGTAAGTGCGCTATATGCTTTGACTCAATCTCAATCAGTCCTTACAGCAAGTCAGTGGGATAGGTGCTATTTTACCTATGAGGCACAGAAAAGTTAAATAACGTGCCCAAGGCCACACAGTCATTAAGCAAAGGAGGTAGGATTTGAATCTAGGCAGTTGACCTCACAGCCTGCACTTTTCATAATTACCCTGTATTGCTTTGCAGACTCGTCATATAGACTAACACCTCTTTGATATGATTGTGTAGAAATAGTTGAAGACATCTTTCTGGTTTTTCATAACTTCTCTCCTCCAGGTTAAACTAAGCATATATCTCTACAATTATTTATTGAGAAAATACTATGTGCTGAGCAATATGACAGGCACTAGAGACACAGTGATAAAGAAAACGGACCCTTTGTTCTCAGGATGCCTACTGACCAGCGGGGGCAGGGACAGGTGGGAGGGGAACAAAGAAACTGGATACTGTGTGATAGCCATTGAGATAAGGGTCTCCACAGGTGTGATGGAAACACCTGGGAAGTGCAATTATCCCGGCCCAGTGGAGGAAGAAATGTGACTGGGCCCAGGTGCTGGGAGTGAATGAAAAGGAAGATAAAGAGTGTCGTCAAGTGTGTGACATTGACACCTGGGTGCTGGTGGTGCCTTCATTGAGAAGACACTGTAGAGGAGGACTGGGGAGAAAGGTATCTCAGTGTTGAAATAAAACTGCTTTGGGACCTAATATATTCTCCTCATCCTGTGAGCAAGTTGGTTTTTAGTGTGCAGACTTTTAGGGACCGCAAGTGTAGGATGATAGTTTTGGTTTTCTTTTTCTTTTTTCATAATAAATGTACACTGTAATTCCCGCCAGTGGCAATCCTAATTCTATCAACTAACATATGTACTCTCTACTGAGCTTCTCCAAAATGTCAGCTTCCTCTTTTCCTGAACATTGTGCTACTCTTTAAGTGGTGGTGTTTTTGTTTTTGTTTATTTTTTGTTTGTTTTTTTTTCGGTCAGCCACATCACACTATGACTTCTACTACCGCTGAAAGTCAATCAGAATCTTTGATTTATTTTCACGTTTTTCTTTATTTGGTTAAATATAGGAGTTTGTATTTTCTGAAATGTATTTCATCAATGAGTTTATTGTTTTATCTTGGTAAGATCTTTCTGGGGTCTGGATACTGTTCCTAAACATTTTATCTTTCCCTCCAGTTTTGTGCCATGGAAACAAGGATGTAGTTTTAGTTCTTTATGGGAATAAACAAGGTTTCAAAATGTACAGATACATACTATTCTAACTTTAAAAAGGAGAAGGAAAGCTCTCAGAAAAGGTAGGCCACTGAGATTGCTACTAATTCCAAGCAAAATTCTAAAATAAGTGATTAAATAGATGTTTTAACGCTGGACAAAGAAATTGCTGATTTCTTGAAAACAGCATAAGTCTTCCAAGAAAAAATATACCAAACTCATCTAAATTTTTACTTTCATGGTGCTGCTAGACCATGAAAAAGAGAAGATTGCTGTAGACATATGCTCTGTGAATTTTAGCAGAGAATTGAACAAATTCAACCCTTGCAGATGAGATGGATTGAATTATAGCAGAATAAGGCATCCCAACCAAAGTTACATGGTGTAGTTGAAAGAGCATGAACCATGGCTTCTTGTCAAAATGGTGCTGTGAGTTCTCGCCCCTGCTTAAACATAGCAAAGAAAGGTAAAATATGGAATGAAAGATAAAAAGATGTAGCCTTGCTCAAGACAACTTCTCTGTCTACCAAAGAAAAAACAGAAACATACAATGCTAAATGAGGTCAAAAGGCTAGAATTCCCAAAATAAGCAGAGACAGCTGAAAGTTTAAGTCCTACAGTGTGAAAGGGCCCCCAAACAGTTCATGTACACTTTTGAGTGTGCCATATTCTATCATTATTTGAAAGGGCTGGATTTACAGGATCTCTTTAAAAAGAGAGAAACTGAGAGAAGCTTGGACAATAATAAGCCCATAATAATATCCTGCTGTAAGTAAATATAAGCTGTCTGTTTTAGATTGGGTTTTAATCATCCATCTATGACATTTTTTTACATAACTAACCTGGTGTCTATAGCTTTTGAGTTTGATGTCTCCATTGAGGGTAAAAGTAAAAATAAATGATTTACATTAGTCTAGAATTCAAAGCACAAATCCAGAAGTCAGCTGTTCAGGGCCCTGCGCCTGTATCACACCTATTCTCCTTGTTATGAACCTGGGCGAGGTGCTTCTCTAGGAAAGACTGTGAATGTCAATCACTACTTCTTATGCTGAAACCTCAGGTATAAATGATGGTGTGGACCAGCAGAGACCTGTCTCATACTTACCTGTTCCAATGCCCACTGCTTTTTACACTGTGGTTTTTCCGGGTAACTCCTGCAATCAGAGCATACAACGCTTTACAAGGTGATTGTCTTCTATTCACAAAAGTGGTATCTGAACTTTGCCGTGTGTGAGAAAAATGAATTAGTCTTAGGATATTTATTCTTTTAAAATTATGTGCCCTGATGACCTAACACCGAAGGGTTGAGTATCCCATCTACCATTCAAAGTTCAGCAGAAATCTGCCTGGATTCTGTGGTGAATAGAATTGTGTGGCAAGCTGGGAATTCTGTCAGAATGTGACATGCCTGAAAAACCCTTAATACATACACATAGTCCGCAGACAAACCCAGTAAATAATTCAAATGAATACCAACTAGTGCTGTGATCACTTAATAAAAAACATGGTTTGGACACATATATATGTTTCCCATTAGTGTATAATTTTCAATTTGCTGCAGGGGAAGGTAGCAGCCTGCTGGATGCCAGGGTGTGGGAAAGAGCAAACTGTTCTGTTGTTTTGGAGCATGAAGTCACCAAGGAAAACTGACACCCTGCAAAACACCCAGCTCCTGCTTCCCTAAAGTCACAGAAGATAACCTCTAGCCTCTGTCCATGAACTCAGTACCAGAGACTTAGGAGAAGAAAGAGATTCATGACTACCAGGAAAATAAATAAGCAACTCGCATATGTATCATATGATACTCTCTTTCCTTTCCTCTTTCTTCCAATTTCCACTCCCTTTTCTCTCCCTTCTTCAGCAAATCATCTGAAATATAAGGCTTCCTTGTAGCATGGTAGAGCAAACACTTCTAGGAGAAACTTTCCTTCTTAATTTTTCAACTTTTTTCTTATGGCATCTCCTTGTTAACAATTGATTGGTCCTTGTGTGAACACCTGAGCCAAACTAGCCAATGAGTCTTTTTCCTTTAGTTTTGGACCTGAGATGGTAACAATTTCCACCTGTCCTCCCCAGCGATAGAAGTTGTAAGACATAAAACTTGGAACTATACAGCCCACGATTTTTAGCAATGTGAACAGAACTAATTTGTGGTGACACAGAATGAAGTCCCTGTGAGGAAAGACATCCTAGTGGTTGGGGGTGGGGGGTGCATAGAGAGAGATTAAGAGAGAGAGAGGAGGAAGAGGAGAAGCTACTCTCTTCCCCAAATGAAGGCCTAATTCTATCTACAGCTTACAATTTACTGCTATGAGTCCATTTATTCTTAAAGACAGAACTCATAGCTACATATAGTCTTCAATGAGAAAAAACATATCCAAGCCACCCAGAGAGTACGAAGGTGTTTGCCAAGTTCAGCTAAATAGTGCTTCTCCAATTAGGTGGCACAATCAACTATAAAATATGCTTGAAATAAATTATTACTACTAATAAAGTACTGAAATTTAAACTTTATTTTATAAAATATAGTGGACTCATGGGGATCCCTTACATCACTTTAACTCGTCTTCATTCTTCTATGTTTTCTTGAGGGGAAGAAATAGGTAAACGTATTACATTTAATTAAAACACAAGAAATTGGATGTACCCTTGGGTAAGTCTAACACATAATCCTAGGAAAAGTCTTATTTGTGGATGCCACCTAACATGTCAGTGAGGGGAAAATGCTAAGAAACACTGAGCAAAGGGTGTGCTAAAAAAAAGGTACGGGCCATGGAATGATTATGTACAGAGATGAACACCACATTTGTAATGGTGAAAATCTGAAATCGGTCTAAATGTCCAGCAACAGAAGATTGCTACTGTATTAGGTATATATGTTTACTGCTATGATTAAAAGCCATGTCCTCAAACATTAACAACATGAGGAAATTCTTATGATACACTTTCAGTAAAAAGACTTATTTTTCAGAATCTCAGTTTTGGAACCAAAGATAGAAAAACAAATCAGAAATATGTCAAAACGTTAACAATATCAGGATGATGGGGCAGAGGGAGATTTTATTTTGATCTTCTGACTTTTCTGTATACTTCACATTTATTATGATAAGAATATAGTTATCTCTATGACAGGGGTTGGTGGGAATTTGTTAAAAAAATAAGAATTGAGAACCCTGAGGCAAAATCAACAAGGGGGAATGTTACTGTTTCTCCCACACTTTTTCTATATCAAGTTGAATGTATTTGAGCAGCTAAAATGTTGGAGGAGGTAAATTGGAAGGGTGGAACAGCTTCATAATCTCAACTGGAAATTACTCATTATTTTAATTTATAATGTTTTGCTCTTTATTTCTCATTTATAGCAGAATCACTTAAAAAGAGGTACTCTGCTTCTTAGGCCAAAATCAAAATTATTTTACCTTCCAACATATACCCCTTTGATACCTTTTTTTTCCCCTGCTTCTTGGCTCTGTTTTTTTCCACTTTCTTCAAAAATTGGAACATTCACTTGACATCTTTTCTTATAAATATTCTTGGTTAAAATGAAGATCAATTAAAATGACAAAGTCTGGCCCTACTCAGTGCTAAGACTTAAGTGACACTGAGCTGACATCTCATGTTCTTTCTCCAATTTTCTGCCCTTTTGTATTTGCCTCTGTATTCGCCAGCTGTTTTCACAATTTACTAATGATAAGCTCATTCATACGAAGAAGTAGGACTGTGAAGGTATTAGATCCCATATTCCATGCCCGCTTTCTTCATTTAATATCCTCCCACTACTCAAGTTTCTAAACATACTCCATTTTTCACTTCTGCTACCAGATGCCATATGGGGATTTAGAGTTTTGAAACTGAAAAAAAAAAAAAAAAAAAAGGTGGATTTGACTCCTGGCTCCACTAACTATAAATTGGATGACCCTAGGAAAATTTTTTAATCTCTTGGAATATGTTTCAAAAATGTTGATGGCATTATTTATCTCACAGGGTTGCTATGAGGATTGGATGAAAATAATTTATTAAATATTTTAGCACAGCACGTGATAGATGCTCAGCATATGTTAATTGAATCTAAATCTGATTTCTGAAATGCAATCTGTGAGAGGCAACACACAGATTGGAGAGAATTTGTAAGTCAGCTATTTCTGGGTTCAAATCCCTATTCTGTCACTAACTCTGTGAACTCGGACAAGTTCTTATGATCCCTAATCACTGGGGACAACAATGACATTTACCTTGCAAGTCCATCATGAGAATTAAATATATTTAGAAATAAATGCATGATAAATGCCCATTATATAGAATGTGTTTAATAATAGTAGAAACACATTCTATGTAATAAGTATTCAATAAATCTAGAGAGTCTTCTGCTATAGCTTTTCCTTCCAGTGCCTTACCGATTAATAACAATTATTATTATTGTTACCGATTAATAACAGTTATCATTATTGTTATTAATCGGTAAGGCACTGGAAGGAAAAGCTATAGCAGAAGACTCTCTAGATAGAAAAAAAGAGAAAGAAAAAGAAATCACAAAATAAAAAAGAATTTCCAATTTTGTTTATTCCTAAAATCTAACCAAAAAAGAATTCCTGCTAACATGAGTGAACATGAAGGTGTTTTCTTTCCCTCATCCCTAGAGATGGTAGCAGAAGTGGAACTAGCGAATAGGCCCAATTCAAACAAAGATATCTACAGGAATAACATTGGGGGAGACACAAGATTTGCTTTGGCAAATAGAAGAGATTTCTGATTGTTTTGGATTTCTTCTGTTGGAGTCAGTCAGCATCTGGCTTTGAGAACTGTGGATATGGTCACCATATGTCCTATATTTTTTTCTAGAGCAGTCTCAATTTAAAATATTGAGTCATGTTGCCCCCTTAAGAACATTTATACTTGTGAGACCATGGATCCTTATTTGTAGTTTAGAAAATATGGACGTGTAACTACAGAAGTCTGTATTTGACAGGGTAAAAGTCGAAATCACAGGAAAATAGGGTAGGTCATGAACTAAAGAAACATAAACTGGGCTATGTATATATATTTTTTTCCTTGGTGATATTGATCCCCTCACACGTTATGCCAAGCACTGGTTTGGCACTTTTCTCTAAAGAAAAGATTGTAGGTTTCCAGGGTGATTATGACCAATCCAAAGTCTTTGAACAGAGTCAGGCCATCTTGAGGAGAGTTTGGTCCCTCCAGTCTGATAATGTTTTAATTCAGAGAGCAGAAGGGGAGGATATAATAATAGTAGTAACAATTTAGCATTCATGAATTCACTGAGAGCTTATATGTGTCAGAACTTGGCTGAGTATTTACATACATTAGATCATCTAATGCTTGCAGTGACCCTATAAGCAGACACTAGTATTTCCTCCTTTTACTTATATGGAAACAGGCTCAGAGAGATTAAATAACTTACTGACAGTCGCATGGCTGGTGAGTGACAGAGCTGGGATTCAAGCCTTGTTGATCTCAGGCTTTCTCAGCAGGTAGATTCATCATACATTTAAATAAAATGAACATTTTTGAAACAGGGTCAGGTCTGAAATTTCTGGGGTGACCATGCAGCTATGGGAGTATCAGGCAGGCTGCTGCTCACAAAAGAGCAATTCTCTTTAGGAGTTGTTTTTCATACTGGAACAATCTTGGAACCAGAAATCCATTATGTGAAAGTAAATGTATCTGGATGGGATTATTAGAGATGTGCAAACCCAGGGGTGTTTGAGGTTTGGCTACACATTATGTTCTATTTTTCAAAGGTTCTGGGAGAGGCAAAACTCAAAACATGTTTCTGCACAGTAATTACCCACTTTGGTTTCAAATCCATGTGTATTTCTAGAGGAACTAACTACTCTGGACCTGTTTCTTATTTTGGTGGGTGTCCCTCATATAAATATCCACAGACAGATCAGGCCTACAGAACACTGTGGAAGTCAGAAGCCCCAAACTCAGCCTAGTGAGACCAGAACAACAACAAAGAAAGATGTTTAAGAACCTCCATCTACTCTAAACTTTTTCTATCTATCTATATCTATCTATCTATCTATCTATCTATCTATCTATCTACTTACCTACAAATACACACACACACACATGTATATACACATGTATATACATGTGTGTGTATGTATATATGTATATACCGTGTATGTATGTATGTGTGTGTATCTTGATAGATATTTAGAGCAAGTTTTTGGGTAGGAAAAGTAAAAGAAAAAAATATATATTGAGTACCTACCATGTAAGCCACTAATGCTGGGGACACCATCCTCATCCTCAGAAAACTTTCACCAGGAAGGTGATAAAGGCAAGTGCACAGATAATTGTACTGTAGTGTAGTAAAAGGACAGGGTTCCATAGAAGCAAAGAGACAGGGCATTCAAAGCCAGCTTTGAGTGATGTTCTAGTTATATATTGCTGTGTAACAAACTATCCCAAACCTTAATGACTTAAAAGAACAGCCATTTATTTATATTTCATTAGTTCGTAGATCAAGAATTTGGGCAGAAGTCACCTAGGAGATTCTTTTCTTTTATAGGTGTTGATAGAGGTCACTTGGTAACAATTAGCTGGGGGACTGATTATCTGTAAGATCCAAGATAGTTTTACTAAATTTTCTGTTACCTTGCTGGGGATACCTGGACTCTATTAGTCAAAGCAGTCACAAGTTTTCCCAGGTTGAAGAGGAGAGAATTTAGATCCCCTTCTCTCAACAGAGAGAGTGCTAAAGAATTTGTAGCTCTATTTTAAAACTTCCACAGTCAACTCTACTACTATAAATTATTTACATGCAAAAATAATTCACTTCCTCCTCCTTTAAAAATTTCATCCTGTTATGGCATTGAGTTCAGGCCTGAGGTACAGGATCTCATTGTCCAAATTAGATCCCGAAATAGGTAAGTCTCCTCAGGTCCAGTTCCCTCGCTATGGTTACACTCAGTCTGAAGACCTATAAACTTACAGGGACATTTTTCTGTCCTCACCCCCACAGTTGGGGGAAGGAATAGAAATATCGTAATAGATAGGGAGGTAATAGAAGGCATACAGCAGTCACTGACTCATTCGTAGCAATTCTGAAATTCAAACAGGAATGTGTTGTCTATTCTTTAATTAGGCCTTAATCGTGATGCTTGAAATAGTCCATAACTTCGAGGTCCATCCTCTGCTCTCCTGCCTCCACCCTCAGAGACATTCTTGCCCATGTGTGCAGCTGAGCAATTTTTGCAGTGTGCTTCTTGCTCATAGAAATTCAGGGATCCAAATCTTTTTGTACTATGTTTGTCCTTTTTAGTTTATACTGATCTGATTCCTTTAAAAACTTTGTAGGTTTCTTATGTACCAATTTATAAAATTCAATTCAGTAAACAAAAAGCCATAGTCGCAAATCTTTTAAAGATCAGCAGCTCTTCTCAACCTTGAGTCACCTGTGGAGTCACTGTGGGAAAATGCTCTTCTGACTCTTAGAAACACAACTGTTAAACTAAGAATACCTAAAAGACACATCCTTAAGATGCTTAAAGATCTTTTTATTAAACTAAGAGGATATATGAGGCATGAGACAAGGTCGTATAGTTATAGTGATATTCATCTGGAGAGTGAGCGAAGATATAAACTCCCAGATGGCTTCATTCACTTGTTTTCTTTGTGGAGATTGCTGGAAGGTGAGGCTTAGCTGGGACTGTTGTCCCAACTGCCTATACATGAACACTCTACCATGGAGGCTTCAGAATAGTCAGATTTCTTATATAGAATGTCAGGGTTCCAAGAGAAAATATTCTAATACACGAAGTAGAAGATGCATGGCCTTTTATGACCTAAACTCACAAGTCACATTGTTTCCTGTTGGTCAAAGCAGTCATAAAGCACTCAGATTTGAAGGGAGGGAACTTAGAAGCCGTCTCACAATAGGTGGAGTGCCAAAGAATTTGCAGACTTCTTTAAAACCACCAGAGGTGTCCATAGTGAAAGATTTCCACAAAAAAGGATATTTAAGCTGAAATTTAAAAAGAACAAGAATTAGATGAAAGGATAGTGGTAAATGGGAAAGACATTCATTCAAGGCAGAGATGGAGACAGAAGTAAAGCATGAACCATGACGGGATTTGAAACACCTTGCAGAGTTATAGTACATGAGACTAAAGTGGAGGGGTAAGCAGCAGCCATGTGGAAAAGGGTTATCAGAATTGCTCTTATATTTGAGCAAGGGCGTACCTTCTTTGGCTACACATTTTAAAGAGCCTTCTTGGGCCCTCATTCATCCATGGCCCTCCTGCATGGCATGAGAAATCTTATACCAGAGTCAAGAGAGTCAAAAGCACTTGCCCATCTGGAAGCTATGTTCCCTTCTATACCAAGCTTTGGCTATCTTAGACCCTGAAATTCCCTGCTGAAATGGGTCTGGAAACCCAGGGACTGTGCAAGCCTGAGAGGCAGCCAACGGGTAGCTGTTTTGAGGGACAGTGAATAGATCTTGGACATGAGAGCTGGAGTGTCCACATGCTTGTATATAAGACTCTCTGTAGTGTAAGTTGGAGTCCAACGTGGGTAGAGAAAGGGTAAGGGAGAGAGCTTCTGGTCTTCCAGTATCACAGCATTCTGACCCAGAACCTGAGGAGTCCAAGAGTTTTAAATTTGAACTGGATCTTACAGACACTTATGAAGTTATATTTGTTAAGGCATTCAAGTAGGCATATTTAAGAACAGTTGGATCACTTGATTTACAACTTTATAAATAGCTTTTAGCCTCCATTTGTACTATTAATCTGGTCCTTTGAGAAGCCTGAGAACTGTATAGACCAAGCCAAAAAGTTTGTATTACAATCTGAGAACAAGTACCTAATAAGGAAGCTGACACATTGTAGACACATAGTAAATGCTTTTGAATGAATTAATTAGCATTTGAATTTTGGGAAGACTGCTCTGGTGCAGTATATGAATGTTTTGGAGAAGAGTAGAACTGCAAGTAGGGAGACTAGTTAGAAGTCTCTAGAAGTAATTTGGGTAAGAAGTGTTGGTGGCTCTAACTCAGTTATAGATCATAGGATGGAGAGAATAGAAAAGAAAAGAAGCATAGACATCTACTATTGTATTTGTCATACAAGCTTTTCTTATGGGTTTATCTTCCATGCCACATCCTCTATCTAAAGATCTGTTAAGTAATGTTAGGCAAGATTCTGTGTTCCAAGGTCTCCACTTCTGCTTCCTGGAAATAAAAGCAATGCTTGGCCATGCTTTCAGGCTCTCCAATCGAGTAACTTACAAAACAGTTCAGACTTTGACCAGGTCTCTTTGTGCCCACACTATGTCGTATTACCAGGGGAAAGGCTTGGTGCTGTAAGGTATGGTCCTTGAGAACAAGCCATGCCTTTCTCATCTCTTTATTCTCATATGCATGTGATTGCCACTTAAATAAGGGTTTATTGAATTGATTAATTCAGGAAAAGATTATAACTTGTAAACTTCTCACAAAAACCTTATAAGATTTCTTTGGGTAGCTGAAACTAAGTCACAGAGAGATTAAATAACTCAGGATAAAATCTGAGCATCTTTTCATGGCCCACAAACCTCCCTACATGATCTGGCCCCTATCTACCCCTCCAAAATCACCTAAGCAATCTTCTCCCCCATTCGCTCTACTCCAGCTACACTGGCTCTTTTTCTCTTTATTCAATGGCCATGTGCTTTTTATATCCTTATTTTTTTTTTACACTTGTAGTGTTCTCTCCTCTTTCCTTCATCTCTGCTTTCACTGGCCATGTTTGTCTGAGCTCAAATATCATATTTTCAGAGAGGACTCCCCTGACCATTCAGTCTGAAGCAGTTCCCTCTAAATAAAAATCAGATCACATGCAGATCACACTCAATCATATCATTTTATTTTACTTTCTTCATAGTTATTACATTATCTGAAATTATCTTGCTTATGATATATGCATATACATGTTATTAAACTTATTTCTTTTCCCACAGCAACAAAAGCCCCTCAAGGGCAGGACTTTGTATCTCCAGAAAATGAAACATCACCTGACAGATTGTTGATATTCAGTAAATATTAAATGAATGGATGAATAAATGAGTGAATAAACTTGGTAAACACATAAGGTGTGGGGCCAAAATTTGAATACAACATTGTTTGACCACAGGGTCCTTGCTTTTGCCCATATTTCTCAGTGGAGCCTCATGAAAATTTCATAATTATAGGACTGTCTATGTCTTGTTCACCTCCATATTCCCAGCTCTAGATCAGTGCCTGGTACAAAATAGGTCCTTAATAAATATTTATTGAATGAATTAAATGTGAACTAACATAGCTATCTTAAAGAACCTGCCTTAGTACTTTATAATCAAAAGGTAAATAAGGATGCTATTATCTAGGCCTGGGTACCAGGATTATACTAGAGTTTTATGACTGTTCACAAAATACACAAGACCACAACAATTCTATCTGTTGGAACTATCAAGCCACTTTATAGGGAGATGCACTAGAAAATCTTATCGTTGTCCAGATACTTGTTTCCTTGATGGAGATTGCTGGAAGGTGAGGCTTAGCTGGGACTGTTGTCCCAACTGCCTATACATGAACTCTCTACCATGGAGGCTTCAGATTAGTCAGATTTCTTACATGGAATATCAGGTTTCCAAGAGAAAATATGCCAGTAAAGAAAGTAGAAGATGTCTTAGTGTAGAACCTGAACTAAGACAGTGGCAGAGGAGATGGAAAGGAGGAGCTGAGGATTCAAAAGATGCATAAAAAGTAAAATGTCCTGAGCTGGGGATTTTATTGAGTGTAGTAGGTGAGGAAACTGAGTAGTCATCAAGTTTCATGTTGGGTGTGCAAACTGGATTACGGCGAGTATGGAGTGTCCACATTCTGGGATTTGGGATGAGAGAGGTAGAGTGGAGATTAGAAAGGAGTTAGAAGTTTCAAGGGAACATTGATTTAGGATAGGAGACACCGGAGTGTATTTGTAAGTTTAATAGAAAGAGATGTGAATGAAAGAAGGACTATGTTGGAAAGAGGGATTCGATGATGGAGCAAAGTACACAAATGCTTTAAAGCTGCTTAGTAGTGTGTGTGTGTGTGTGTGTGTGTGTGTGTGTGTTGGGGAGTGGGGAGAGGTGGGGTGTGGGATAGGCGGGTGGCATTTAGCTCTACCAGGAGAAATGGTTTTAAAATAAAGTAGTCATTTCTTGCCCTTCCTACACTATAAAGAACACACGAGCTGACAGGTGACATAGAATCTGAAGCTCAGAGACCAAGTCTACACTAGCAGTCACTGTTCCCAAATGCTTTCCTCCAGGAGAGAAATTACTTAATGAGAAAGAATGTAATGTTGAAGAGAAAGTATAGTATGGTTCTTTAAAATGAGTTTTTTCTTTCATTTTACTACGCTCTTGGCAATATTATAATTTCTGATCATAGTTAAACTGAAAGCATTAATCCCCACATACTTTCTTCTACCCAAAGCTCTCTCCTTGCCTTTCTCTTGACCTACTCACAAGCACATGTCTGGATTGTGAGTCTGACTAGCTCAAATACATCAACATATTTCTCCAATTAAGAAAGCAGTACATATTTATTGCTGCCCGTGACTGTAAAGTTCTGTGCCTGGTCTTGGGCAAGGGGGCGGGGGTAGGGGAAAGCCCTAAGCAAGCCTTGCTCAGAAGTCATTTGGCCTTGGGCAAGTTACCTAATCTCTGCACTAGGATGTCCTCCTCGTAAAATGCTGCTCTTTGGGTTGCTATGATTTGTAAATTGCTCCCAATTTGTAGGAATTACACATAGAAGCATACAAAACACAATCTTTTTTATAAGAATTTTTAATGTTATTGGGATATAGGGATAGTATTAAAGAAGTCCAAACATACAATTGAGAGTAGAAAGAAACAAGAAGTGACAGATGAGAATCATAAAATGGTAGAGATACTTATGATTGGTGTTCAAGGAAAGAAAACATATAACAAAGTTTGGGCATATGGATTCTGGCCTAAGACCTTTCTTGCAATCTTTGACAATGGCTTATAACACAGAATTTCCTGGTAAATAAAATTATCCAAGAAAATTATGCATACATTAAAGTCAACTCAATCCAGGTTAGACCTGCCTCTTCTAGCTCCTGCCCTTTTCAGCATCATCTCTTATTGTTTCTCAGGGTACTTCATTCATGCCAATCTATGTTGTTTTTTGAAATGAACCAGGCTCTCTCTTGATTATAAGTTTTTTGTAACTCTTCTGTGCCTGCCTCTTGATTAGCTAACTCACTTATCCAGTGTCAATATTAATTTCTTAAGGATGCCTCTCCCGAACAGCTTCCTGCCAGTTTCCTGGGCCATTCTAAGTGCTATTATTATTTGTGTTTCTCCTATCATAGCCCCTTTAATATCGCATTGAGATTGCCCAATTATTGTCTGTGATTCCCACTAACTTTAAGTTTCCAGGGACAGAAATTGTGCTGTTGTGTCCTCAGTATCTGGCTTGGTGAAAGGCGCAAACTGGTGCTATGTATAGGAATGAATCCATCTAAAATAACTCTAAATTAGTATAGTCAATTGGGTGAACCGCTCCTATTTCCATTCTGCAGATGGGAAAACTAATGCTCTGAACAATGACTCTTCTCCTAGACACAGAGCAAGGGGACTGGGACCAAAGCGGAGCCCATCTAAGGCTGATCAGCAGCAGCCTTCTCTGGGCATGTGGCTAAGACAGCTTGGAGCTGCATCACATGCCTTCCCCCTGAACTTTCACAGGAGATTAGCTTTTGCTTCTTGGCGAACTGAACTGAACAAGAGGAAAGAAAAGATGTTTGTTACTAACACCGAAGAAAAGTTTGTTTGTTCTCAAGACACTGAGCACGTTGTTCAACCCAGTGAGTTCACCCATGCATTTTCTTGGACCCTGCAAGGGTCATAATGGCAGCAGGGTGACAAACGACTTCATTTAAGTAGGCCCATTCAGGCTGCCCCAGGGCAGTATTAATTTAGGCAGCTGCTTTTCTTTCCTTCCCTGGGTTAAAGAAAAAGACTCAAAAGAGGGTATATGTGCATCTTGCTTATTTGCTCACTTGTGCTTTCTCTCCCTCCCTCTTTCCCCGCTACCCTCTTTCTCTCTCCCTGTTAATTGGGCACTGGGGCACAGGGCTGGTGCTTCTGGCAGAGATAAGAGATCCAGCTTGAAAACAGGGAGACCTCTAGACCCACCAAAGAGCTTAGCTCTCAGGATGCCACAGGAAAATGGGGGAGAGCAATAAAGGAGCCCTAAAGAACCAGATCTAATCTAGGCATTCAGGAGTCAGGAATTCTAATCTTTGATTCAATCTGATTACTGCCGAGGGTCAAAATCCTATAAGCACTTTAAAGTGAGGGCCCAGTTTTGTGAAGTTCTTATTCTAAATTCTTATCCTGAGCTCTTATCCCAGCACAGCAATATGACCAATTAGATGAGGAAAAACATTTCTTCTTAATCAGTCATGTGTGTAAAGGTTAATGTCCAAGGATGAGTATTACCATATTACTAATAGAATCTAAAGCTAGATTAACCCCAAATATCTACAATAAGAAATTGATTAGATATATCAATGAAATATACATAGAGTGAATCTATACCACCACATAGTAGAGAATATGTAATGACATAGGATAACTCTCAATATATTAAGTAAAAAAAGAACATGGAGCGATTGATCCTAAATTAGAGAAAATGTATAATTATTTGTAAAAGAACAAAGGCATATGTAGTTAGGTATAATTTTTTTCTGCGTAATTTTAAAATGATTTTTTTCAAGTTTTTCACAATAAACATGTCTAAATTTTATAAGTAGAAAAACAATTAATACCATTTAATTTATCACTATGGTGGTTTGTATGAAAAAGCAGGGAGGGCTCTTCTTATCTAACTGCTTGGAAATCAAACGGGTAGCAAGCATTTACTATGGGAAACTAGGAGACCGACAAAAAGTAATTTGCACAGACTTTCATGACAAGAACACTAGATTCGCTCTCTCTTCAAGTCAGAACCTTTTTCTAGGAGATCATCTGGCATCAGTATTTAATATTTTAGATATTAAATAGTATTAGAAGTCAGTCTATTGTGCTTTCTCCCTTCTTGGTATTTGCATTCTAAGTCTTACCTTCGGTTAAACCATAAAGGCACTATCATTTGTTAAGGAACTTCAGACATCCAGGAATATATCAAAGGCATGTATAATTGGTTTTATAATGAAAGCATTAGATCCAGATTCAGAATCCTGAATCACACAGCTCTGCCAGCCACTCTGTGCCTTAATGAGCTTACTAAATTCTCTGATCTTCAATTGCCTCATCTGTAAAATGAGGATAATAACTACCTCCGAATGTGGTCATGGGACTTATTCATTTAATCAAAAAGTATTTATTTTGCACTGTGCTAGACACTAAGTATATAACAGTGTCAAGCTCTGTCTTAACAGTTTATAATCTAGTAGGAGATATAGGCAGATGTACAGAAAATTACAAAAGAGTGTGGCCATTGCTATGGTGGGGATGGTACAGAACATTGTAGGAGTCCATAAGAATAATACCTACCTAACCTGGAAAAAGTGATGATAACTAAAATAAAACATAAGGGCGAGCAGAAATTTTCTAAGCAAAATGGGGAGAAGACAGTTCCAGAAGGGCCGGAAAATATGTTCTAAGGCCTGGAAATAACAATGGAGAAATAGAAACCAGTTTAATGGAAATTAGGTAGTTTTAACAAATTAAAACATATTCGTCACAGGCACATGGATGTGTGTGTAAGAGGAGGCACATTTACCTAAAATGTACTACTTAGTGAAGCCCTAATGTTGTAAGACTGTTTAGGATACAACATACTCAAAATTTTCATTGTTTTGTGGCCAAGGACTTCAGTATAGTAAACAGTAAGTTGTGATAAGGGTGCAGTAGAAGTGCAATACATAGAACGAAGAGTTCATGGTCTTCCTCTATTTTGGGGTGGTGAGTCCACATGTGGGTGTTATGTTCAGCTCTGGGCATCACGCTTTAAGAGAGACATTGAGAATCTGGAACCTATTTATAGGACAGGATGTTGTGAAAATTTGAAACTATCAGGAGTAACGATGGAAGCAATAAGGCAGTTTATTTGGAGAAGATTGACTCAACAAGACATGCTAGCTATCTTCAAATATAAAAACAGTCACATAAATGGAGTCAGGTTGATTCTCTCTAGCTTCAAAGTGTAAAACCGAAAGAGAAACGCTAATGAAACAATTTCTAACTTAATTAAAAAAAGATAATTTTATAATAATAAAAGCTGGCTTGAGATGAAAAAAGTTACTTCAGAAGAGATGAGTTCCCTATCACTCTATAAGCAGATATTAAATGACCTCTTGTAGGTAATACTTGAGAAAAGTTTCAAGCATCGAATGGATAATTGGATTATATAAACTCGAAGTTCCCTTCCCAAGCAGAGATTCTATGTGCCTGGCGTATTCAGAGTTAATAATAATTACATAATTATTATCACCAACAACAAAACCAGAATCTACTCTTATTCTCTGGAGATATACTATCTAATATGGTAGTCACCAGCCACATGTGGCTATCGAGCACTTAAAATGTAGCTGGTCTAATTTGCGACATGTTTTAAGTGTAAAATACAAACAACATTTGATAATTCTTTGTATAGGTTTCATGTTTAAATAATATTTTGCATATATTGTGTTTAATAAAATCTATCATTAAAATTAATTTCTTTTTATTTTTTTAATGTGGTTGCTAGAAACTTTAAAACTACATATGTGGCTAGCCAGGAAGAAGGCTATCATTCCTGGCTCAACTCAGGTTAAGATCACTTTCCACATCAGTCTTGGGCAGAGCTTTTCTTAGGCTTCTCTGCATTCACTACGATCAGTTATGGGCCATGGAACCAACTAGCTAGGGCCTTGCACCAAACCTGACTATAAACTATGACAGAGAACAAACTGTGCTGAACTCAGAAACAAGCCCAAATAGATCAAAGGTTTTAATTTCCTAAAACACTCAGCTGAAACATAACCGAAGAATAACTTCAAATTGGAATTGAACCTACCTACATATTTCCTAAAACAAGTGAACAACCATATCACACTGAACCAACATTAATTGGATTGGGGTCCTCGCTTGTAACCAAGTACAAAATATTTACCAACCCTGTGTATTTTGGCTTCTGGCATAGAGACTGCTTTTATAGCAAAATGAATAGAGTCAGCATTCCTTTTTACTAAGCAAGCATAAATGGGTGTTCACTGTTCACAAGTAGGCGGAACTGCCATATCCGCATTAAGACAACCTGAACAGATGTGGTGACACTTTCACATGCTGTCAGACTGAAAGGTCAAAGAGCCCAAGGTTGAAGATCATGGCTGTGGAGTCAGAGGACCTGTGTTTGAGTGGTGGGTCCTTCTGCTGACCAGCTTCATAACCCTGTGTAGTCTATCGTAAAGTAGTCATGATACCACCTACTTCATAACTTCATATAGTTATAAAGAATAAATTATTGTATATCTCTGTGTGTGTGTATATATATATATGTATGTGTATATGTATATGTGTGTGTATATATATATGTGTGTGTGGATAGATAGATAGATAGCACTTAGTATTATGTACCATCATCATCATCATCATCATCATCATCATCATCATCCCCAAGTAGACTATGAGGTCCTTAGGGGCAGAGTTGTACCTTTAATCATTCATCATTCAACAACTATTCATTGAGGGATGACTGTGTTATGGGTCCTAGGGATATGGAAGGAACAAGACTGACAAAGTCCCTAAGCTCTTGGAATTTATTTTCTCCTGGGAATCATATATAAACTAGTTTACAAATAAATATATAATGTCAGCAGTGACAAGTGCTAAGAAGGAAGATAGCAGGATAAGAGAGTAGAGGATGGCACAAGGGATGATGAGAGAAGTTATTTTCAATTAAGATGTCAGAGTGGCTTCTCTGAGCAGAAATTTGATTGAAGTGAGGGAGAGAGCCTGGTGAAAGTCGGAATGAAGCACATTTCAGGAAAAAGAATCAGCAAGTGCATGAGGGGAAGAGCTTGGTGCTTTGAAGGACAGAGTAGTTGAAACAAATTGGGCAAGGTATGATATGATTAAACTGTTGGTTTGGCATGACGGAACTCATTGGTGACCTTAACCAGAGCATTTTCAACAGAGGATGTAGATACAAATATGATTAGAGTGGGTTAAAGAGAATACAGGAGGCTAGGAATTAGAGACAGATAATACAAAATAGTCTTTTGAAGAGCTTTGCTATAAACAAGGGCAGAGAAATAGATTAATGGCTAGGATGAGAGATAGTAAAGCAAGTTTTATGTAGATAAGTATGATTCTGCAGAGAAGGAAAAACTGTTGATGTAGGAGAGAAAGGGGATAATTTCAGGACCTTTGTAGGAGCTGAGTCCTTGAGTAAATGAAGGAAGAGAACTAATACCCAGGGAAGGGCCTGGCCCTATAGGAGCGGGAACCATTTCTGCATGTAACAGGAAGGTGAGCAGAATATGTGGATCTGAAAGCAGGCAGGAGGTCAGTTTGGTAATGAATAGATGAGAGGGGTTACATGGCCTTAGTTTGCTAGGAAATAAGAAGTACTGAGAGGGAGGAGGGAGTTAGGAGGGTGACATTTGCCATCTTACCTCCTACACTAAGAGCAGAGCCAACGCGAAAGTTCTCAGAAATCTTTGCTGACTACCCAGAAAGGTTCTCCTACAAGACCTGCAGGAAGAGAAAATGTCCCCTTCCCCTCCGGCTTTATTTCCACCTGACCCCTGTCTTACTCTCTCTTGCACCAGCTGAGCTTTGCTCATGCTGACAACCTTTCAGTCCAGGTCAACAAACGTTTATTAAGCGATTCTTGAGTGACATACCTGTGCTAGGTGTGGCCATATGGAGTTGAATAGATAAGGTCCAGGAGTTGACCCTGTTGTCTAGATGACTGAAGAGTAAAGAATAGATTACAGTCCCGAGGATAAGTGCTTTGACAACAGTTCCCATGAGGGGCGCCTTTGCCATTTGGAGTATCAGGGAAGATTATTCCTGACCCGGGTTTCCATCCCCCTCTAAGTTTTTCTTCCCTTATCTTCTCCAGCCATCTTAATTATCCCTCACATTAATGCCCTTCTCAGATCCCACCTCCCCAATCAAAAGCGACCTTTCACCGTCCTGTCTTTTTAAAGTACACCTAATGGTTTCTCCTTCAGCAGCCCAATGCCAAGTGCTTCCCTCAGGAGGTGTCACTGGTGTCAGCAACTTGATTCCAGTCCAAATCTGTGGATAAAGGAGAGTTCACAGTATCCGTCAGGGCCTTTCCATTGCAGCTGCCAATGGGGAGGGGTGCGCTTGGGAGACGTGGGTGGGGCAGGCTAGGACCCTATCCAGATTCCTCTCGTGCAGCTCTTTGGAGCTCTGCTGACGGCTTAAGTTTCATTTAAGATGCTTGAACTGAGCAAAGAACTGGAGCTGCTGTCCTGTGGGGAGGCCGTGGGCAAAGCAAACATGCCGTCTGGCACATTTGCTTGAGGGGAGAACAAGGGCGAGGGTTGTAGGGCTGTTTTGCAGGACAAACCGCCAACTCCAGCAAGTGAAACAGCAGGCTGGAGACTCTGCAGAGGGTCCTGTAGCACAGAGAACGTCATTAAAAGGGCTCTGGTTTGTGTTTTGCTCAAAGCCATAGCAAATATTTGCTGTGTTCCCCTATAGATATAATACCAAAAAAAAAAAAAAATGCTTGGAAAGGCCCACACACATCCGTACACTATCACCTAATGGTCGGCTTGCCTGTCCACCAGCCTCCTACGCCCGTGAAACGGCGGTGTCATCTGAGAGGGTAGATTTTCATTTCCTCTCCTCTTTCCCTTTCCTCTCCTCTCTCGCCCTCTGCTACCCGACAAAAGAAATGCTCAAAGGAAAGTCCATTGTCCTTAAAGGTTAATAAAAGTAATATGAAAAAAGAAATTGTTCTGAGTCCAGTTCATTTTGAGATTAGAATAAAGATGTAGACATTTGATGTACTGACTTTAATATAGATTTACTGGCATGATAGCCCAGGGCGGAGGGCCAAGGGTGAGCTCATGCATTAGTTTTTTTTGTTTTGTTTTGTTTTTCGTTTTTTAACCTAGACAAGAGTGGAGCTAAAAGCAAAAAGCAATCCCAACCACTTCACTAAATAGGCTGAGAAAACATGAGAAGTAATTCCTTCTTCAAGACTCTTATTGCATCGCAATCTCCACTACCCCCAACTTCCTCTTACTCAACTGTGAGACAGAAATCCCCACCCAGCCTCCAACACATTTCAGACCAAAAAAATATTTTACATGTTGGAAATGTGCTGGAACAATCCAACAGACATGAAAATAGGTATGTAAATTGTAAAATTTCACTTCTATCTTGTTCTGAAACAATACAAAAATCACATTTTTAAAAATCTAGATAGAAAATAAAAACTACTATTTCTGTAAAATCCAAGTACTCTGCAGTCCCCCAACATTTCAGTTCCATTAAAAATCCCATTCAGATGTCCTAATTCCAAACAAGAATTGAAAAGAGTAGATGTTATGTCTGCTTCATGTAACTGTCTCCACACCAAAACTTAATATGTTTCTGTGCCCGGAAAAATAAAATCTCAGGATGGAAGTCACATCTTTTTTCATATTCTTTTCTCCAGGAAGCCTTTGGTTGTCCTAAAATTTGTGACTTTGCCCCTCATGCTTCTCACACCCACCTTTCTGTAACTTTCTGCCTGTTTATCTGAGATATCTCTCTCCTGCTATCTCCCAAGGGGCATAGAAATGTTGAGAACTTAGAGATTTAAGCTCAAATACTTGCCATATAAGAAGTACTCCACAAATATCAATTGAACAAATGAATGTATGAATGCATGAATTGACCATCTTGGATATTTCAAGATAACAATTGTCTATTATCATGTGAAGTTTGCTCTCCCTGAGATAGGGTACAGGTTAAAAATAAAAATAATATACAGATAGGCTTAGAAGTACTCATCCTTAGGTGACAGATTGATTCTAGGCCACGAAGAGTGATCTATAGGGTGTCTGTGATATGAAAAGCAGCATAGAGGATGCCCTGGCCATTCCCACACTCTTTCCTTTGGTCTTCTTTTAGGAGTTCCAACATAGCTCTGAGCACTGGCCTGACTTAGTTTGCTCAGTTTTCTGTTCTCAGGGGAGATATTTGAGTCCGGGGGAGTTAAACTTTCTCAGAAGAATTAAACTTCCAATAAACATCTCAGTCTGAGAGCTTAGAACTGCCTGCTTCCCTTTTCATAATCCCAAGGTCTTCCCGACTGTTTACCATAATTTCTGCTCCATCCACTGAGGCAGAGCCATCTCAGACAGGCTGACTTTCTCTCTGCCTCAGAGCTGTGCCTTTCAGGAAGAGGTGTAAGGCCTCAGCTACTCACCTCTGCCCTGTAAACCACTAATCCCCATTCCTGGGACATCCAGCCTCTTTGCAGAAGGACATACAGCCTGTTTCTCCCAAGTGTTTAACAGACATATAGAGCTCACGCTCAGTCCCTGTACTGTCCATGATGAATGAGAAAGGTCTTAGGAAGCCAGCTTAACAAGGTTTATAGAATCCATCCACTGGAGGTGTTTACAGCCTGACTCATGATGCCATTGATGCTTTACTAAAACTTGGTCTAAGCTTTGCACAACTACTGTGCCTTGACCTTAGGCTGCTTCAAAATCTGGTTTGGGAGGGGAACACAGTATGAATCCTAGAGAAATAACAATTGCCAGCTTTCAACCATGAGCTGGAAGAGCACTGCCCTGGTAGCAAGCATTGGAATTAGGTTCAGAGATTTTCCTGAGAACAAGAGAGGTAAAATGAGAAGCACTGATGATGGGAAGGGCAGACTATGCTGGAATGCCTGAGTTGGTAGATGACCAAAGTCTTCATTCTATTGAACAATCTCATAAAAGAGTTTTATATCATTCTGTTGCTGCCTGCACTTTCTGAATTCCCTTTCTCTTCCCTTAATGATGCCTTGAGCAGATTCCAAAACTTCCCAGTTTCCATAATTTTTCTTTTTCTTTTCTTTTCTTTTTTCTTTTCTTTTCTTTTTCTTTTTCTTTTTTTCTTTTTTCTTTTTTTTTTTTAACAAAAAGTCTGTGTAGTCCAGTTTAAAATTCCCAACTCAAACTAATTTACTCACTATCTCTTCCCCATATCTCCTGCATGGCTTGAGGGATTAATGTGGGAGGGGGAGCCTTTTCTTCTATGTCTTTTACTACACAGGCTCTCTGGAGAGTGACCCATGCCTGGGTCTCAAATATTTCCCCTACTTCTCTTTCCAAGACCTAACTCCTCGCTGTTCCCCATGGCATTGGTTTCCTGCCTAGTGGATGTTGCTGATTCTTTGGCTAACGATTGTGTGGCTAATATTCTCTGCTCTTTGGGAAACACATCTTTCAATTCAGAGGGTCTGGCTGGACCTTCCCACAGCCAGTTTCCTTATACAATTCAGGTCCAGACATTACTACCACCAAGGAAGAGGCCCATAGAGGCAGAAGCTAACTCTAGACATGTGCCCCATGTTGGGACCTGTGGAGTACAGTGGCTAAGGCAACCGGCACTAGAGTTAGAGACTGAGGTACATTCCAGCTCCACTACTTATTTAACTATTCTGAGCCTCAGTTTTCCCACCTATATGCCAGTGGTAATGTTGCTTACTTATCTCATAATGATGGTGAAAAGAACCATGTGCTCTATGAAGTTCCACTGCATGGGTCCAAATCCTAGATCTACTAGTTAGTTCCTGCATATGAGATATTAGGCAAACCTTACTTCTGAGATTCAGTTTCCTCATCTATGACATGAGAATGGCATTTTTAACTCCCTCATTGTATAAATATAAGAATTAAATGAGTAACAAAATGGAATATATCTAGAACAGTACATGAGACGAAGCAAGCACTCAAATATGTCAGTTATTATTATTATTCTGAAAGAAAAGCACTTAGCTCAAAGCCTGGCATCTGATAGTTGTAATTACCAAGTTGAAGAGGGACTATCAAGAAGTAGACCTCTGTACTAAGATTGGCATTAACATAGGGCTTTCCTCTCTTTACTACCTTGCTTGGTTTAAACATTTCCTTGGCCTTTTACAATTCTCTTTCGAACATGTTCATGCCTCTTTGGATTTGTCAGCTTCCTGTGGTCTGTCTGTGAACTCAGGAGCCTGCACAAACCCAGGCAGTGCTATTTCTGCCTGGAAGCCAACACCATTTACTTCCCAGCTGAGCTACCTCCCCTCAGAAACAGGCCACTGTTTACCCAGAGGGTAGAGCTCTGAGTAAAGCTGTTTATCCCGCAGTCAACTCCAAAGGCTTCTACTCAGCAGATTTTCTCACTGTCTGAGAGCTTACGCCCAGTCAGTCATTGGTATTTCTGCATTACCCTCTGCTTCTGTGGGATCAGAAATAAATTTGAGGCAACTGATTTGTCAGCAACCAGCCTTGTACTCTGAGTTGTTTTTCTAGTGCGGATATGAATTAATACCTCCTCGCCCATGCTCTCACATTCAGACTCCCTGGTGACCAAGAGGCATAATAGTTGTATACCTGTCCTGCCTTATCTCCCCTGAGCCTTAGTCAAAACAAATTACAGATACCCCAGGCACTATACTTACCACATTTCCAAGACTTCACAAACACTTCCCCTTCCTATGCTGGGAACCACCTTCCTTGCTATTACTTCCACCCCTGACAAACTCGTACTCATCTTTCAGAATTCAGTCAAGTGTCACTCTCCTCAGAATCCCTTCAAAATTTTGCCTCTCTAGCTCTTGACCAGTGGATAAGGCACCCTTCCTTGATTTTCTCACACACTGTGGCTTATACCTAGTACTATATCATGTTTAACTTATATTTTATTTTCTCCACTAGACTATGAATTCTTTAGGGGTAGATATCTCAGGTTATGTATCTCTGTATCCATAGTACAAAGTTTGTAGCAATACACTTGAATAGAGTTGGTACTAAGCACATAGTGAATCCTGAAATGATTTTCAAGATTGCCGCGTAAGGTAACTCTGTTGACTAGTAACTCAAATAACAAAAAGTAAGTAAAAATAAAAAAGGAAATTGATCTCTATCATGGAACTCATTAATATGACCTGGATACACAGGGAAAACAAACTGAGCTCTCCAGCTATAGAGAAGTCTCTGTTAAGGAATACAGATCTAGGACAAAATTCTTATCTTAAAAAAGAAAAACTCCCTTTAGTGGATGTCATCTTAACCGTCATTACCATCTGGTTTGTTGGAAGCGGTTGTTAAAATGGCCAACATACAACAATCTCTCTTTTTTCAAACTATACCCATGTCAAAATGGTAAATTCGTATTAACAAAATAGTTGAAACCACAGCTGCACAGACATACCTGAGCAGTATCAGGCATATTTATGAAGGAGTAGGACACTAATTTTTTATTTCCTACCCACAAACCTCTACAAAGAATGCCCCTATGTCCTTACGCTCCCTAAAATACAAGAACCTTCTAATGAGGTGTCTTTCCTCTGCCCCACAGTTATCCAAATGCATGCACTTAGCTCTGCTATTGCTGGGCTGTCCTCTAAAATAAAATTCAAATTTCTTCTCCCAACTGCAGCAAATATAACTTCAGAGGAAAAGTACTTTTCACATATATTGCTGTGAAATAGGCATTTTCAAGATCTCTAGTTTTATAGATATGGAAACTGAGGTTCACAGAACTGAAATACTGGTTCAAGTATAAACAACCAGTTAAGAGAGAGTTAATATTGAATAGAATAGTAATTGTGAGAATGAACTTTGGAATCAGATGATCCTGTGCTCTAATTTCTACTTTTCTACTTACTAGCTATATGACCTTGTACAAATTAATTTGCCTTTCTGATCTTTAATTTTCTATATTGTAAAATAGGAAAAATAATGCCCATTTCAGTAAAAATTAGTTAGTTGCTTATGTAAAACATCTAACCAAATTGTCAAAGTGCCTGAAAGAGTTATAAATCTTAACTAAGCTCAAGAATATAAAGAAAAACATGAACACAATGAGTAGAGAAATGGTAGATATATGAAAATGCAAATGGAACTTCTAGAAATGAAAAATGCAATGTGTGAAATGAAATATACACTGGATGATGGGATTAACAGCCAATTAGAAGCTATAGAAGAAAATAGTAAATTTGAGAACAACACTATACAAACAATGCTATGTGAAACATAAAGAGGAAAACAACCTGAAGTAAATTAACAGACCCTCAGTAAACTAGAGGACCATATCAAGCAATCATGTAGTATAATATATAAAATTGTGGTTCCAGAAAAGGAGATACTTGGAGAAATAATAAAAAATAAATGTTCAAATGTAAAGAAAACAAAAAATCCACATATCTAAGAAGGTCGTCAGATAGTGAATCAAATAAACATAATGAAAGTCACACCAAGGCACATCACAATCAAGTTGCTGAAAACCAGTGACAAAGTGAAAGTCACGAAAGCAGCTGGAGGGAAAAATACACACACACATTAGATAGAGTAGAACAGAGATAAGAATAAGAGCCAGTTTCTAATCAGAAACTACATGATCTGAACACAATAGGACCGCATCTTTAAAAACGGGAAAGGAAAATTTTGTCATTAGAAGGATAATACAAGATTATATTTTAAAAAATGGTCATGGTAACGAAAAATGTAATGGATTACCGCATTTTAGCAAACAAAATTATTTAGCAATTGAGATAAAAAAATATTATTTTCAATAGTACACCACACATAAGAAACATTTACAGATAAATTAACAAACATGAAAGATGAGTATACCAAAAATTATATAACATTACTAACAGAAGTTATGCTCAATTGATTGTCAGCAAAACTGCTAAGGTAATTCAATGGGAAAAGGATGGTCTTTGTAACAAATGGTGCTGGAGAAACTGGATATCTGTATGGTAAAATAATTTTAACCTTTTCTTCACATCACATACAAAATCAACTCAAAACGAAACACAGACCTCAACATAAGAGCAAAAATTATAAAACTTCAAGAAGAAAAATGAAAGAAATCTTTGTGACCTTGGGGTAGACAAAGATTTCTTAGCTAGTACAAACAAAAAAACATGAATAATAAGACAGAAAAAATCAATAAATTGGTCTTCAATAAAAGTTTTTTAAAAATTGCCTTTGACATACACTTAAAAAGACTTGGAGAAAATATCTGCAAATTATATGCCTGGTAAAGTAATTATATTTAGTATAAATTATTTTAAAAATCCTCTAAACTCAGTAATAAAAGACAAACAGTGCAATTTTAAAAGGGGCTAAAGATTTGAATAGACACATTACCAAAGAATGTGCATGAATGCTAAATAAGCACAGTAAATATAGCTAAGGGAATGCCTGGGTTACAATCCTGGCTCAGTCACTTCTCATGGAACATGGACAGGTTTACTACTTTGTCCTGTTTGCCTCAATTTCCTCATAAAGTATCAATAATAATAGAACCTAACTTCATAGAATTGAGTTGAAGATTAAAGATTTGCAATGATATAAAGTACTCAGAAAAATGCCTGTCACATAGTAACTGTGCAGTAAATATTGGTTATAGTTGTAATTATCCGGACCTCTCAGCCTGAAAATTTCTTTTGGGAAAATTTCTCATCGTAGTGTTTTTTCTCTATGGCCACACATTTTCGTATGTTCTAACCTCTTCTCTCAGGAAAAAGGAAGGTGATGGGTGAGAGAGGACTTGGCCAGCTTGAGTTTTGACATGCTATTTTGAGCATTAAATGAAATAATCCTTGCAAAGTACTTAGCTACGTGCTTGGCACAGAGATCATATTCAATAAATGTTAATTAGTGTAGCTTTTCTTTTAGATGTCTAGCATGAAGCTGGGTCTATAGACTGTACTGTAAAGCCATTGCTGAATAAATATATCAGTATTTAGGCTTTAACTTCAATGCATGAGGAATTGTATTTCTGGCCTTTTTGCTATAGCATCATAGGACCCCCAATTTACTATATGTTCAATAAATATTTTTAGCTTCCTCTGGAGAGGAGAAAGAAGAGGAGAATATTAGCTGATTGCAGCTCCTTGGCTGCAAATTTTCTGCAGGAACTGAGGTTAGCGATTTAGTGGGAGTAACGCTAAATGTGTTAAGCATTCTTAGAAAACCACATTTACATTGATTATGCATTGTCAGTGGAACATTCACTGGAAACTGTACCAGTGAGATGCTGAGTGGTGATGAGTTTTCTCTAGTCTGCCCAAAAGGTCTCACCAGGCTTCTCCTGCCAGCAACTGGCATTTGAGAAAGTTTAGCTCAGAGTGAGAGGTGCTGTCTGTGACTACAGAACAGAGCAAAGCTAAGAGGCCCATAAGGGGATTGAACCTATGACCTGATCCTCATTAGCACATTGTTCTAGCCGACTGGGAAATAATGCAGACTCCTTGAGTGTTAGCAAATACTGACCTACTTAGATATGAGGGATAAAAGCACACATTTTCCCTCCGACATCAGCACAATCTGTCTCTGGGAATTGAAAAGACAGAGAAAGCCCTTTTACAGGGAATTTCTGGGTCAATAACTCTCATCTCATGCTCCTACAGTAATTGCTGGATTATGTTCCCCAATTATTCTTCCATCCAATAACTGCTTTTCTGCCTACCCACCCATGTTCCAACAAGTATTAGACAACATGTCGGGCCATTTGAGGCTTTTGTGGCATCAGTCATCTTTACATAACTAGATCCCTCTGCTTAGAATACTGCCATCCCTCACCACCCCCACCACTTTCACTCCTATACCTCACCTCCACTCATCTGGCTCACATGTGCTCATCCTTCCTGTATTAGCAAGTTGTCTGAGAAGCCTTCAAGAATTCTGACACCTGGGTTAGGTACCCGTTCTGTGTGTACCTCTGTACACCATACTCCCCCATCACAGTACTTACTACATTGTAGTACCATAGTCTGTGTTCTCTCTTCCCAGCACCCAAGGCCCAGAACACCTTACCTGCAAGAGCTCTGTCTTGTGCAGAGTTAAATCCTATCAACGCTGCACCTGGCAAAAAGTAGAAATTCAATAAGTGTTTGTTGAATAAATGAATGTTTGGAGGAAATTCCAATTTTCCTCTTACATATTAAATACCTCAAGTTGTGCTAAATACTATTAAAAAGTACTTAAATAGCACTTACATCTAGCTATTCTGACTGGCACATCTCAATTCTTGGCTTTTGCTGAAGTAGGATGAGAAAGTGCTTTGGAATCATACAGACCTAAATTTAAATTCCCAAGTGATTATTAATTACCTGCTTTTTAATGTTTCTAATATAAGGATAATACCTGCCTCATAGAGTAATTGAGAAGGTAGAATAAAAAATATATATGAAGTTCCTGGTGCTCAATAAACAGTATGTTCTCACTTTCCATTTTCTGATTAATTAGCTTTCTCATAAATTTGTTTGGTCTTGCATTAGGCAATAAATATTACTTGCTAATACACACACATACATATAATATAGTCTTTCAAGTTAATTGGAAAAGCATAAAAAATTTAGAAATCAAATATATTTCTGTGTGAATAGATATGTATATATATTTGCTTTTCAATACTTTAAAAATATCACAAATATAAACTCTTTAAAATTGGAAAGGAAGAAAAGTATAAAAATATATATATATATTTGCTTTTTATGCTTCAGGAAATCTGAATAGCCTTATTTCTATTTGACAAGTTGAATTTGTTTTTAGGAATGTCGATAAAGAAAGCTCCTTCCTGGTCCATAATTTGTCAACTGATAATTTTTAAACAGTAGTATTTTCTAGATTCTATATATTTCAAGATAAACATATAAAAATGATTAGAAATAAAAACTAAAGACATTTTTTTGGCTCAATTTTGGGTTGTCCTTAGAAAACTATGGACCGGACAATTGAAGAGCTAATGAAATTAGATAAAGAATAGTATATTTGTTGAAAACTTAACGATGAAAAAGTCAATAATTTCTAAAATGCATATAGCATAAATGCTTTATGCTTAAGATAAACCCTCATGGCTTGTTGTTTACCTTCTTTAGCCTCTTTTTCCTAGATTAATAAATATAGATGATTCTTCCTTTCAAGATAATTGGAAGATTTATAATTGATGTATATCAAGTTACTCACCCAGGGAACGCACAGAAAATTAACAGCAAATTCCCTTTGAATATTCATAATGTTCTCTGAAAAGCACCCAGCTTATTACACATAGCAGTAGACTATTGAATTGTGTCATAGTTGAGTTACCTCCTAAGTGAAATCTTCCTTACCTATTCCTCTCTGCACCTAACCCATTCCAGTTATGAATAATTTCTTCTTCCTCTGGTCTGCAATGACATTTCATTCATCTTCTCATAATAGCAGGCATGTGCATACTATAGTCAGATAGCCTAATTATTATTTTGAAAGTTTGTTCTCCACATACTCAGGTGCTCTCCAAGATAATGACTATCTTACTCACCCTGTTTCTCCAATGCCTTACAAAATTTTCCAGGAATGATGTAAAGAATGAATGAATGGTAAGAATCCATTTGAGACTTTCAGGATAAAACAACTCTGAATAGAAAATAATGTAAAAACTGTAAAACAGGTAGTCATAAACCATAGGCAGCAAGCCATACAGACAAACTAAATGAAATAATAGCTTTCAGACATTGGACAAAAAAGCAGTGGAAGACTGTGATCCCTGAGAAAAATAAAACAAATGATGTTAAGCCCTACAAATCTCCAGGTTACCAATGGAGGCAGTTTGTATGCTATAGTTCAAGGAAGAGAGAAATTGCAATTTGAGTAGGCCAAGGTGGCCAGAATATAGGGCATTACAGAAGAGGGAGCTTCACAGTATCAGAGGTGGGAGAGAGAGAGCTCTGAAGATCTTCAGAGGAGTTTCTCTGAAACTTTAACTGAGTACTTTTCTGCACAGACATGAGAAGAAACATACCAAGGCCAAGGAAAGATTCATCAGAAAACAAAAGGTTGAAAATTCCTCATACAAACCTGACAATAGTTTGTGTTCTCACGAGCCAAAATGGAAAGATATTGAGTAGAATCATCAGAAGGGTATCACCTCAGTATAAGAGTTAAATTATCCCTAGAAAAAATTGCTTTGAAGTGGCAATAAATCAAGCTTAAAATCAAGTCTCAAAGGAATCAAACTGATTTCAAGTAACTTAATTGTAATGGGAGGGTAAAAATGGAGGTTCTCAGACCATACATGAAGTGGTATAATATTATTTATAGGTAGGCTCTGGTGAGGTAAATGAGTATTTTGTAAGTCCTAGAGCAACCACTAAACTTAAAATAATAGATAGATGATTGATAGATAGATAATAGATAGATACATACATAGATACAGATAGATAGGCAATAGATAGATAGATGATAGATAGATAGATGATAGATAAAACAAAGAGATGTGGTCAGGAAGTCATAAGTATAATTAGAAAGGAATTGTAAAAAATTATTCAATTTAAAAAAAAAGCAAGAAAAGATAGACACCTAGAAAACAAATAGCAAGATAGATTTAAATTCAGACATATTGATTGCTACGATAAAATTAACAATTATATTAAATAATTTAATTGTAAAGCAGGATAGTTAAATTGGATTAAAAAACAAGATCCAACTAAATACTGTTACAAGAAGCCCATCTCAAATATAAAGAGTTTAAAAGTAAAAGGATAGAAAAAGATTCCATGAAAATAATAAACACAAGAAAGTTTGATTAACTGTATTTCCTACTCTCAGTCAAAGTAAAATTCAAAAAAAAAAATAATATAAAGTGGTTAATAGAAATACTTTATAGTGGTAAAGATGTCAATTCATCATTGAGACATAATGATCCTAAATTTGTATGCATGTGAAAACAGTTTCAAAATACATGAACTGATAAGGCAAATGAACAATTTGAGCTAAAGACATCAACATTCCTTTCTCCTCCAAATATTTTTAATTAAATTTATTGGAGTGACATTGGTTAATAAAATTATATAAGTTTCAGATGTACAATTCTATAATACATCATCTATATATTGCATTAGGTGTCCACCACCCAAAGTCAAATATCCTTCAATCACCATATATTTGATCCCCTTTACCCTTTTCTACTTCCTACCTCCCCCCTTTCCCTCTGGTAACCACAAAATTGTCATCTGTGTCTATGAGTTTTTTTGTTTGTTGTCTTGTTTTTTGCTTTCAGTTTTATATCTCACGTATGAGTGAAATCATATGGTTTTCAGCTTTTTCTGTCTGACTTATTTCACTTAGCATGATAATCTTAAGATCCGTTTATGTTGTCTCAAATGGCAGCACTTCATCTTTTCCATTATGTATATGTACCACATCTTCTTTATCAATACTCCTTTCTCAATAATTAATAGAACAAATAGAATCAGGAAGGATATAAAAAACTTGCATAATGTTATCAACCAATTTGACCTAATTAAAATTTGTGGAACATTCCACCTAACAACAGCCAAATGAACATTCTTTTAAGTGTATGTGGAATATTCACCAAGGTAAGTTATATGCTGAGACATAAAACAAATCTCCATAAATTATCTAAATTTATAAAAAAAATTGAAGTCTATTAATTGAAAATTAATTAATAAATCAGGAAATAAATTAGAAATTTTAAAAAAGGAAGATATTGAGAAGATACTCAAATATTAGAGAATTAACACATATCTGAATAACCTATGGGTCAAACAAAAAATGACAAAGGAAATTTGAAAATACCCTGAATTCAATTAATATTAAAGCACAACATGAAATCAGTAGAGTCCTTAGAGTGAAATTTATAACATTAAATACTTATATTTGAAACCAAGAATCATCTTAAATCAATGATCTAAGCTTCCATGGTAAGAATTTTGAAAAAAAAAAATCAAATAACACATTATATAAGCAGAAAGAATAAAGATAAAAAGCATATTATCAAAGAAATAGAAAACAAAAAAAAAATAGAAAAAATTGATGTAACCAACAGATGATTCCTTGAAAATGTTAATAACACTTAAAAATCTCTAGTAAGATTGATCAGGAGAAAAAAGAAATGATACAAGCTATCAATGTTAGGAATGAAATGGGGAACATCATTACAGATCTTGAAGCATTAAAAGGAAAACAAAGAAATATTATGAACAAGTTTATGCCAATACTTATGACCATTGAAATAAAACTGAAAATTTCTTGAAAGTCATAGATTTCCAAAGCTCATTCAAGATGGAATAGATTATCTGAATAGTAGTATTAAAGAAATTACATTTGTAATTAACAACCTTTATACAAAGAAAACAATAAGCTCAAGAGAACATCACTGGGGATAATAAATTCTACCAAATATCTAAGAAAGATAATACCAAATTTACACAAAATTTGGCAAAAGGTAAAAGCTTTATATTTACACCAATCAAAGAAATTATAAAACTACAAATATTCTTAACAAAAATGATAGCAAATCAAATTTGCCAATATATAGAAAGTAATATATTGTGAACAACTGGAATTTATCCCAGAAATTCAAGATAAGTTTGATATTCAACATCAGTCAATATAACTTTCCATATTAACAAACCAAAAGAAAAAAAAAAATCTCGGTGATATCCAACTTCATATAGCTAGAAGTTGAAAGAGCCATGTGTCCTGTTTCTTGTCTGCTCTGATAGAACTGGGTTCTTCACCTGAGTTCTACCTTATTCTCCAATAAAACAATGGGGAAGATATTTTGTTCTATTCCTGTTGAAAGATTTATTTCATAATTGTAATTCAAAATGGAAACAGTTTCACCCATTTGGCAAAATCACAGATGCCATGTTATACTCTACATAACACTGTTAAAGATTCCCTTCTGATTAAGCAGCTCACTTTATACCCACTATCCCAGACATTAGGGTTTTGGATGAGGCTCTAAAAATGTATGCAGCAAAATCCATCCAAATCAACAAGCAATGTATATAGTATGAAGACAGCTTGGAGGAAAAACAAAAATGCCTCTGCTGGAATATTTTACTTTTAACCTGCAGAGGAGAGCCTTGAAATTTAGAACATCTATTTAGGTTAAAGTCATAAATCAAGTTTAAAAAAATGGGAGAGAGGAGGAGATGGCAGGTTTTAAAAGAAATCCTGTAACTTCATTAATGGCTTTGAGTTCTGACCACAAAACCTCTATCTCTCTATAACTCTATCCATAGATATATTCCTCTGCTTATTATTGGACAGTCCGTGCCAGTTTTACATGACTTCCTTGAATTAGAAGGTCTACTGTGATTTCCTTTAAGAACTCCATAGTTCTTTCTGAGAACAAGATGAATTGTTAGAGGCAAGGTGGGAGTCCCTCAAGCAAACAAAGGAAATAGTTGGAAGGACCCTCACCAAGGCCATAAAGCAGGCCCTCCAGAAAATCAGTCTTTATCTCGAATATCTTTTTGAAGGTTGGCAAGAATACATAGGATTTCTTGAAAGAGATTACGTGGGTAGTGGCTGCCATGGCAGCAGAGCTGCATGTCAGCCTGTTGATTCAATGGAGGCACACAAGCTTTGCCAAGGCGGAGCAGACAGGATGGAGGTTGCTGGTTCCAAGGTGAAGCTGGCATCAGGTGCTGGAGAATTTTTTCTACCCCTTGATGGGGCAAGAAACTAGCTCTTGTTTCTCCTTTGAAAAATTGCTTAACAAGTTATTTAGTGGTTAAAATGAGTAGATCTCTATATGTTGTTATTTTCATTGAACAAAGAATCATCCTAATTCTTGCGATTATTGTTTTTCCCAGTGGTGAAAACCAAAAGCAGGGAAGAAATGTGGGCGGTCACTTAAGTAAAGATGGCTGGCATTATTAGTTAATTTGCAGACATTTACTAAGTATCCTAATGTGCAACAAGCATACTTCACTGAGCTTCGTTGAGTAGGACAAAAATAATAGCCTTGATTAATAGCCCAATTTTATTGTATGTTTACACTATGTGAGGCACTGTGGTAATGGTTTTTTATGTTTCATCTTCTTTTTCAATCTTAACACAATCTTATAAATGTTATATTTGCATTTCCCAGACAATGAAATAGACTTGAAAGGGTTAATGGCTTTCTTGCTGATAAAAAGATAATAAGTGACAAAGCCAGATTTGAAACGTCTTGTTTAATTCCAATGTATCTCTTACATCATTCTAAACTCCTTTAAAAAGAGACGAAGCAGTTCCCGATCTCAAAGCAATGTATTTTTTTGTCTACTTTGCTTCCTCACAGATTGCCAGCCAGTGAGAATTAGCTATACACCTCAGAACCTTACCTGACAGAAATTTGAAACTCTTACTCTTCCCTCACTTCTTGTTTCTGCCAAGTTTTGAAAAGCTCCTTCATTGTAAGGGAACCACGACTGGCAGGAACCCTCCTTTCCTCGGTTCTACTCCATTCAGTGATTTAATGTTCAACAGCGTGCCCTCCTCTCAGGTCACAGAAGCAGAGGGACAGGAAGTTCTATGGATAATATTTATGCAGGTAAATGAATCACCATCTATAGTGAGAAGATCAAGTTTAGAATTTAGAATCTGAAGTGGATTAGCTCTAGTCGAAGTTGCTGAAGTAACTTCTTGCCTGGTAACAGGTTTATTAGAGATGTGCTAGGCTTATTTTGAAACCAATTAAGCATGTATTTCTATCACCTCTTTCTCTCTCTCTCTCCCCCCTCTCATCTATCATCTACATTTAATAAAGACTTATACTGATTTAACCATTTAAAGCCTCCAATGCAATACAAATGGTTATATTATTTTATTCGTTCATTATTTACAGAGCTCTTATTATGTCTTAGGCACAATAGTAAACTAAAGATACAAATAAAAAGCATATTATTTCGGTCCTCAGTGAGGTCATTTACCATTTTAATTTAATAATATCTTTTAATATAATGACCATGTTTTCTCCTTTTCTTTTTAATGTAATTTACAACACATTTTCAGTTAAACTTGGAACTTGCATTTTCTGCAATACATCAGGCTAGATAATCAGATACCTTGAATAACCTTTCTGAAGAAAATAGCTAAAATATTGTGTGTGTGTGTGTGTGTGTGTGTGTGTGTGCGTGTGTGTGTTTAGAATATCTTAAGTGCATTCCTAAACTGCAAGGAAGTATGTAACATGCCAAAGCCAAAACCAAATTGATATGGGAAGGGAAAAGGCAAGCAAGTGCAGAAGCCAGCTTTGACACTGAGGGAATCTGTTAAACCCTGGTAAACTTAAACATAGGTTTTGAAGACTGTATAAGGCACAGGAGAAAGAAGACAAACACTATTACACAACTAAAGTAGAAAGCCTAATTGTAGGCCCCCTCATGAAGCTTAGATCTTTTTGGGATACAAAGATACAATTTTCTCAGAAGTATACAACAGAGAAGCAACTCTTTCCACTTTGGCCCTCACTTAGGTTTTTGACCCAAGTTAAAACTTTCCAGTTGGTCAAAAAAAATTCAAGTAGAAATTTTAATATAAAGAGATTTTAACATAAAAAATATTTTAGTGTCCTAGACTTTAGTGTCTGTCCCCAGGGGATAGGAAGAAGCAAAATAAAATCTTCTCTGATGGAATTCAATTTCAACATGACCTGAAAAAAATGCTCTCAAATAATGATCCAAGGGATATGAGATAAAAGTTAAAAATGACAAATACACAGGTAAGCAAATAACCATGAGTAAGAGTCAGAAAAAATAACATTGTGGAATCAGACAGACCAAACTCCAGATATTGAAATTATCGGATGTTGGATATAAATTAAGAATGTTTAATATACTTCAAGAAGTGAAATCTAAAAATATAAGCAAAAAACAAGAGACGGTAAAAACAGATCTGAAGAAAACATAATTTGAAAATTAAAATGGCAATAAAGTAAATGAAATTAAATAATGAATGAGTTAAATAGTAGATTAGAAATAGGTGAGAGAGGATTAGTGAAAGGAAGCTAGATTCAAAGAAATTATCCAGAATGTTTCTGAAAGAGTCATATTGAAAATATGAGAGATTAATAAAATTAGAGCACGGAAGCAACTGAAGTATCCTACAATAGATGATTAGATAAAGAAGCTGTGGTACATATGTACAATGGAATATTACTCAGCCATAAGAAGAGATGAAATTCTGCCATTTGCGACAATATGGATGGACCTTGAGATAATCATGCTAAGTGAAATAAGCCAGACAGAAAAAGTTGAAAATCCCATGATATCACGTTTATGTGGGATATAAACCTAAAAGCAGCAAATGAACAGGACTCATGGTCATGGACAATAGACCAGTGGTTACCAGAGGGTAGCGGGGAGGTAGACAGGGTAAAGGGGGTCAAATATGTGGTGACAGACAGAAATCTAACTATGGGAGGAAAAAAAGAAAAAAAATTAGAGGACAGAATGAGAAAGTCCAACATAATCTAATTGGAATTCCAGAAGAAAATAATAGAAAGAATGAGAAAAAATAATATTTGAAGAGAGATAATGATGGAAAATTTTCTAGAAAGATATTAACTCGGACACAAGCAGAATAAAAATAAATTCACACCTAGACATATCATAACGAAACTATAGGACACCAAAGATAAAGATAAGGTTTAAAATGCAGACAGTGAGAAAATTTAAATTGAGTTTAGTTTGTCATCTCAAAATAAAATGATAGCCAAAGTTTTCAAAAGAAAAAAAAAATATTGCATGTTTAGTGCAATATTACCAAAATATTTTGGTAATATTTTTTGAATAATGAGTATAATGAGTATATTACAAGCAGCAGATCCAAGAAGCCTTCTGATTCCAAAATCTGTGCTTTAAATATCAGATATGCAAACGAAAAGGAATTCAGCCTTAACGAAACTCCTCATGGTGGCATGTGACATGTTACTCACTTTGAAAACAGATAGGATGCAAAGACCCGTTCCTGAAATTCTGATCATGCCTGTATTGCTATAATGGATCCATAGCTATCCTGTCATACTTTAAACTTTGCACAATTCTACCAGAATAATTTACCAGGCTTGCTACCCCACTGATGATAATTTTTGAAAAATTATGTACTTCCCAGCACACCACATCAAAACACAGAGGTATGGAACAGCAATACTGGCTAGTGGTTGCACCCTAGGATTGGCTGGATGTGGGTTTAAATTTCTAGGTATTTGACCTAAAAAAGTTCCTATGTATTTAATCTTCAGTTTTCTCATTTGTAAACTGGAAATAATAATAATACCTACAATTTCTGGCAAGGATTAAAAAAGATGATAGATGCCATGTGCATTGCACAGTACTGACTCAGAATAAGTTGTCATTGAAATTAGCTGTTACTACTAAATATTCCTTCTGTTTCTTCATTTTTCTCTTCTATTGCTCTCAGCCCCTACCCTTGTTTTTCTCATGTCCTGCTGGCTTCTGCTTCAAGGCCAATGATTCTCAAAATGAGGTCCCCACGGCACCAGTATTACCTAGTAATTTCCTAGAAATACAAATCTGGGGGCCTCATCCCAGACATACTGAGTCAGAAACTCTGGAGGCAGAGCCCCAGCAATCTGTGTTTTAGTAAGCCCTCCAGATGGCTCTGTCACACATGAGGACCACTGCTCTAAGCCACTGTACATGTAGTTCAGCTGTTCTCAACAAGTAGGCTTTTTCAAATGTGTGAAGAAGCTTTAATTGTCACACCGTTTGATGATCTTTACAGGAAATTAGTGGGGCAGGAATGATAAATGTCCCAAAATACTTCCTAAACCTTCATCTCCCCCTCACCTATTGAAATCCTGCGCAATTCCCAAGGATTGGCTCCTTCACACTTCATCTTCTTTATTTAAACCCAGATGATGATCTCTCTTAGGACATGACTATATACATTGTGTGTATTTAATATTCTTTTATGCATGATATCCGTGAAGGAGAATTCTAATGTCTTCTTTCCTCTGTATGAGGGCAGCATTAGTTGAGTAACTAAAACAAGAGACTAGATAGCCAGAATGCCTGGGTACGAATCCTAGTTCTGTGACTACCTCAACATACAACCTTGGATTTTATTACTTACCCTCTCTGAGTCTCACTTTCCTCATCTGTAAAATGAGGATAGTAATAGTACATAGTCAAAGTGTTGCAGTGAGGATCACATCTTTAGAATAGTGCTTGGCACAAGTAAGCACTATACAGTGTTGACTTAGAATTAAAGTTTTAGGGTGGGTAACAGAGTGCATTTGTCTTCAGTGTCCTTGCTGCGTTTCTTCCTCCTGTTCCTGTGACAATGCAGGTCATAGACTTGAGAATTTAGGATCCTAGCCATCTCTTTCAATTCCTTTCTACTTGAGAGATATAAATGAGGACAAAATTATATTTCCAGAGCCTCTGAGATTCTATTTGATTCATGTTCTTCTTAATGGTTTTGCTCAAAAAGAGCCTTGTTTCCTGCCAAATTCTGATGGCTGTCCTCCATCACCTGCCCTTTTATTTCCCAGAAGCCCACAGGCCATTAGCCTAAGTACGCATCACTGGCAGGGGCCCTACCTTTGGCGGCACTGAGCACAGCATGGGCTGATGAAATGCTCCTTGGAGCCTGCCCATCCAAACACAGAGTGCATCCAAAGCTGGAGCTGGTGACATCTCAGCCTGAGGTGAAAGGAGTTCACAGGGTTCTGGATGGTTATGTAATATGGCAAGAAGAATAGGTGGTGCATAAATGTGGAGAGAGAACATCCCAGGGTAGGTCTGGTTTTGTGAGGGAGCCTGATAGTAAGGAAAGTGAGTTAGGCTCTATTTTGCATGTGATGTTACACCAGCAAAGGTGGCCAAAAAGCCCTGTGGGAGAAAAATACTGGTCATACAGCTATTATCTTGGCAAGGAGGAAAAGAATAAAAAGTCTGTGCCTTTGTCCATTTGTTTATGAGGCTCCCTAAAATTAAACTCTCATTTCTCTAAGTAGTCACCTCAGGTAGCAAATTAGTTCACAAAATAATCCAATAAATAAAAAGTCTGGAAAACATTTATGGCATAATCCAATATATATTAAACTATGGTGTCAAATGAGGAAATTCTAGCTATGGCTCTCTGCCTGTTGATTCTGTAGTTAAAGGAGGAAGAGGAGGAGGAAGGGAAGAAAGATTGCAATATTATCTCAGCCAAGACCTACGTTGGCAGATCTATCAGGCCCCCAGGCCAATCCTTAGTTTGGCCAGTTTGTGGCTTCCATTTGATCAATTTAACCAGGAGAGCTCTGATTGGTGAATGGACTCATACCAATGAAGCTGACAAGAGAAAGATGAACAAAACCAGACTATTTCTGTTAGTTTAAACTAAGAGATAAAAATTCTAAAGAGACTGACAATTACCAGAGCTGATGGTACCATTTTCAACCCACTTGCAAAAAGTGGACAGAAGGCTTGAATATCCTTTTTTTTTTTTTTATAAAACAAGATATGAAATTGGCAATTATTGCTTGAAAATATGCTTAAACTTATTAATCACCGGGGAAATGCAAACAAAAACCACAGTACAATAAGACAGCATATCCACTAGCATGGCTAAAATTAGCTAATCATTGGCAGTGATGGATCAAGTGGACTCTTAAACACCCTGGAAAACTTTGACAACATCTACTAAGGCTGAAAGTACACATAACCAAATCCCAACGATTTTACTTTGAGGCACCTACACCACTGAAATGTACCAAAAGGTATGCATATGTATGTTCATAGCAGCATTATTCACAATAGCCACAAGTTGTAAACAATTCAAATGTTTCTTAAAAGTAGAAGGGAAAAATACACTGTGGTATGACTGCAATGGAATTCTATAAAGCAATGAAAATTAAAAAAAAAAAAAGCATTTCAGCATGTAGTATGAGGGATGAATCCCATAAACCTAAAGTGTATATTATGTGTGATTATATTTACATAAAGCTTAAAAACAGGCAAAACTAATCTATAGTAAAAGAAATCTGAATAGCGATGATCTTTTGGTTGGGAAATAACTGAAATGGATTGAAAGGAGAGGTTCTTGGGTGCTAGTAATATTCTATGTCTTGATCAGGATGGAAGTTACATGAGTATATTCACTTTATAAAAATTAGTTAAGCTGTGTACTTGTGATTTATGAATATTTCTATTTGTAAGCTCTTCATCAGTTGTTCTTAACTGAGGGTAATTTTGCTTTCCAAGGGACATTTGGCAATTTCTGGAGAACTTCTGGGTTGTCACAACTGAAAACATTTATAGACATCTAGTGGTTATAGACCAGGATGTTGTTAAACATCCTATAATAAAGAGTACAGCCTCCTACAGAAAAAGAATTATCTATACATCAATAAAAGCTAGTATTCAAAATAAAATACTAGCAAAATAATAATCATAACAATAACAACAATGATCATAATTTGCATGGCTTACACGCAGTAATATAATATATTCCTGATTAAAGCAAAGGTGGCCTTATACTGTATCCATTTGAACTATACAAGTCAGTCCATAAAGATCTATGGCAAAGCCTATAACCAAGACTCAAAGTTCTATGTAACTGCAGAGAAGCTACGTGCTAAGTGAAGGAACAAGAGTTACCCCATCCCCCCCCAAAAAACTGGAAAAATAAATGCGTTCACTTTCCTGATGTTCCATTGAGTGCTCCTAAACTAACTTCTGTGACAGAAGCTACTGGATATTTCGTTCACTTTTGAAACTACAGTGCACTGCATCGGAGTACTATTTGTTGAAATTATGAATGAACGGGTCTCCCTGAGGCCCTCCCAAGCATGCGCATTGTTTTCTAACGCAGTAGTGACTCCTACTCGGCATAACTTCGTCTTCCCAATGTCCCAAGATCCAAAGTTTTCCTTTATTTTTCCTCAACTCAAAATTTATCAAATTTACCTGTCCTGCATCCTGGTAACCATCTCATTTCTAATATAGTAATACTTGCCAATGTTTTAATTGTGTGGGTAGACTGATATGCTACCATATTTCATAATTTAATTTTAAAAAGAGTTGAATCACAGTTCCCTAACCCAGAGTAGTAACTAATGTTATATATTCTATGTGTTTGAGGCAGGCCCATGAAGGAGAAAAACAAAGAAGGGCAAAGTGATGTTTCAATATTCCCAAATCAAACACTGAAAAGGCTGCCTTTGGTAGAAAGGGATCGAACTGTGGTATGTACTATGTAGGAAGGAACCTCATGAGAGGGTTCATGCACACTTATCACACATCTAAGGGGTCTTCATTACTTACAGGGATATCAATCCACATTTCGGGTGAAGAGTGTGGAAGCAGGACTAGTCATATTGAAATTTTTAGAGACTGACTTTTTGTGTGTGGTAAGCAAAACAATGTCTCCCGTCCCTGAAAGGTATCCGTCATGATTTCTGGAACATGTAATTATGTTAGGTTAAATGGCAAAGCAGGGGACTAAGACTGCAGATGGAATTAATGCTGCAGATTGAATGAAGGTTGCTGATTTTAAAATACAGAGATGATCCTGGATTATCCAGGTAAGCCCAGTGCAATCACATTTAAAAGGGGAGGAAGGAGGCAGAAGAGAATCAGATAGGTGACAACGTTAGTAGGATTTGAAGCTGGAGAAGAGAGTTGTGAGCCCATCAATGTGGGCAGCTTCTAGAAGGAGGAAAAGTCAAGGAAACAGATTCTCATCTAGAGCCTTCAGAAGGAATTGCAGCCTTGCCAACACTTTAAATCCAATGAGAACTATTTTGAATTATAATACAACTTATATTTGGCTTTCATCTAAAGAGAATATACATGCATCCAACCCTCCCCCCGCCCCACACACACACACTTTCAATCTGCAGTCATTTATATTTCTGACCATGACATTTCCCTTCTGATTTGACCTTGTTATCAGAACTCAAGGAGGAATCCTGGGTAGCAAGGAAATGGTTACAGTTACTATGAGTTAATTGAGAGATACCTGAATGGCTGCACAGGCATTGTCTGCATTGGCTGGGGTTAAAATCGAATTGTACAAATAGAAAAAAACTTGTTTACTTTCTGGCAAAGAGGATATCTGCAGAAAAAAGTAGTCCTTTTGCTGACAAAGTTAGTAATCTGCAGATTTGCAAAACTAGGGCATAAAATACACACAGGTGCAAATAGATGTCTGTAAATATAAAAGTGAAACAAGTAATTTGAGGTTTCTGGGAGAGAGCCAATTAATTAACTCCATCTCCAGAAATACTGCAAAGCCAGTCTATGATCCAGACTGAAGAGCTAAACCATGCACTGAGTAGCAACCAAAGGGTGGCTTAGGGAAGCAAAAATACCCACCACCCTCATCAGCCCCATCACCCAAGTCACTCTAAATAAACACCAAACCCAAGTAAAAACATGATTACTATGTAAACACAGCTTTACTCTACCATGAAATAAATACACTTTCTACATAAAAGCAGCATGTTTATCCTCCAAAATTAGCTTCAGAGGAGTCCTTTACCTACCTCCCATTCCCAATCGCAGACCCACACCCTTCCTTTATGGAAATTCTGGAGATGCCATAGCATGCATGTATCAAAGTTACTTTTCTTTCTTTTCACTAAGTACAAGTGAAAACATGAAATAAGTGGTATATCTAAGCAACAATGAGATGCCAAGAACGTGGAAAGAAAATGAACAAAATTAGCTTCAATACAGTGGCTCAAAGCTGACTTATATAAGGTTGCCTTCAAAACAAAGATTTAGGGCAGCAATCCCTGGTTATAAGCAGATTTAGGGAATTAGCATATTTAAAGAAACAATGCACCGATCAGAAGGGGCTGTCCAGAAAGAAAAGTGTCAAAATATAACAGAGACGCAAATGCTGGCTGGGCTGTCGCAACCACTGTCCAGGAGGGTGGCTATATGAGGTATGTGTTCCAGGTTACAACCCTGGGATGGAAATGGCTGTCAGTCCATCATATACTTATCAAACTACGTAAATAATCCAGCTAATTCCCTGATTTGGATTATCTACTCACCGAGTAAGCTTTTGATCATTGTCTTAGCCAATTTGGGCTGCTATAACAAAATACCACAGATTGAGAGGCTTTTATGTAACAAAAATTTATTTCTCCCCAATCCGATGCCGGGAGATCTAAGATCAAGTCACCAGCATGGTCACAGTCTGGTAGACGCCCTCTCTTGGTTCACAGCTGGTGCCTTCTCATTATGTCCTTATGTGGTGAAAGGGACCCAAGCCCCAACTTCTAACACTATCATCTGGGAGTCAGAATTTCAACATCTGAATTTTGAGGGGAAGAAAACATTTAGACCACAGCAATTATAAAGTGACTATAGGAAGAGAATGCACTAATTAGCAATCAGGAGAACTTTATCAGCCTAAAATACTTATGTTCTTATCATAAATCCATATATTGTTTTTCTAGTTTAATTTGAACTATGTACCAACTTCTACCTGATTAACATTTACCCCATAAGAGCCCCAGGAGCCCTTAGCTCTTTGTCTTTAAGAAAAGGATTTTGCCAACTCTCAGACAGATGAGAGGTCGTAATTCCTATCGCAGCATGAGTCTTACCCACAGAATGGCTGGGATACTTTCAAAGTCTTCTTAGACCATCTGGGATAGTGTTCATGTTCCACCAAGGCCACCTTGTTTTGAACCAGTTACAAGCTATGTGCCACTAAAGACCTTTTCTCAAGGAAACCCCAAGCCTGCTCTTCCAAAACATCTCATTTTCCCATCTGCTGGGAAGTATGCACGACTAAGTAAACAAGGAAAGGGAGACTTATTCATGAATAGAAAATTAAAACAAAAAAGAATTGGCTAGAAATTGAAGAGGACACCCTAGAGGGGTTTGTCTCAAGAAGAAACACGAGACCAAATCACACAAGCTCTTGACGGATTCCAGCTCAATCACATGCAATGACCTTTGTGGCCTGGAGGAACCACTAGCATTAGCTAGCTTAAATCAAATTTGATGTGTTTTCTGGCTAATAAAAACATTAGTACTTATGACTCTAACTTTTACTTTTAATTAAATTATTTTTTAAGAATGCTATTTAAATATGTACAAACATAAACCTGGGTGTAAGTTCCTTATGCTCAAACAACTATAAACTTATAGAAACAATATAATTCAAATTAATTATATTTATTCAATGTGACAGATGATGTTACTTTGCTGAAACAAAAGCACTCTTTACTCTGTGACTATGTACTGGATAGTGAATGCCAGAGCACGAATCTTTTAGGTTTGGCAGCCTGTGCTACTATGCACTATGAGAGAACTTTATGTTCCCAGTACAGTTCCTTACTTAAGCTACTATGAAACTTGTTCACAGCCTGTATCTTGATGCCATTGGCTTTCACTAATACGTATATTTTTTTCTCCCTCTTCTTACCCTTTCTACCTGAGGCCAATGAAGTTATAAACCCAAAAGCCCAACTCCAACACAGAATTGTGTTGTGTTATTCAGGTTGTCATGTGATAGCTCAGAATGTGTTTATATTCTGGTGCTTTGATTATTTTCAAATGAAATACAAATTTTAATTCAATTACTGTGGAGAACTTGGACACTGTAGTTTGAGAAACTAGTGGAATCTAGTCTCTTGACAGAGAACCATGTCATGCTTTCACTCCCTCCGTCCAATGTGCGAGAAATATGTAAAACACAAAATCAACATTTCCTTTCTGCTCTGAGCTCACAAAATGGTTGAGGCAACCTGTGCCCTTCACTTTGATTTTGCACGCCACATCTCTGAGCTTCTTTTTAAGTAAGGTTACGTAAATTGCCTGGGGGAATACTCACAACACCAGATCCACCTTCTCCTCGAGGAAAGATAAAAGCTGGAAAAGAGTGAGGTTTGAGTCCTCGTACCTATTCCTTTTCAGTTTTATAAAAGAGCAATAGCCTTTCTCGAAACATAGTAGAATGGCGGGCAGGACTGGAAAAGCTCTCAAACTCTTTATTTTCTCCCTACTCACGCCTGCTGGAGCAGAAGACTTACATCAGACTTTGCTTTTTATTTCATTTTCCCCTTCCTTGGGAAGTGAAATAAACTTTTAGAAATGGGAGGATACAAATATTAAATTTTATAAATTTGAAACATTGGTTATGAGAATGTCTCGCATATCTACATCAGTTTTGCATGTAATCAAATAATTTGGGAGTAAAGCAGGGGTCCAGATGATGCTCTCAGAAGCCAATGAATTCTTTCCTCCAAATGCCCACCAATTTAAAATGCCACCTTTACCATATACATATTTCCATATAAATTCAGTTCAATTGTTAAATCCCACGCTGCCATTCATCAATCAGTCTATTCCTAGGAACATTAAACTGTTTTAAATATATAAACAGGTAACGACCTTCTGTATCCGACCTCTTTGACTTTTTATGAAGATTTCACCTTCTTCACATTTTTAATCTATACCTTGGTCTTTAAGCCTTCTGTTGAAAAAAAATTAACAATCATGATTTTTTTATATAAGAACTATTTCTTATTTCCTCCTTCCTTGCAGTCTATTCTTGTCTTAAGGATGAAATAAATGTCCTAAATATCTCTAACAATAATAGGTTAGAATGTTCTAAAGGTTTTTTTGTTTGTTTGTCTCCTGAATCAAGAGTTCTGATTTTTTCCTCCATCTCTAGGTTTTTGCTACTACTTTTCCTTAAACATCTAGATATTCTTGATTGTCTCACTTAATCTGATCCAATTTTCTTTCTTTATTCCAGAAATGCTTTTATTCCCTTCATTTCTATTTTATTCCCATCATTTCTATTCCCTATAGCACTATTTTTCACAGCATTTTTATGGATGTACAGATTCTAAAGTATCTTTTCTTTGATTTCATCAAGAATTTGAGAAGAAGATGCAGTTTACCATACTGTATAACTTAGTAAATTTTTAAAAGAAAATTTTTAAAAGAAAATTCTTTAATTAATGTTGGCAGAAATGTGGAGACTTTATATTTCATTCAAGGGTATAATTTCATCCAAATGTTCATTTATTGAAAATGTCATCTTTATAATATACTAAGCTCTTTTATAAATGTAGGTTTATTTCTGAACATCATGTGATCCTATTGACCTATTAATCTATTCCTATGTCACTAACACAGTTTTTAATTAGGTACTGCTTTAATTACTACCATTTGCCCAGCAGATATTCGCTTGTAAGTTGGAAGGGATTGTGAAAAACAAATGGTAATAATACAGATCTTTAGTAAACCTTGAAATATCATTTCCTCCATAGAAACATTCTTGGTGAGCAGAAAAAACAAGTGATTACATGAGGTTTAGAACATTTCCTCAGCATTTATAATAACGTATTTTGTCTCAAAGTGTATATAACATATAATATCTTCATCAATGTTATATTTCTATAATGTCTTTAAAAATAGTGATCAATATATCTATTAATATCTCCACTTTACAGAAGAAGAAACTAAAGCCTGGAGAACTTAAGTGACTCACTCAAGTTTACCTGACTCACAAGTGGTGGGACTCGAACCCAGCTCTTGCTTTGGATCTCAGTCTCTCACCGCCATACAAGTGCTAATTTTCATTCACACAGTGAAGGTTCTCTGTTCATTTATTAGAATGTCTTTTATCAACTAGCTTGTATTTTTGCTCCAAATGACTTAGAAAACAAGTCTATTGCTGACTGTCTGTCTACTCTTGGAAGGCAGAAGTGTGTCTGCCTGACCATGTGTTCAGAGCAAAGCAACTCAAACACTATGACATCTGCATGGGATGGACACAGCTTCCTGAAGGTCAATCTTTGTTCCCCACGCCAAAAGGTCACTGTGCCCCACAGGCTTTAGATTGCCACCTTTTGTCTACTCCTTGCTATACATATTTATGCCACAAACTTAAATAGATTTTTTTTTTCTGTATGTACACAATGAATACTTTTTACAATCATGTAAAAAAAAAAAGTTTATCAGAAGTCAAAGACAGAAGGAAAATAGAGAAATGAAAATGTTTAATTAATGAGGCAGTCCTATGGAAAAATTATTTATTTTAAAATCTCTGGTAGTATCATTGCCTTTACAGTTTTTAAAAGTAATTTTTATTAATTTAGTTTATTACATGTGATTTGAAAAGAGGCATAAGGGATTAAAGAATAATTAAGTATTGTCCTCCAAAATGTACAGTAATTTATCTTAAGAGTTCACTTCTCCTTTGTCCTCCCTCTAACTAAGGCCTAAGAATGTATAAAATGGCCAAAAAGAAGAAGCTGGGGAGTGAAGGGCCTGGATAGCGACAACCAAAGAAACAGATGGGAGATGGATATCATAAAAGCAAACTAAAGAAAGGAATCAGGGAGTGAAAAAAACAAACAAATAGATCTTTTCTGCTTTCAAATACTCCAAAAGGGAAAGGTCATAAAAAGAAAAAGAGGAAAAACTGCTTGAAGTAAGTCTAAAGGCCCAGGAAGGGTAGGAAAGGAGGAGGGCAAGATTAGCAAGAGAGATAAAGAATAAAGGGAAATGAATGGATTGAAAAAATAAACAGGAAATTCATTTGAAGAGGACAGGGAGGAAAGAATAACAGCTGAGCTTTGAGGGGTATGTTGGTCAAATATAATTGTTTTATGCTTCCATACAGTTGGCTGCTGCAAATGTGAAACAGCCACATTTCTAAATACCCAAGGAAAAGAGCTCACGCCCGTGTGAAAATGAAAACTAAACTCATTTTATTTCCAGGCTTCTATTTCTTTTCCCTTCCTCATTTCTCAGTGGCCTCACAAGTTTAAACATAGAGGTATTCATAGCGATTTAATTTGGTTACAAAGACTCAAAGGGTGAAAAATTTTAGCTTGATCACCAAAGCCCAGGTCCCAGAACACCAAATTCAGAGAGACCAATGACTCAATGACCAAATCCAAAGCAAAAATAATTATGTAAAACTTGGAAATATAGCAAGAAGATGACTGCCAGCTCTTTCATGATCATATTAAAGCAATTTCTAACAAACCTGGTGTGTGCTTCCTGATTCTCTAGGGCTGTCGTATAGTTTGGCTTAATATTTATCATTAGTTAGGGCTCAGACTCTCTATAAAGTTAAGTGCTGACTTATAAAAAGATTGGTAAGTGGTGAGATATCTTCATCTAGTGGAGATAAAAGTGATAAATGCCCAGTAAAAAAAATAACCTTAGAGTTTACCATTTTATTGGACTCCTAGGGTGTTAACAGTTTTGTATATAATTCAACAACCTTATTTCATCATTCTTTCTTTCACCAACTATATATACTTCTTTCTCTCAGAGTCTCCTTTACCATCCTGCATCTTCCCTCATTGATAAGTTGAACAAATCTTTGACATGTGCTCCATACATTTTGTACATTTTTAAATGTTTAAAATGTGTACTTTGACAATATTAACAATAATAATAACACCTATTTAGCTATCTCTTACTACAGGCCAGACATTGTATAAAGTAATGTGAGCATCACTTCATTTAATCCTCACAATAGTCTTGTGAGTTTGGGTAAACTGAGGCACAGAAAAGCTAAGCATTGTTTTTCAAGATCATCCATGAGCAGAGGAAGGATTAGAACTCTGGACTGATTTAGTAAGAATCCTGCAATCTTGCTGTTGCATTGTATCTTTCTGCTGAAGTACAGTAGCAAAGCATGACATGGGCAGGGTCCTAGCAAGGACAAGGAGGTTCTAGAAAGACACTGAAACTGGAAGTTGAGTGTTAAGGGTGGGAGGCAGTTGGTAGAGCAGGAAAAGCTGTTAGAGAACTAATATATGCAGATCTTGAAAAAAGGAGGCACCATTACCTCCATTTAGCAGATGATGAGACTGAAATTCAGACAGAACAGGTTACCTTTCCCAAGTCACTCTATAAATAAGAAACTGAGCAAGGATGTGATAGCCCATCACCAGACCCCAAGCCCAGGACACTTTCTAACGCTCCCCTGTTTCTTAACAGATGGTCAGCAAGTTTAGCCTCATTTGTTCCACTTCTTAGTTCCAAACTATGGTTACAGCTGTCATTATTGCCCCTTTGTCCTGGATCTATTTGGCTTTGAGATTTTTATCTTCCCACTTTTGTCTTTGACATAATGATCAGGCAACATTTAATTTGGTCTCTGGTTCTCATTTATTTTTCTGGCACTGATCCCAGAGATCAACTGAAGGGAGCAACAAATAGTCATAAGATATCAACGGCCTGATTTCTATCAGGGCTGTCAGACACTAGAGTTCATCTTTCTTTTCTTTAACCACGCCCCCCTCCCTTACAGTACAACATATGGACACAAATTTGTAGATCTGCTACTCACTTGCCTGCAATACCAGTTTTATACCACAGAATTGGGCATGGTTAATGGTAAGGATTATACCAATGGACTTCTCAAAACAGTAAACACACAGCAAGAATTCTGTCTGAAACCAATGGTTACCTGAACTTTTTACACAGGAGTCATAGCTATTTAGAAATTAGGAAGGGGATAAAATTGGCCCCAACATCCAGATTTTTGTTTGCCAATTTTAGCTCCATAAGTACCATCTAACAGAACTCAACATAAGACTTTATTTAAAAATATCAATTGATGGCAATTAATCTGAGAACAAAGAAACCTATAAACTTAGTCACCCTGAGCTACTTACATATGTTTTTTTTTTTTCCAAAAACACAACTCAGTTTTGTTTAGGACCCTGACCAACTCACTTTTCCTCTCCAGATATTAATGCCTTCACCTAAATTAGAATTTTGAGCTCATAGGTCTCTTCCAATTCTAATTCTCTGTGATTCGGTGTTACTTCTATGCTTTTCCTGCCAATGATCTAGGTAAGGCAACAATTTCTGCTGTGCATTCTCTTACTACAGATAGTATTGAGAATTCACTCAAATTCTCTTTAGTAGGACAGATCACTGAAATAAAACAGAAGAAGGGGGAGTAAGAAAGAATAGAGTGGCAAAAGTTAGAGAAATCAACATTTATAGAGCATCTATTATATTTTAAGCATTGTGTTGGAAATTTTTAGATCAGTAGCCTCACATTTAACTGTCATAAGAACTCTAAGAAGAAGCTGTTATTGTCTCAATGCAAAGAAACAAACAAATAAAAACTGAGGCTCAGTGAAAGCAAACAACTTTCTCCATGACACTCGGCTAATAAGTGGTGCCAAAATTTAAACCCGAATTTGCCTTGATGTCAAAGCTCATGTGCTTTTCATCATGCCCTTTAGTGTCTTCACATTTTATTAGCTGCTTTAAAGTAAGTGCTGAAAAATATTTCCTTTGTAGTTAATTCGCTTGACAAATCTAAAGGAAATTTAAATCAGTATGATCGATTTTCATTGGGTATCCACTATGAGCTCTTCTAGGCACTGGATATATGTTAGTATTAAAAAGAGTCAGTGTCCCTCCCCTCATTAAAGCTCATGGTCCAGTGGGAAAGACGAAGTCTAAGTAAGAAATAACAAGTTGTATAAGAAGAAAGGAGCTCAGAGAACACAGAGTAAGGAGATCAAAAGTAGATCTAGAAGGTAAAACAAAAAGTGTTAAGAAAGTACCCACACACACATGCATATAGAAAAAGAAAAAATGGACCATAGAGTCAAGTTGATTCTTCTTCAAAGTACATTTATTTCAGTTGTTTTCCAAGAAGTAAATCATTACTTAAGCCAATTAGTAAAATCCACAGGTTCTCCATAAATATTTATCATCGTCGTCATCATCATCACCATCATGATTAACTGCATTACTGAAGGGTTAAGCACACAATAAGCAGATATATTTCCTAACTCTAAAAATTTTAAAGCCAATAGTTACTACTTAAGGGTTGGTTATATGGACAAGGTGCCTACTTGGGAGATGAATTATGAGGAGCTTTCCAGAGCAAAGAGTCTATGGTTCTATAAGAAAACACCAATGACCTAGGAAGAATCTGGCAAACATTCACAAATTGAATGATTTTAAAATCAGGTTAATATATTTAAATACTATTCAGAAAAAGTATAAATTCTCTCCAAGAGTGATCACCCATGAGAGGGTATAAGAAGACACAGAGACAAGTGTAGAAAGTTTGGATAAAATGGATGGTAATAAGGGCATTAAAAGTCTTAGAAATTTAAGGAAAAATTGAGTATTAAGGTTAAAGGAAAATATCAATTTCTAGTTACCATGGAGTAACAGGGACAGGATTTATGCTCCCACTTGAAACAACTAAAAATCTTGACAAAAATAAAGGTATCTCTTTTTAAGAAGCACATAAGCATTTGACATTAGGCAACCAAAGTCAGTGATTCCTAAAACACAGTAAACAAATGAGGAAAAAACCACAACTGCCCAAGCTTGGGAGAATGTTCCCAGGCTGAGGAGCAGAGAGAAGAAACCTAGATAGATAGATCTCAGTGGTCTTGCAGATGAAGCTGAGAGTCTGAGGAAGACAAGACAATTACAATTCTCAGAACAAAGTAAAATTGAGGAGAGAACTGAACAGAAAGAAACAGCAGAGATCTGCATACAGTCTCCCTCTATTATTCAGCAGAATACTTAATCGGTACATGTATTTGAGGTGTCTAAGGCTAAGGAAAGAACCATTAACAAGGATTAGAGGAAATTGTCTGGGAACTGTGCCTGTTCTCACCAGCAAGGCTAGAAAAACTTATTATATGCGAGGCATTGGGCAAAGTACTCAGGAAGGCCTTTCCTCAGTCATGGGAATAATTAGCTTTAGAATGATTCCTGTTCCTGTCCCACCTAACAAACTATAAAAGCAAGATCCAAAAAGATCAAATTCTCTGCAAGTAGCTTAACTACATCTCAAAGTAAGGTAAAAATCAAGAATTACTGAAATATAAAAATACCCAGAATTCAAAGAGGTAAAACTCACAATATCTGGCATCTAATAGAAGATCATCAGCCATATAAAGTCAGGAACATATGACCCATAATTTAAAGAAAATTTAATCAATCAAAATCAACTTAAAATGATGTACATATTAGAACTAGCAGATAAGAACATTAAAATAATTAGATAACTGTATTCTATATGTTCGAATTTTAAGTACATAGATAAAGATGTTAAAAAGAACTAAATTGATTTTTTTTAAGACCCTTTTTAGAGCAGTTTTATGTTCACAGAAAAATTGAGGGAAAGATAGAGATGCCTCATATACCCTCTGACACTACACATGCCTAGCTTGCCCCACTATCAACACCCCCCACCGGAGGGGTACATGAATTACAATTCATGAACCTACACTGACACATCCAAATCACCTGAAGTCCATAGTTTACATTAGGGTTCACTCTTGGTGTTGTACTTTGTATGAGTTTGGAGAAATGCATAATGACATACGTCCATCATTATGATATCATAGAGTATTTTCACTGCCCTAAAAATCCTCTATGCTTTGCCCATTCATTCTTCTCCTCTCAACCTAGATCTCCTTACTATTTCCATAGTTTTGCCTTTTCCAGAGTGTCATATAGTTGGAATCATACAGTATATAACCATTTTAGATTGGCTTCTTTCACTTAATGATATGCATTTAAGTTATTTCCATGTCTTATTATGGCTTAATAGCTCATTTCCTTTTAGAGCTAAATAATATTTTATTGTTTGGGTATATCACAGTTTATTTATCCATTCACCTATTAAAGGACATCTTAGTTGCTTCCAAGTTTTAGCAATTATGAGTAAAGCTACTATAAACATCCATTTATGGACATAAATTTTCAACTCCTTTAGGTAAATACCAAGGAATACAGTTGCTGTATTGTATGGTAAGAATATGTTTACTTTTGCAAGAAATCACCAAACTCTCTTGCAAAGTGGCTGCATCATTTCGCTTTCCACTAACAACATATGAGAGTTGCTCCACATACTCACCAGCATTTGGTGTTATCACCATTCTGAATTTTGGTCATTCTAATAGGTGTGTAATGGTGTCATGTTTTAATTTGCATTTCCTTTATGACATATCATGTAAAGTATCTTTTTATATGCTTATTTGCTATCTGTTTATTTTCTTTGGTGGGGTGTCTGTTAAGGTCTTTGGCCCATTTTTCAATCAGATTGTTTGTTTTCTTCAAGTTGAGTTTTAAGAGTTCTTTATATAATTTGAATACACGTATCAAATGTGTCTTTTAAAGATATTTTCTCCCAGTCTGTGGCTTCTCTTCTCATTCTTTTAACATTGTCTTTCATAAGCAGAAGTTTTAAGTTTTAATGAAGTCAACTTTATAGATTATTTTGTTCATAGATTGTGCCTTTGGTGTCATATTTTAAAAAGTCGTCACCATATGCAAGGTCATCTAGAATTTTCCCTGTTATCTTCTAGTAGTTTTATAGTTTTCCATCTTACATTTAGGTCTATGATCCATTTTGAGTTAATTTTTGGGATGGGTGTAAAGTCTATGTCTAGATTCTTTTTTTTTTTTGCATGTGTATGTACAGTTCCAGTGCCATTTGTTGAAAAGAATACTTTTGCTCCATTATATAGCCTTTGCTCCTTTGTGAAAGATTGGTTGACTCTGTTTTGTAGGTCTATTTCTGGTCTCTTTATTTTGTTCCATTGATCTATTTTTCTATCCTTTCACCAGTTTCTTGACTACCAAAATTGAACTTTTAGAGATAAAAATTATAATGCCTGACATGAAAAATATAATGGATTTAATTAATAGCCAATTAGACATTGCAGAAGAAAAGATAAGTGAGCTTGACAGCATAGCAATAAAAGTCATACAAAATGAAATAGAGAGAAAAAAAATCCATAAAAATAAAAGGAGCAACAGTGAGCTGTGAGATAACTTCAAGTGGCCTAATATACAGTTAATTAGAGTCTTTGAAGAAGGTAGAGTAGAGACATAAAATATATTTCAATAAATAATGACCAGAAATTTTCCAAATTTAATGAATGTCATAAATCCAAGCTCAAGAAATCTCTAGCAAGAAATATGAAGAAAAACACACCCTGGCACATCACAATTAAATTGCTCAAAATCCGTAATGAAGAGAAATCTTAAAAGTGGTCCAAAATGATGCTATATATAAAAGAAAAAATGACATTATAATTCTCATTGGAGACAAAAGTGAGAAGACAGCAGAGTATTACCTTAAAATCCTGAAAGAAAAATTTGTCACTCTGGACTTCCATAAACAGCAAAAATGTCGTTCAAAAATTAAGGTAAGATGATACTTTAGACATAAAAATCTGAATAATTCATTACTCACAGATAATTTTATTTAAAAAATGTTGAAGAAATTTCTTCATTTGGAAGGAAAATGTTGACCAGGTGAAATCTGAATGAAGAATTAAAGTGGATGAAATATAAAACATTTTTAAGTTATTTAAATCTGTTTAAAATTATTATATTTTCAAAAGATGATTGACTAAACAAAAATAATAACAATGTTGTACAGAGTTTATAACATGCAATAGGAAAAAGCATGGCAACAGTAACGAAAAGGCCAAGAGGGAGAACTAGAAATATACTATTGGAAGATTCTTATACAATATGTGAAATGAATGTAATATCAACTACTTGATGGTTGACTGTGATAAATTAAAGATATAGATTAAAAACCCTAAAGCAACCATCAAAATAACAAAACAAAGAGTTATAGTTAGTAAATCAACGAAATAGAAAAATGGGATTCACACACGAAAAAAGATTAATTAATTCAAAAGAAGGCAGAATAACAGGAAAAGGGGAACAAAGAACAGATGGGACAAATAAAAAACAAGTGGAGAGATGATAGACTCACACTAATCATATCAATAATTACATTAAACATTGATGTTCTAATATCCCAAGTAAAGACAGAAAATGTCAGATTAGAGTTTTTTTAAAGGAAAACACAACTACATTCTGGTTGTAAAAAGTATATTTTATATGTAAAGATGTAAGAAGCTTAAAGGTAAAAAGATACATCATGCTTACTCTAATCAAGGGATAGAAGAAGGGTCTATGTTAATATTATAAAAAGTAAATTTCAGAGCTAATGGTAAAAATTTCATTTCATAATGATAGAGGTCAAGTCGTCAAAAGGACACGACAATCTTTAACATTTATGCTAATAAAAGAATTTTAAGAACATGAAGCAAAAAATGATAGAATTCAGAGGATAAATAGCCAATCCACAATTATTTTCAGAGATTTAAATACCCGTTTTAATAATTGATGGAACAAGTAAATAGAAAATCAGCAAGGACATGTACACTTGAACAACATTATCAATCAACTTGATCTGATTGACGAAATGAATAAATTTAGATAAAATGGACCAATTCCTTGTAAGACACAAACCATCAAGGTTTACTCTCAAGAGAAGTGCCATACAGTAAAAAAAATGAATTTATGGTGAAAAACTTTCTCACAAAGAGAACTCCAGCCATGAGTACTTCATCAGTGAATTCTACCAAGCTTTTCAGAAGAAATATCAATTCTACACAAAGATTTGTAGCAATTTTATTTGTATATTCCAAAACTAGAAACAACCCAAATGTCCATCTATAGATTAATGCATAAACAAATGAAATAAAAGGGAATGAACTATTGATAAATGCAACAATACAGATGAATTTTAAAATAATTATGTTGAATGAACAAAGCTATGCAAAAAAGAGCACGTATTACATGATTCTAGTAATAAAAAATTGTGAAAAAGGAAAACAATCTATAGCTAACAGAAAGCGAATCAGTGATTGGTGAGGGGAGGTGGAAACGGGGAGGAGGAGGGATAACTAAAGAGAACGAGAAAACTTTTGATGGTGAGGAACATGTTTATTTATCTTGACTGTGATGTTTTCATGAGTTTATAATGTCAAAACATCAAATTATACACTTTAAACATGAGAAATTTATACCAATAATGTCTCAACAAAGCTGTTTAAAAGAGTAGTGGAAGAAGACACTATAAAGAAGAATAATTTAGAGGAATAGACTGGAGGTAGGCTCCTAATCAATGCTGACCTTGCAGTCTACCCAGAATGTTTTTCCTTGGGTGTCATTAATATTTTTGTTTTACTGAAACAAACTACTTCTACCTTGAGTGGATTAATTAGTAACCTTGTTTAAAATAGGAAATAACTCTAAATGGTTAAAGTATATTGGTCATTCTTCCCTAAGTAAGAACTACTTTAACATGATCGCTTTTCCTGATTCTTGGGAAATAGTAAATGCACACTAAGGAAAATGTTACTATTCATGAGTTACCATTATTGCAACAGCATTGAAAATAGCATTTATTGAGCATTTATAACAGGCCAAACACTGCTAAGCACTTCATGCAGAATATTATATTTGATTCTCACAACTTTCTGAGTTAGGTACAATTATTAACCCCATCTGAAAGGATAAACAAAATCTTAGAAGAATTATTAAGTAACCTACTTAAAGTCAAATGGCTGATAAGTTATAGAATCAGAACTTCAATCCATATCTTTATTTCTTTCTTTCACCCCTCTGCCCTAAACCCTTCAATGATTCCAGTCTCACTCAAAGTAAAAGCCAGAGATTTTACAATCATGTGCAAGGGCTCCCCATCACCTCACCTCCTATTTCCTCTTGACTGCACTCCTTCTAGCTCACACTATTCCAACTCACAGATTTCCTTGCTGTTTTTCAGACATGCTGTGCAAATTCCTCAGGGTCTTTACAGTGGTTATTCCCTCTAGGGCTACTGTGTGTATTTGCACAATTTGGGCTCTACAGGTCTCTATGGGTTGCTATTCTGAGGCCCTGATTCCATCTTCCTGCAAAGCTGTTCTCTAATATATGCACATGATTTGCTCCTTCACCTCCTGCAGGTCTTAGCTCAAATTTTAAAGTCTCAGTGAATAAAGCTCATATCCCAATATGAATCCCTCTTTCTTGCTTAATTTTTCTCCATAGCAATTAATGTCATTCTGAGTAAAGAAAATTTTAAATTTAAATGAGCACATTTTATTGTTCATCTATATTGTGGACAGCCAGTTTTAAGTACAAAATAAGAGCACTTAATTTGTGTGCAAAATCACTCAAATTAAACAATCCACAGTTCTTAGTTTGTACATATTTCTTTATTCTTATCAGAAGAGTAAAAACACTTCATGAAACTAACTCAACTGTTTCTATTTCACTTTTTCATACATGCACATTCTCCCAATTCCCTCTACCCTTACTTTACTGATAAGCAAGGAATAACAAATAAGAAAAGGAATCAAGAGCTGCCTTATCTTCTTTGTTTCTTCTATGTCATCATTTTCAGTGTAAGTGGTTGGCTAATACCAGGAAGTAACACAATTAAGAGAGGATAAGACAGAGTTCCTTGGTAGTTCATGTTTCTTAGAATGCCATTACCTTCTTTCTGCCTTTGAAGCAAGTTATGATTCAAACAGAAAGCTTTCTTTAAATGGAAAACTTTCTTGTCAGTGCCCCTGCTTACTCGGGCTTAGATTGAACACACTTACCCTGTACTTGCTCTAAGTCTTGTTGATCTCTCATGTTTGTGAGCCCACCAGAATTTTGTGCTCACGGGGCATTGCAAATTTTGTATACATCTGGGACAGGAAGAGATGATGGACAAACATATTGCATGTATCTCCTCTGCTCATGTACATGAATCATTGTCCCACCAAACTTTCACTTATAAAATTCAAGTTCAAAAATAAATATTTTTTAAGAATTTCAAGATGGCAACAAAAATGCTTGAATCCTGGACCAAATCACCATCGATCCTTTCCTGAAAAACTGTAAAAGCATCCCTAAATGTTCTCTCTGCTTCCACTCTTCCCAGACTCCAACCTTCATTCTAGTCTTCACATAGCTACTGGATTGATTGAAAAAACTAATAAACTGATCATGCCATTCTTTTACTCAGAATTCTCTGTTACCTTCTCCTTAACCAGGCATCCCCCAGGCCTTCTTCCAGTCCCTTGAAATGTTCGTTTTCATATTAGAGCCTTGGAAATTGCTATTCTCTCTGCTTTTAGTTTCATGTGACTGCTTTCTTCTCACCATTTAGGAATCAGCTCAAAATGTACCTTCCATATTAGTTAAATAAATTATGAAATAGCCATAAAAGGAAATACTATACAGAGATTTCAAATGAAAAATATAATGTATATAGACATGGAAGAATATTTTAACACATTAAGTGTAGGAAGCAGTTTGTAAAACAATATGTATAATAATATCCTATTTTTGTTTTATAACAATTAAAGAGTATATACTCACATGTATCTCCTTTGCTCATGTACATGAATCATGTATTTTAGTAATTTTTTAGAGGCGATGTTTCAGATGATTTTTTTCTTCTTTCTTTTTTATATTTTATAATTTTTCTGCAGTGAATAAGCATATTTCATGTAATTTTTGAAAAAATAAGTAAACAAAAATTTAATACAATAAGAAGTAACCTCCTTTCTTGAACCATTTTAGCTAAACTAATGAACTCTCCTCCTATCTTATTCTTTCCAAAGGAACTAATCATATATGGATTGCACAAAAAAAATAATTGTTAATATTAATGAGCATTTTCTTGATGTCAGGCATGTTTTTAGGTACTTTAAACTCATTTTTAAATCCTTACAACTAATCCATGGGTTAGGTGTTATCATCATCATCATCATTGTCATTATTTTTTCTTTTACAGAATAAAATGAGATATTCAAGATGTTTAAGGCTTAGATTATTTAGACATTTGGCCCAAAGTTTCACAAACTGTAAATTGAAGAAATGGAATCAAAACTCTCTGTCTGCCTCAAAAATTTATACTACATAATCTCTCCTTGCTCCAAGAGAATGTTCTCAATATTGGTTAGCACATATTTTCTCAAGAAATTAACACAAAATGGAATAGTTATAAAAGCCTAACCCATGAAATTTAGTACCCAAATTTTGTTGCAGTCAAAAGAATATAGTCAAGCATAAAAGTAATTTAAAAATTATTTAGAATTTCCTAAATACCACAAATAAGATTAAAGTTTGGAGCTATATTTCTTTAACATTTTTTGGTCCTTGAAACCACTATTTTCATCCCTCCAGGCTCACACTTTTCTCCTCAAAGGCCAAGTACCCTTATTTCTTCCCTTCTTCCTTCTTCCTCTTCCTCTTGATTTCCCAATAAGGAGTGACCAACCAAAGTCACAACTCTTTTGAGTAGGCAGAAGGAGATTAAAGTACTCATTCCAAGAATTTTTCCCACTACATAAGAGTGTAATCACTGTCATATGCAGTTATGATTATTTCATTACCAAAAAGTATTATTTTACTCAGAAATGTTAGGCACTATGGAATATCCTTTGAGTACTCCGTTTAGACTATAAATGGGAGATAAATAAAGTCAGGGGTAGAACTGACTTCACAGAGGAAGTATAATCGGAATTAGAACTTGGCAGTTAAATGGCATTTAAGATGTGCAAAGAGTGAAATGAGGGTTTCTGGAAGAAGAGCAAAAGTACCAACATGGGAATAAGTAGACTTAAGGGATGGGTATGAACAGGTGCTAGGTTACCTGCCTAGTGGAGTTTCATTAAAAACAAGCAAACCAACAAACAAAAACAGGAATGGGGTCATTCTTTTCTCTAGCCACAGAGCTGAAAGGCTACCTAAGTATTATCTTGGAAAGAAAGAGGAACATGTCTTTCATATTTAGGTTTTTTCTAAATTTGTTCTCCTTTTAGAAAACTAAAACTGGCTCCAAGCCCATTGTTTTTTACCTAGAAAAATAATAATTTTTACCTACCCGGATTTTTAGTTGTAGTTAAACAGCCAATGGACAAGATAAAATATTCAAAAAAATAGCTGAAAAGCTACCTTGGGGAAAAATAAGCTTTCTTAAAACAAATGAGCTTCTTTTTATTTTATAGTAATTTTTTGACATGGCTTTTTCTCTTTCTGTTTTTCACAGTAATTTCCAAGTCGACGCTAACACAGTGAGTAAATCACTTTTTGGTATTATTCAAGAGAGCTATAATCAACAGAAATCCTCCTGTCTGCCTTACTCCTGCTTTTGAATAACCTCATTTCAAAATATTTTTTAATTTCATTTAATGCTCACAAGTTATCTCTAAGTATACGCATTCTTTGGCTGATATATTTAGAATTCTTTTTCCAACAAATCTGTAACTGTTTTTATAAACTATAACCCTGTTTCTTCTAAGTATAATAGCCACAATGTCATTACTTTCCTTCCTTTTTTTTCGCTTTTCATTTTCTTATCAGTAATTCTCCAAACTCATTTTTAACTTGAAACTTCAGTATTTTCGTTATTTCATAGAGTCTTTCTATTTTTATTTTTTAGGACTCTATTACCTTTCTTGATTGACATAGCTTATTCATTTGTTTTCCCATAATTTTTCTTATTCCCTTACTCAGAAAAAGTTACCTAAATTTTCATTTTTGTCATTAATAGGTGTTTTTTTCTCCTCTCACCTTGCATGAAGGCCTCTGCTTTTAGCTATAGAAGAGGAATTTGGTATTCTAAAAGAAATAGCAAAGAAGGATCATCTTGGAATTTTGGAGAAGAAGACTATAGCAGTCATGCTTAACTACCGATGATGCAAGGATTGGTAGTTAAGAGGATTTCATGAATATTCTTTCCAGGATGAGCTGATACCAACATCATAAAAAGCATTTGTTAAACCTCTCCAGAGGCTTGAATCAGGATTTACAGTATTACTTTAATCTAGGAGACAACTTTATAAAAGTAAACAGTAGTTGACCCAAGATCCAACAGAATGTAAATAAATTACACAGGACTGAATAAAATCAATGAAGAAAACCTACATGTGCTTGTTTTAAAATATTGCTGGTAGCATTTTAAATGTTCTGCTTTGTGATGAATGTATGAGGTTTCCTTTTTTATTTCTTCCTGTTCTATTTCTAATGCTTAGTTTAACAGGCTATATTTGTGCACACTAAAAAAAAAACACAACCAAAAAAAAACAACAACAACAACAAAAAAAACACTTTTAGAATATTTATTCACACTTATCCCTCAGAAATAAGTAAAAATATCCTCTGGGAAATCTTAATACAGATTATAAACTAATGAATCATAAAGGGAGTCTAAGGATGATAATGAGTCTGGTTACTGTAATCCAAAATAATGATTTTATGTTTGGTTAAACATATAAATACCACAACCAACCTTGGACAAAAAGAGATAAGACTTCACTAACTTCAGATTTTACAATGTCTAATTATAGTTCATATGTAAATAAGCAATCTATACAGATAGATTTTCTCTAGCATAATCTATGATGATTCTATGGAAATATGTAAGATACTGATTGCCTTGTTTACAAAATACTTAGGACAGTGAATTGCTCTTATTACAACTACCTGAACTGAAAATCCTCACCTTTAATGGCATTGTGATTATTTACACAGGATTTTAAGAATCAGCTCTTCTGCCTGGATATAACTGGACAGATCTATTGTGTAACCAAAGCCATGCTGGTAATGTCATACTGGAGAACGAATTCCATTTAATCATGTATGAAGGGCTCACCACTAAGGATCAAGAGTTGTCCTTCATACAGTCATAAATAAGATGGCTACTCCATGACTAAGTTGAGGGAGGTAGTATAAACAGTACGGATAGGCTGGATGAAGAGATGATTCACAGTTGGGTGGGATAGTTTTCATCATGCTACTCAGAATGATGGCAATGTAAAACATGAATTTTTTATTTCTGTAATTTTTCATTTAATATTTTCAAACTGCGGTTAACCACGGATAACTGAAACTATAGAAAATGAAACCACAAGAGGGGATCACTGTATGTAGAATCAATATCTACAAAGCCCTCTAGGGATGTCTATCTCTTTCGGCTGGTAGTAAAGATCACTTCCTGGCATACCGGGCATCTCATTGAATTGGAGAACCCTGGAAAAGGAGAAATTCATTTACAATTACAGATACTGCAGGTAAAACCTGGTAAAGATTAATTTCTTAGTTGCAGTTTCTTAGCTTCAGAATAGATAAATTGATAAGAGTAGTAGGAAAAAAATCTCTGGAGTATAAAGGCTGTTGAAAATGCAACCTGGGTTCTGATCAAGATAGTGTAGGAGGTAGACACTGTGCTCCTCTCCTCTCATGACCACACTAAAATTACAACAAAACTATGGAATAACCATCACTAGGAGTTGCTCGAGGTCTGGATGAACAGAAGTCCTACAATTGGGGACATATATAAGAGGTCACCTCAAGACTGATAGGAGGGGTAGAGACAGGAAACAGCCTGGTCTCACAACCAGGTGTGGCAGTCAAGAATTGGGAGGTATTTCTCAGCTGCAGAGACCCCACTCCCCTGGAAGAGCGAGGGGATCCCAGCTCCACACTGGACTCCCCAGACCAGGCTTCCAGTGACAGGAAGAGAAGTCCCCACAACCTCTGGCTATGAAAACCAGAGATTGTGACTGAGTGAGACTCAGTGCTGTAGGAGTCACAGATGGTCTTCTAAGGGCTCATGCATGGCATGCATGGACTTACTCCCTGATGAACTCACTTGCTCTGAGCTCGAGCGGTGGGGCAGCTGCTCAAAGAGCGTCAGGGACGCACAGGGAAGAACTGAGTTGTCTGGCTTCAGGGGAAGGGCTGGAGGAGTGACTTTCTCCCAGACAGAAGTGCTAGCAGTATCCATTGTTCTTTTGTTGAGCCCTCCCTACTCTTTGTGTACAGAGGTGGGCGGCCACTGTATCTGAGCCTCCATCAAGTTGGTTAACACAGGTCACTCTGCCCAGGTGATTTCCTGAGACCTCGCCTCTCCTAACTTGCAGGCCTACCCAAGCTGCTTCCAGTGGTTTATTCCATACAAATGGCCTGTCTTGGCTCATGTTACACTTTCCTAAAATCTCTCAAAGGCTCATGAAACTCAAAGAAACAGCATCTGGCCTTGGTGTGCCCCATACATCTTGCTGAGCAACACCAAACCACCTTTGATTCCTGTCTTGGCCTCTTGAGGCACCTATAAACCCAGCATAGGTGGCTGCAATCTGCAAATTGCTTGGTGACTCTTACCAGGTAAACTTGGTTTGCAGCTGGGCCCCTCCCAGAAGGCCCTTGTGCTGGCACACCCAGTGACCTGCTTCAACCAGCACCGACCCTGAGCACCACTCAAGGAAGCATCTGAGGAGGACACACCGAAAAAGTGGACAAGGAAACATGTCCCACATGAAAGAAGAGAACAAAGCTCCAGAAAAAGAGCTCAACAAAATGGAGACAAGCAATCTACCAGATGCAGACTTCAAAACACTAGTCATAAGGATGCTCAATGAACTTAGAGAAACTCAGTGAGAACTTTAACAACAGGATAAAAAACATAAAAATGGAAATGGAAAACATAAAAGAGAAAAGCTAAAGGAATTCATCACTACCAAAGCAGTATTACAGGAAATGTTGGAGGGAATTCTTTAGAAGAAAAAATATAAATCAAAAATGTGAATAATAAAATGGCAATAGCTACAATCTATTAACAAGTATTTCAATGAAAAAGAATTAAATGCTCCAATCAAAAGATAGGGTAGCTGAATGAATAAGAAAACAGGACACTTATATATCCTTCCTACGAGAGACTCACTTCAGATCAAAAAACACACACAGACTAAAAATAAAGGGATGGAAAAAGATATTTCATGAAAATGGAAATTAAAAAAAATAATCTAGAGTAGCAATACTTATATCAGGCAAAATAGACTTTAAAACAAAGGCTATAAGAAGAGACAAAGAAGGACCCAGTAATCCCACTTCTGGATATTCACCTGAAGAAACTCAAAATACTACTTTGAAGGAACATGTGTATCACAGGTTCATTGCAGCATTATTTACAATAGCCAAGATATGGAAGCAACCTAAGTGTCAACCAATGGATGAATGGATAAAGATGAGGTGGTATATATATATACAACAGAACATTACTCAGCCATAAAAATAAATGAATGAATGAATGAATGAATGAATAAATAAATAAATAAATGAAATCTTTCCATCTGCAACAACATGGATGGACATAGAGGGTATTGTGCTGAATGGAGTAAGTCAGGTAGAGAAAGGCAAATGCCATATGATTTCACTTAATGTGAAGTCCAAAAAACAAAATAAATAGAACAGAAACAAACTCATAGATATAGAGAAAATTTTGAGAGTTATAAGATGGGAAGGGCATTAGGGATGGGTGAAAAAGTGAAACGGGATTAAGAAGTACAAATTGATAGTTACAAAATAGTTATGGGGATGTAAGATATAGCGTAAGGAATATAGTCAATAATATTGGAATAACTATGTACAGTGTCAGATGAATACTAGATTTATTGGGGTGATCACTTCATAAATCTAACCATTATGTTGTACACTTGAAACTAATATAATATTGTATGCCCACTATAATTGAAAAATTAAAAATATTATTAAAAAAAAGAAAATCCAATCCTATATTCTTTGCATAACCTTCAGACAAAAATTAGTTAGGTAAGCCTCTCTCTCTAGCTTTGTTAATAATACAACAAAAAAGGCTTATATATTATTCACTGCAGTTATGTAAATAAATTAGGCCAAATAGAACAGATCTACACAATATATAGACGTGGTTCCTAAGACTGAAAGTAATAGCTACCACTGAATTGGTATAATAATATAAATTATTGTACTGTTAATATATGAGTCATGGCTCTATATGTATGCTGTATATTAAAACTATGTCTCATTTCATTACCTTTAAAAACTATAGAAGGCTCTTAGCTAAGCAACAAATTCAATTAATGATCTCAGCACAAAAACATGAGGTCAGCTTTTATGTGGGTATGAGAACATGTGCATGAATGCATTATTTAGAATAATATTCAGTTTATTTGTGATGGCAGAGGCAATGTTCAGGAAAATTTATCCAAAACTTGAAAATAAGACAAGGAGATGATTGTATATTTTGAGTGTTATACTAGGGCCTATCTGAAACTCATGTGAGCCTCTCAAAAAATGTAACTTTGACTAACAATTGATTAGGGTTCAGACTTTTTTTAAATCTAATTTAGTAATCTTATTTCACCACTCTTATTTCCATTGACTACATAAATCCCACTTTCTTATAACTTTATTGAACTAGTTTTATCATTCTGATGGTCCCTCTATTAATCACTTAAATGAAACTTTGACATGTGACAAATATCTTTCATTTTTTTCTTTATAGTAAGAGCACTTAATATGAAATCTATCCTCTCAAAATTTTAAGTGTACAATACAGTATTGTTAACTATAGAGTCAATGTTTTAAAACAGACCTCTAGAATTTATTCATCCTGAATAACTGAAACTTTATACCGCTTGAATAGCCACTCCATATTTTTCCTTCTCCTTAGTCCCTGGTAACTGTCATTCTATTCTCTGTTTCTATGAATTTGACTATTTTAGATACCTCATGAAAATGTAATTATACACTCTAGTACTTCTGTGGCTGTCTTATTTATTTTAACATAACTTTCTCCAGGTTCATCCATGTTGTCACATATGGCTGTATTTCTTTTTTGAAGTTGAACAAGATTTCATTGTATACATATACCACATTTTCTTTTTCCATTTATAGGTTTAATAGACATTTATGTTGTTTTCACATATTGGCTATTGTGAATAATGCTGCAATGAACATGGGAGTGTAAATCTCTTTAAGATCCTGATTTCAATTCTTTTGGACAGATACCCAGAAGTGGGATTGCTGGATCATATGATAGTTCTAATTTTAATATCTAGTCTTAATTTCTAGGTTTCTTCGTGTAGTATAATGATTCATAATAGTCCCTTATTATCTTTTTTACTTCTTTGTCGTCAGTTGTAATGTCTCCTCATTGCTTCTGATTTTATTTATTTGGCTCTTCTCTCTTTTTCTTAGTCAAGCTAAAAGTTTCTTAATTTTCTTAGTCATTTTTAAAGATCTTTAGTTTTGTTGATTTTTCCTATTGTTTTTTATTCTGTATTTATTTCTGCTCTAATCTTTATTATTTCTGTCCTTCTGCTAACTTTGGGCTTAGTTCATTCTTTTTTCTCATTCCTCTTGGTGTAAAGTTAGGTTGTTTATGTAAAAATCTTTATTTTTAATATAGGGTCTTATCACTATAAACTTTAAATACTGCTTTTGCTACATACTATAGGTTTGTTATGTTTTATTTTTATTTTCATTTGCCTTGAGATATTTTCTAATTTCCCTTTGATTTCTTCTCTGATTTATTGGTCATTGGGAGAGTGTTGTTTAATTTTCACATAGTTGTGAATTCTCCAGTTTTCTTTTTGCCTTTAATTTCTAGTTTTATTTCATTTTAGAAAAAACACTTGGCATAATTTCAATCTTTTTAAATTTTTTAAGACTTTTGTGGCCTAATATGTAATCTACCTAGGAGAATTTTTTGCGTGCACTTGAGAAAAATATATTCTACTCTTGTTGGGTGGAATTTTTTGTGTATATTTGTTAATTTCCTCTGTAATGTTGTTCAAGTCCACTGTTAACTTATTGATTTTCTGTTTGGATGTTCTATCCATTATTGAAAGTGAGGTATTTAAGTATTTCACTATTATTGTTATACTGCTTATTTCCTCCTTCAGTTCTTTTAATGTTTGCTTTATATATTTAAGTGTTCTAAAGTTGGGTGTATATATTTTTATTATTGCCCTTTTTAAATTATATAATTCCTTCTTTATCTCTTGTGATAGTTTTTGTCTTAAAGTCTATTTTGTCTGGTATAAGTATAGACACCCCTTCTCTCTTTTGGTTATCATTTCCATGGAATGTCTTTTTCCAACTATTTACTTTCAGCCTATATGTGATACTTATCTAAAGTAAGTCTCTTATACCAATAACATATGCTGCCTACTAGACTCACTTCAAATCGAAAGACACATACAGAATGAAAGTAAAGAGATAGAAAAAATATTTCATGCAAATGGAAATGAAAAAACTTGAGGGTAGTAACACTTACATCAAACAAAACAGACTTTTTAGAAAAGATTACAACAAGAGACAAGGAAGGACTCAGTGATTCTAGTTCTGGGTATTTTGCTGAAGAAATACAAAACACTAATTTGAAAAGACATTTGCATCCCTATGTTCATTGCAACATTATTTACAATTGCCAAGATATGGAAGCAACCTAAATGTCTATTGATAGATGAATGGATAAAATAGAAGCGGTACATATATACAATGGACTATTATGCAGCCATAAAAAAGAAAGAAACCCTGCTATTTGTGACAACATGAATAGACTTAGAGGATATTAGGCAAAGTTAAATAATTCAGCCAGAGAAGGACCCATACTATATGATTTCACTTATATATGGAATCTAAAAACCAAAATAAACAAATGAAACAGAAGCAAACTCACAGATACAGATAATATTTTAATGGTTGCTAGATGGAAGGGGGATCGAGGGAATGTATAAAAAAGGGAAGGAGATTAAGGTGTGCAAATTGCCAGTTATAGAAAGTCATGGGTATAATAAGTATAACACAGGGAATATAGTTAATAATATTGTAATAGGTTTATATGGTATAAGATGGGTACTAGATTTTATCAGGGTGATCACTTCATACGTTATATAAATGTCTAATCACTATGCTGTATATCTGAACTAATGTAATATTACATGCCAACTGTAATTGAAAAATAAAAAATTTAAAAAAAGAAATGTCTCTTATAGACAGCATATTGATGGCTCTTGTGCTTTTTAATGTATTCAGCTATTTCATGTGTTTCGATTGGAGTTTAATACATTTATATTTAAAATAATTATTGATAGGGAAGGAATTACTATTATCATTTTGTTAATTTTATTTTATCTTTATCTGATACCTCCCTTTTTCCTTTTTTCCACTCTTGCTGTCTTTTATATTTTGTTGATTTCTTTTTTTGTGGTGATACACTTAGATTCCTTTCTCTTTTTATTTTGTGTAACTTCTAGACTGGGAGAGATAGCTGTTTTTTTCTAATGTATAGATACCGACACACAAAGTCAAGGAAAATGAAGAAATATAGAAACAGGCCTCAAACAGAGGAACAAGATAAGGCTTCAGTAACTGCCCCTAATGGCATAAAGATGTATGAGTTACCTACCATAGAATTCAAAGGAACCATCATAAAGATAGGCAATAAATTAAGGAGAAAAAGTCACAAACAAAATGAGAATTTCAACAAAGAGAAAATATAAAAAAAAAAATCAAACAAAAATTTTGGCACAGAATAAAATAACTAAAATGAAAATTCAATAGAAGAGTTCGACAGCATACTAGATAAAACAGAAAAAAATCAGTAAATTTGAAGATAAATGATTTGAAATTATATAGCCAAAGGAACAGAAATAAAAAAAGAATGAAACGTTGAAGAAAGATGAAGGGACTTGTGGGGCATTATCAAGAAGACCAACTTAGGCGTTATAGAAATCCTAAAAGGAGAAAAGAGAAAGAAAGGACCAGAAAGTTTATTTAAAGTAATAATGGCCAAAAATTTCCCAAATCTGGGGAAGGAAATAGATAGCAAGATCCAGGAAGTCCAATGGATTCCTAATAAGATGAACCTAAAGAAATCCATACTGAGACACACTGTAATCAAATTGTCAAAAGTCAAAGCAAAGAGAGAATTTTGAAAGCAGTGAGAGCAAAGCAACTTGGGATGTAGAGGAGAACTCCCATAAAACTACCAGAAGATTTCTTAGCAGAAATCGTGTAGGCCAGAAAGAAAAAAACTACCACCAAGAATATTATCCCAGCAAAACTCTCCTTCAGAAATGGAGAGATAAAGACTTTCCCAAACAAAAGCTCAGAGAGTTCATCGCCACTAGACCTACCTTATAAAAGGAGCTCTTTAAGTTGAAACAAAAGGACATTAAACAGAAATGTGAAGCATATGAAAGCATAAAACACACAGGTAAAAGTAAATACATATATACAAATACAGAATACTGTAATAGTGCAATGATGTATAAATCTCTTTTCATTCTAGTATAAAAGTTAAAAAATTAAATTATTTTAAATAACTATATGTGTAAAAATATGTTAATGCATGAAAATATGAAAAGATGTCAATTGTGACATTAACATAAGGGGGGTAGGAGTAAAAGTGTAGAATTGTTATACGCAATTTAAGATAAGTTGTTATCACCTTAAAATAGACATAACCATAAGGTATTTTATGTAAGCCCCATGATAACCATAAAGAATCTCTTTTTAAAAGAAGTTTGTATTTAATAATGTTTTTCACCTTTGATTAAAAACCATTTACTGTCTATAATTGTAAGCTGGCATTTAGAACACAGCACATTTTTTATATTCTTATTTATTTGTTGCTGATAGCCCATCTGCCTATTTACATCCTGAGCTTCTTAAGAGCAAGACCATGTGTCTCTATATACCTCAGCTTCATGTAGACTGTCTTAAATCTTGTAGCCATTTACTCTAGTTAGACCCTACAGGTCTTTGGTCAAAGAAAAGCTAAAGAGAATAAAATTAATTATAGAAATACATGTGTCTTGGTGCTAGAAAACTACTGATGTATCACTACAAAGCTTTGTCATATATTTTTCAGTAGTTTGAAATACTCTTTCACTATCTCTCTCTTCTCACTGAAATTACTCCTACTCATCTATTAGGTCAAATCAAACAAATTTTAAATTGCCAGTTTCTCTGGAAAGTCTTTTTCGAACTGCCCTGACTAATTTAGTGTTCCCGCAGTACCTCATATATTCTTATCAGAGTACTTAGGATATCTTTTTAAAAATAATAGTCTGTTCAGTTGTTGGATCTATGAAGTCAGAACTGTGTTTGTCTTGCTATTGAATCCCCAATGTTCGGCATTGTACAATAGGCACTCAACTAATGTTAGTTAAATATGTGGTATCTCTTGTGTTTCTATTTCTCTATGCATTGTATACTATTTTTCTCTTGCGACCTACTGACTTTACTTTCTTGTCCTTTCTCTATAGTTTTACTGAACTCCTTGTATCTGCTGCATTATAACATCTGCTTTGCCAATATCCTGATTCTTTTTCTTACAAACTTCTGCAGTCTCCACTGGCCTTGATTCTTCCTCATGACTAGTCTCTACCTATACTCTCAGTTTGGGATCCTGATTCTAATAATCTTCTAGGGCAAATTCCAGATGCAGAAATTCTGGTCTGTCCATCTTTTTTCATAGCAGGCCATGTTATAAATTTTTTACATGCTCACTTCTAGGCTATGGTAGGGGACAGGGTTACATCGCATTAAATATGGCTTTCTAAATCCCTTCTTTATCAGGAGGCATATTTTTTTTAGAAAGCATTATGTATGTGGCAGCCATCATGATTGAAATATGTTCTACAATTGGTTATGAAAGATAACTATATTATACTTTACTAGTTGGTTTCCAAAAATGCATAGTTTTGGATATATAAAAATCAGATATTTTATCCTCATAGTGTACCCTCTAGAGGTGGCAAAACAAGTACTGCCTTCTTTTCAGCACCAGAGGAAGCTGGCACAGAGAATTTGTCTTACTAGCTGAAGATCACACAATCAGAAACCTGTTTACCATGACAGGAGCCTTAATCCTGGGGCATTGTCCCTGGGGACTCTTCCATGTTCTCAATCAAGTTCTCTTTCACTTCTTAGTACCCAGAATACCTATTCAAGTAAGCCTCAGAAGAGTTCTATTACCATATCTTTTATGGAGAGGATAAGGAAGAAATTGGAAGAATGGAGATTACTGATTGAGATTCTTAAAAGTTTGGCTTGAAATTTCTGTGATTAGCCTAAAGTAATACAATTCAATTCTTTTCAGTCCCTCTTCTCTCAATAATAAATAACCAAAGTTATTAAGATTGAACTAAAATTTCTTTGCATTTATTTTTCCTTTGACCATGAAGTTTCATTGGGGTGTTGCCATGGTGACAATGATGTCATGAGCAACAAAATGTACTGCACTGAAACCCCATAGAACCAAAGATAGTGTTTGATGGAATCATATTCCAGGCTAGTTTATTGCACTTAACAAAAAAAAAAAAAAGGAAACTTGACTTGAGAGAGAAAAACATTTCTGAACATTGCACGCTGCTGGGGATCAGTTGATATGGTCACTGAAAACTTCATAGAGGAAAGTGCCTTTACAGTTTAGACACATCAAAAGGACAGAGTGAAGGGGTGAACAGTGTGTGACCAAGCTGTCTGCACTTTGGACAGACCGTTCCCAAGCTGAGAATGGTTCGAGTTTTGGTAGCATAGCAAAATCTCTCTATTGGATTTTTCAGTCAAGTTGAAAATTCACTGTGGGCTTAAATAGAAAGAAGAAACTCTTAGACTAAATAAATCATAATGGGTGGTGCTCAACAGAGCTTTGTATGTACTCAGGACCACATGAGCATGCATGGTCTTCTTCAATGTCAAGTGTTGGATATTGTTCCATGGACTTTCCAACCCCAGTTCCCTTCTTTTACACTCAGCCTTCTCCACTTGAGCTATTTTCTGGCTCACCATCAGAGGTCTTTTTTTTTTTTTTTTTTTTTAACATAGACCACAATTTTCCACAGAAAAGGGGGAAAAAAACACAATCCTAAAGGAAAAAGAAGAACAGAGAAACAAAAGAGTTCAGACTACCGTGGCGATAAAATTGAAAAGCTGTGGGCTTGATTACTGAAATAAGTGTTGAAAATGATAAATGCATATAATGAGTATATATAAATGTATATAATGAGTATATAATGGATTATTTTTCAAATCTATTTGAAAAATAATGTACATGTCAAGGAATCGGCATGTTTCTGATCTATTCTGAGATTCTCTCAGATATAGAGTGGTGCTAACTTTCAATTTAAGAGTTGCGACATCTTTTGAATTCCTGAAATTCTACATGATGGAGATCTTAAACCATACGGGATTATATCAAAGGAGATTTGCTTAGTTACAAAATATTTTTATTACACCAAAATAAAGCTTTGTACCCATTAAGCTGTTATTCCCCAATCCTCCCTCCCTCCAGCCCCTGGCAACCACCAGTCTGCTGTCCGTTTCTATTTACCTTTTCTGTACATATCACATAAATGGAAACATACAGGTTATAACATTTTATGTCTGACTTCTTTTACTTAGCATAATGTTTTTGAAGTTCATCAATATTTCATTCTCTTTGATGGAATATTTGAATAATATTCCATTGCATGTATAAACCACAATTCATTTATCCTTTCATTCATTGATGAACATTAAGGTTGTTTCTACTCTTTGGCTATTGTGAATAGTACTGCTATGAACATTCACATACAAGTATTTGTATGAGTATCTGTTTTTAATTCTATTGGGTATACACCTAGTTGTCAAATTACTGGGTTATATGATAATTTTATGGTCAGTTTTTTGAGAAATTGCCAAACTGATTTTCACAGTGGTTAAACCATTTTACACTCCAATGAGCAATGTGTGAGGATTCCAATTTCTCCGCATTCTCACCAATATTTGCTATTTTCTATTTTTTATAGTCATCCAAGTGAGTGTGGGTTGGAAAGCCATTATAGTTTTGAATTAATGAATAATGATGTTGAGTACATTTTCATGTGTTTTTTTTTTTAGCCATTTGTATATCTTCTGTAGAGAAATATCTATTTATATATTTTACTCATTTTTAAATTGAGTTGGTTGTCTTTTTGTCATTGAATTGTAAGAGTTCTTTATTTATCCTAGATTCTAGGCCATTATCTGAAATCTTATTTGAAGATATTTTCTCCCATTTTGTAGGCTATCTTTCACTTACTTGATAATGTCCTTTAATGTACAAAAGTTTTTTATTTTGATGAAATGCAATTTATCTATTTTTTATTTGGATGCATTTAGTATCCTAAGAAACCGTTGCCAAATCCAAGGTCATATAAATTTATTCTTATATGTTTACTTTGGAGTTTTCTAATTCTATGTTTCTTTATTGATCTTCTGTCTAGATGTCTATTCATTGTTAAAAGTGAGACATTGAAGTCTCCAACTATTATCATAGTACTATTTCTCCCTTCGGTTACGTTGATTTGCTCCATATATTTTGGGACTCTGTTGTTTGGTGCACATTTGTTTATAATTGGAATATTTTGCTGATCAATTCACCCTTTTATCAATATATAGTTTAATCTCTTATGACACTTTTTGAACTCTCTTTTGTCTAATTAATATAGCCACCCAGCTCTCTTTTGGTTACTATTTGGATTGTGTGTCATTTTCTATCTTTTCACTTTCAACCTACTTGTATTTTTGGATTTAAAGTGAGTCCCTTATAGACAGTGTATAGTTGGATTATTTTTCAAATCTATTCTGCCAGTATCTTTCTTTTAATTGGTGAGCTAACTTGTTTTTTAATAGAATCCCAAAACTCATTTCAAACAGCCTATACTTATATTTATTCATCCACTTCCTGATTATCAACAAACAGTTATTAAGGTCTTATTAAGTTTCAGGCTCCATCGTCAATGCTGTGGAAAATATATAGTTGAACAAAATTTAAGCCTTAACCTGGAAGAGTTCACATTCTGAAAAGTAAGAATGATATATAAGTAAATAATTATAATGCAATAAATTATGTATAGTAATATAGATGTGGACAAAATGTTTTGGAGGGAATAACTAGATGAGGGGATATCTAGGAAAATTACACAGAAAAAATTATATACAAGTACAAAAATAAGAATTTTTCCGATTAAGAAGCAGGGAGTTACCTTCCAGGCTAATGAAGAGTATATGTAAAAGCACAGCGGTATGAAGTACATCATTAGTTTGGGCATAAAGAAGTAATCTGATGTGGCTTGAAAGGGCATGGAACAAAGAATGGAAGCTGGAAGCCTAGACTGGAGTCAGATGGTGACAGACCTTACGTACTTTGTTGTGGCCTTGAATTTTACCCTGTATGGATCAGGAATCAAGGAGTTGGCATATTTAAATTTATGTTTACAATGATCACTGCTAGCGATTGGGTGATAGGTCATGTGGGGAGAAACTCTTGAGACATTATCTGAAATTCCAATAAAACAGGAAAATTTCCATGCAACATCCACTTATCATATTGATGGATATAGAAACCAAAGCAGGCCAATCAGAAGTTTTCACCAGAAAATATTAAAATTATTGCTGGGAGAGAGAAGCCTCTTTTTCCTTCTAGAGGGAAACTTTGGAAATCATTTCTCTCTGGGTAAAAGACTTAATGGATGTGAGCTTGAAACTCAACAATCAAGTACCCGAAAGGATACAGCTAAGAAACAGAAATAAAGACAAGAGAAAAAAAAAACAAGGAATTTCTGAAAGCATTTGAGTTCTAGTCTGAGGCACCCCCAAAGTTAGCATGACTCTGTTCCTAATGTAGTTTGGTTTTGTGAGCTGTCATATTCTCATTTTCTGTTGAAGACCATTCAAGTTAGGTTATTGTCACATGAAACTAAAAGTATTAACACAGAGGTTCTTGTACTGTAAATGTGAAAAGAAAGAAGAGAAACGGCTGCAAGCTCTTACAGTGGTAAATGACCATATCAGATTCTGAAGTAAGCATTTTTATTTTCTACTCCTGTAATAAAGACAAACTACCAAAAGGCAGCTTTTCAATGGCTAAAAGATTATGTGAGCCAAAGATGGGCTAGATTTCTTTTATTCAGTACTAATGTTTAAAATTCTTCTGAATTTCTCTAATTATCATAATCAAGAAAAATTTTTTGCAAAAAAAGTTACAGTAATAAATGTATATCTTATTGAAATTGTACTCCTACCTTACCTGTCTTTTTTTAAAAAAATCTCTACTAAATATCCAGAGTAAAAGATTTCCTTGTCATCTCTCACAAGTTCACATTCTCTTCTTCCCATATCTCATTAGCTTAGTTCTTTAATAACTTGGTAACTAGTCTCAGGCTATGCAAGGAATAGAAAACAATCAGCCAAATAATTATTGGACATTCCTGTGAGAAGGAAAGAAGAGAAGAAACAACACTTCTACCCTCGCCTGCTTTGCATTACTGTACAAATCATTCAGCCATGCTCGAATTCCGGCTACCTGGGCATCTTTCCTATTTGATGAGGTGACTTAAACTAAGTTCCAGTTTCTGTACTATTGAATATAGGTGCTGGTTTTAATAGAACAATCTTCTGATTGGACAGTGAGAAAATGGAGGCCAGAGAATCAAAAGTTACTCGCCCCAAATTTGTAACTATTACCAGGAAGCTAGGACTTGAATCCAGGCCTCCTAATCCCCTCATCTGTGTTGTATTTTTCTGTCCATCTCTGTCTCTACCCTGCATCAGGAAGAAGTAAAAAGACAGGAAAACTCTTCACTGGTGAGTATTGGTAAAAAGTCAGGAAAACTAAACTGAAAATATCTTTCATGTCATTATTCTTCAAGAGTTACTGGCAGGGGTCAAGAGGTGACAGTGAGGATTAAACAGATTTTTTTTTTTTTTTTTTTCAGTTTCATGAGTTTTCCAGTGGAATGCCTTGATGAATAACAGCTGTTTCATCCTCTGGGCATGTTGAGACTTTTTCCCCCCCTGCTCAATGTTTATTGCATGCCTGCAACATACAAGGGAATGTTGTATTCTGCTGTCTCACTGCCTTCACTGGAGTTAAACCAATAATTTCTAGTCATAAATGTGAGTGATACTCTGTTAGCAGGAACTTATAGCTAAAAACATGGGCCAGACCATAGGGAAGTATTTAGAAACATGATTCTCTTCCTTCTCTTTTCTGTACTGCAGAAGGCAAGACTGCTGCCCTGCCAAAGGGGCATGGCTTATGTCAGTGGTCCCCAATTTTTTTGGCACCAGAGACTCATGCTCTTATGAGATTCTAATGCCTGATAATCTGAGGTGGGGCTGAAGTGGTAATGCTAGCACTGGGGAGCAGCTGCAAATATAGTCGAAGCCTCCCTCGCTGCTCACCTCCTGCTGTGCAGCCCAGTTTCTAACAGGCCACAGACCTGTACTGGTTTGTGGCCTGGGGTTTGGGGACCCCTGGCCTATGCGGTTGCTGCCAGAGGAGCCTTTGTCCTCTCAGTATCCCCTCTGAGTAAGGCCTCTGAAGAGCACTGGTTTAGGGGTCAGATAAATCAGAGAAGTGTTTGAATCTCAGCTATGCCAGTGAGTAATCATTTGACCTGGGACAAGTCACTCAAATCCCATGAGCTTCACTTATGCCACCTATTAAAGGAGAATGACAACATGGATCGTCTTTTGTGAAAATAAGATGAGATACTATAAGTAAAATATTTATCATATACTATGCCTAGAACGTGTTATATACTCAATAAGTGGTCATTTTGCTTTCACTTCCTTTTGTTTAGTCCCCTGCCTTTCTGAGCAACCTGAGTGGGGAGCACACCTGAGCTCTAAGTATGTGATATGAAGGACTCACAAGGCAGGACCTGGGAAGGATACTCTTTCTACCATTCTAGAGGCCTGTGCTGTTTGAGCCAGGAGAGCAGCGCCCTCCCCAACATGGCTTGAGTACAGAAACAGCTACTTCTTATTCCTCAGCTGCCATGATCCATCACAAAAAATGGTGAAACTAACCTTTCTCTGCTCAGACTCATTTTGTTCAGAGTCTCACCGGATTTGGGAACCATCTTTCACGCCTCGGTGATGGAAAAAAATTGCTTTTGCCAGATAAATGAAAATCTTTCAATAACAAGGTTAGTAGCGATTCCCTAATTTCATTGCACAGTTTAGTATTTAACTCTAGATTTTATATTATTCTATGCCTTCATTTCAGGATTTTCATCTAATCTCCTTAAATCAGATGGCATCTACCTCAGAAGGAAGAGATGCCTTACATTTCCATGTTTTGCCTCGTCAATGTATTCAAGAATTACTTTTTGTACTTCGCTGAGCCAATTTGGAAAGAGATTAAATTTAACCCAAACTAAAAGAATTCATCATGTATTGGCAAAGAATTCAAGGTGAAGTTTTAAAGATAGGCATGGCCTAAAAAGGTAAAATTGAATGAACTTTTATCTTGTAGGCAATAGGGCTAAAGTTGAGGAGTTAAATGAAAAGAAACAGGAGCCTATCATTGCTGAAATCTTGGCAGCTTACATCTCTCCTCCACAGAACTCTTCAGCACTTCCTGTCAATGACGCTGATTTGGCATAAGCTGTCTCATTGGACTAGTTATCATTTTATGCACCTGAACCTCTTGAGCTATTTGAGCTCAAGAACCATATCGTTTTTTTTTTTCTTTCATTTAGCACAGTGCTGGCCACATTTTAAGCACTCAGTAAATGTGGTAGTTGGTGATTGAGATGTCTACCAGAGTTTGGAAATAAGGCATTTCTCTGAAGGTTAAACTAGTAAGTCAATTCTTTTTTTTTTATGTGAATATTTTTGTTAAAATATAGCTAACATATGATATTGTATTAATTTCAGGTGTATACCATAGTTATTCAACATTTATATACCTAAAGAAGTGATCACCATGATAAATCCAGCAACCATCTGACACCATACAATGCTATCACAATATTATTGATTATATTCCTTATGCTGCATATCATATCCCCATGACTTATTTGTTTTATAACTGGGAGTTCGAATCTCTTATTCCCTTTTACTTTCCCTCTGTGCTTTTTCCATTTTTCAAATACAGTTGACATTCAATATTATTTTATGTTAGTTTCAGGTATACAGCATAGTGGTTAGACATTTATATAAATTATGAAGTGATACCTCTGACTAGTCTAGTACCCACCTGGCACAATACACAGTTATTACAATATTATAGACTATATTCTCTATGCTGTACTTTATATCCTCATGAATATTTTGTAACTACCAATTTTTACTTCTTAATCTGTCACCTTTTTCACCTCATCTCCCAACCTCCCTCTCATCTGGCAACCATCAGCTTGTTTCCTGCATCTGTGAATCCATTTCTGTTTTGTTTGTTTATTTTGTTCTTTAGATTTCACATATACGTGAGATCATTTAGTATTTGTCTTTCTCTCTCTGACTTATTTCACTTACCAAAATATCTTCCAGGTCCATTCATATTCTTGCAAATGGTAAGATTTCTTTTTTTACAGTCGAGTAGTATTGCATTGTGTATATGTACCATATCTTCTTTATTCAATCATCTATTGATGGACACTTAGGTTGCTTCCATATCTTGGTCATTGGAAATAATGCTGCAATGAACATAGGAGTGCACATGACTTCTTGAATTAGTGTTTTGGATTTCTTCGGATAAATACCCAGAAGTGGAATTGCTAGATCTTTTGGTAGTTCTATTTTTAACTTTTGAGAATACTCCATACTATTTTCCACAGTGGCACCAATTTGCAATCCTACCAGCAATGCACAAGTTTCCTTTTTTCCACATCCTCGCCAATGCTTGTTATTTGTTGATGTATTGATGATGGCCATTCTGACAGGTGTGAGGTGATATCTCATTGTGGTTTTAATTTGCATTTCTCTGATGATTAGCAATGTTGAGCATCTTTTCACATGTCTATTAGCCAGCCGTTATGTCATTTTTAGAGAAATGTCTATTTTAATTGGATTGTTAGGTTTTGTTTTTTGGGGTTGTGTGTGTGTGTGTGTGTGTGTGTGTGTGTGTGTGTGTGTGTGTAAAGTTGTGTGAGTTCTTCATAAATTTTGGCTATTAATCCCTTTTCGTATATATCATTGGTGAATATCTTCTCTCTTTCAGTAGTTTGTCTTACTGTTTTGTTGATGGTTTCCTTTGCAGCGCAAAAACTTTTTAGTTTGATGTGGTTCTATTTATTTAATTTTTATTTTGTTTCTCTTGCCCAAGGCAACATATCAGAAGAAATATTACTAAGAATAATATTAGAAAGTTACTGCCTACATTTTCCTTTAGGAGTTTTGTGGTTTTGGGTTTTACATTTAAGTCTTTAATCCCTTTTGAGTTCATTTTTTATATGATTTAAGAAGATGGTCCAGTTTCTTTCTTTCTTTTCTATTCTTTTCTTTCTTTCTTTCTTTCTTTCTTTCTTTCTTTCTTTCTTTCTTTCTTTCTTTTCTTTCTTTCTTTCTTTCTTTCTTTCTTCTTTCTTTCTTTCTTTCTTTCTTTCTTTCTTTCCTTTCTTTCTTTCTTTCTTTCTTTCTTTCTTTCTTTCTTTCTTCTTTCTTCTTTCTTTCTTTTCTTTCTTTCTTTCTTTCTTTCTTTCTTTCTTTCTTTCTTCTTTCTTTCTTTCTTTCCTTTCTTTCTTTTGCATGTATCTGTTTAGTTTTCCTAACACCATTTATTAAATAAACTGTCTTTTCCCCATTGTATATTCTTGCCTTTTTTTGTCATAGATTAATTGAACATATAGGCATGGATTTATTTCTGTGTTCTCTATTCTGTTCCACTGATCTATGTCTGTTTTTATGCCCATACCATGCTGTTTTGATTACTATAGCCTTGTAGTATAGTTTGATATTAGGCATTGTAATACCTCTAACTTTGTTCTTCTTTCTCAAGATTCCTGTTGCTGTTTGGGATCTTTTGTGGCTGCATATAAATTTTAGAATTATTTGTTCTAGTTCTGTGAAAAACGCCATTGGTATTCTGATAGAGATTGCATTGACTCTGTCGCTTGGTTTGGATAGTGTGGGCATTTTAATGATGTTAATTCTTCCTACCCGTGAGCATATACTTTCATTTATTTGTATCTTCTTCAATTTTTTTCTTTAATGTCTTACAATTTTCCAAGTACAAGTCTTTTACCTCTTTGGTTGAATTTATTCCTAAGTATTTTTTTGATGCAATTGTAAATTGTTTTGTTAATCTCTTTCTGATAATTTATGATTGATATATAGAAATACAATTGATTTCTGAATATTAATTTTCTATTCTGCTACTTTATTGGATTCGTTTCAGTTCTAACAGTCTCTTGGTGGAATCTTTAGGGTTCTCTATATATAGTATCATGTCATTTGCAAATATTGACAGTTTTACTTATTCCTTCTAAATTTGGATGCCTTTTATTTTTTTGTCCAATTGCTGTAGCTAGGACTTCCAATACTATGTTGAATAGAAGTGGTGAAAGTGGACATCCTTGTCTTGTTCCTGAACTTAAGGAAAATGCTTTTAGCTTTTTACTGTTGAGTATAATGTCACCTCTGGGTTTGTCATTTATGGCCTTTATTATGTTAAAGTATAGTTTCTCTATTTCCACTTTGCTGAGAGTTTTTGTCATAAATGGATGCTGAATTTTGTCAAATGCTTTTTCTTCATTTATTGGTACAATCATATAATTTTTATTCTTCATTTTGTTTATGTGGTGTATCATGTTAATTTTCAGATTTGAACCAAACTTGCATTCCAGGAATAAATCCCACTTGATCATGGTGCATGATCTTTTTAATGTACTGCTAAATACGGTTTGCTAATATTTCATTGAGGATTTTTACACCTTTGTTCATCAGAAACATTGGTCTATAATTTTCTTTTTTTTTGTAATGTATTTGGCTTTGGAATCAGGGTAATTGTGGCCTCATAAAATGAGGTTGGGAGCTTTGCATCCTTTGAACTTCTTGGAATAGTTTGAGAAGGATAAGTGTTAATTCTTCTTTGAGTGTTTGGTAAAATTCACCTGTGAAGCCATCTGGTCCAAGATTATCGTTTGTGAAGAGTCTTTTGCTAGTAATAATCAGTCTGTTTGGACTTTCTATTTCTTCTTGAGTCAGTCATAAAAGATTGTATATTTCTAGGAATTTATCCATTTATTTCAGATTGTGGAATTTGTTGGTATATAATTGTTTGTAGTATATTCATTAGGTTAATTCTTAATGAATATGATCTGTTATCTCCAGAAAACACTTCATATAATGTTATGTTCTGCCAGCACAAGATCAGGAAATGGAAAGCAAAAGACTGCATTCATGGGGAAAAAAAGGAAAAGAAAAAACCTGAAGCTTGATAAATGCTATTATTTTAATTTGTTTTAAAAAGAAGAATGTGTAGACACAAAGAAGATGGTGTACATGGAGTCTAGAAAGAAAAGGGCCAGAGAATGAGAACTTGTCAGTGTTGGTACAACATTATTCTTAGTGGAGGAACTGAATGGGGCCACTAGAATGTTTTCTGATATGATGATGTCACTTTTCATAAAGCTTTCCCAGGGGCTGGACTAGAGTATCTCAGTTTTTTATTACTGAGCTGTAAGCTCCATGAAGGGAGAGGCTGTCTAGTTCATCATGGTGTCCTCAGCATCTATCATGGTGCCTGGCCTGTGACGGGTACTCAAATACTGACTAAATTAAGAAATATATCTTATTTTTAAAATATTAAAACTTTACTCTTTTAAGGTAATATTTAAGATTAAAACTAAATTATATGTAACTAATCCAAATAATTACAAATTGAATACATTTTTCAATATCATACATCCTACCTCTTTCTCCTGGAATAATTTACTTGCTTTCCCAGGAAGGCAGGCCTCTCACTCCCCTTTCCAAATGCTACCTCAGGTCCTTTGGTTTTAGCACAACTGGTCTGATGGTCTAACTACTTTCCTCTGGGCCTCTGTTCATCCAGGAATCTCAGCATCATTACAGTATTTTGTATAGTATTTCTCCATGATGATGTAGATATTGCTGCATTTTTTTATGCTTATAACATTTAGAAGCATCTTCAAATGAGCACATTTAATGTGGTACTGGTTTTGTTTTCACAACATGGTAATTAATCCATGGTATAATCTAATTATCAGCAATGTTTTAAATTCATAGAAATACAGAACTCAGCTTCTTATCTACTTTAATACCAGGAATAGGGGGCATAGATGGTAGTTCTATAATTCATACACTGGAAAGAATAGCTACCTTATAATGAATAATTCAAATTCTGACTTACAGATCTATCTCCTGAGAGTTCTGTTGTCTTGATTAAGCCCCCAAGAGCTGGTCAGGTCTGAGACACTTAGAAAATTGAATTCCTAATGACACATACTCTGTTTCCACCACCAACCAGTGAGTTCTCTCTGAGCACCCAGGCTTCTTCCTTCCTCCCTGAGTGTCAGCCTTCTCTAACCAAAGCATGGTAATTTTGATTTGGTCTAAAACTTTTCTATCATAAGTAGGCAAAGCAATAGGTGTTTCTAAGGGCTACCACTCTGGGTACATGGGGGTCAGAAAATCACTAATATGGAAATTTTTTGACTCAAAATTTGCTCAATAAACATTCCAACTGTGCCTGCCTGTTCAAAATAAACCATCTCCAAATTTCCCACCATCTGCCACTTTCTTTTATATTTCCACCTGGCTCTTGATGCCAGGTCACCAAGGTTACACCCCCAACTGCTTTAATGATATCTGGGTGCCAGTGGTGCCATGTGGAGAATCCACATGCCACCTTCACTATGAATTGCTTTCTCTATATCCATTTGAGACTACAGAGGAATAGTAATTTGCCTTCTTTAGCTTCATATTAAAACTCCCCTGAAACAGCTTTTATTTCACTCACTTGTTCTTTTGAATCTCTCTTCTAATGATTGTCAAACCCATTCAAACATACAGTGCTGGGTGTCTCTCTCCTAATCCTCTGGAAGTTCTGTGCTTTAGTTGCGATGCAGGCTAAGCTGCTGTTACAAAGAGACAAATGATGGCTAAATAAGATAAAAGTTTATTTCCGTCATGGAATAGTCCAGAGGAAAGCAGTTCTGCCATCCTGAACACCTGGGTTCATAACTGGGTCCCAGGCGCCTGCTGGTTCTCACCATCACTCTCACCACTGTGAAGGAAGGAAGGGACTGGGAGGTGTGAGTGGAGTGACAGCTGTCGTTCCTGTCCCTCTTTCCCGTACAAAGCTTGTACATCCTGACTCTGTATTCTATCAGACAGATTCCTTCCCTATCCAGTGCAATGCCAGAAGACCTAAGAGGCAGCTATTACTCTCTGAAGAATGAAGATATTTTTCTAGCCTTGCTCCTGATGTATTGTCACTGCTCTCTACCCCATCAAGCTCTCATTCCTCAAGTGAAGAGATGCCTGGAATGCCCATCTACTTAACAGTGCTCAGACTAATCTGAATTAGGTAACTCTCCATAGCACCCACTTAAAAATAATGAGAATTAGACAAGAGAAATGCAGTAAAACACATATTAGGAAATGTATTCATTTTATTATTCTGCCTGACCAATGTAACTAGGCCCAATATTAAGCCTTCCTCAAAGTGCCTTTTGATAGTGTGCCATCTTTTCCCTGCTGGAACTCTGACTGATGGAATCTCTCTTCTCAGGGATTTAATGACTAGTGGGAGGGGACAGACAACAAACATATAATTACAAATTGTGAGAAAATCCATGAGGAAACAAAATGAATGGTATAAAAGAGAATAAGAAGTTGGGATCTAATTTAGATAGGATGGAGAAGGCATTTAAACCAAGTCCTAGAGAATGAAGAGGAGCCAGAATAAGTGGATTCTAAGCAAAGTGATTTTATGTATTCTCTTTTCATTCAGTTTGCACAAGTACCCATGTTGAGGGGGAAATATTGTTATTTAAGGGAAAGTGCACTCAATTAGAAATGAGGTATAGGTTTTTAGTCCCAGGTTTCTTCATTTCTAAATGGTCAAAATGAGGCTCAGACAGTTAAATGACTATTCCATACCCAAGTGGTAAAGCTAGGATTTTGAGACCCACTCTCCTTTAACCTAAAGAGAAATAGGGTGTATTACTATACTATGAAGACGGGCCAAGATCCTGATCAGTATCTTACACCAGGTAAGGGAGTTGGATGGAGTGGGCATTTGTAACAGTCTGAGGTAATATATATGGATTTACTTACTCGGGAACCCTAAAGAAGTTATACTTTGTTCTCACTGAGTAATTTTCCTTTTACCTCATTTGATTTCCAACTGTTTATTTTTTAAGGAAAGAATAATCCATGAACTTTCGGACCTTACAGTGCCAAACATAGGCCACACTTCCCTGCATTGTACTGTTTGTGTAATTCCTGACATTGGCACAGGCCTCTGTCCAGATGAGGCTGTTTTATGTCCTTTCTGGAAATTTCCTCTGGTGCTCCAGCTGCCTGTAGTTGGCTATGTTGGTTTATAGATAGGAATTCTGGCTGAGGTCACCCTATATTTTCTGGCTTGTTAAGGATTTAAAGGCGTATCCACATATCTTCCCAAATAAAACTCCTACCTCTGTTCCTTCTGTCTTTCTCATTGAAAATCTCCTTTGTAAGTCTGAGTATTCCAGGGTATCCACCCAATGCCATTCTAAACCAACAGGTAGATGAAATTTAAGCCAGGTATCTGAGATCACGTATTTTTCTATCAATATAGTTTACTCCGGTCCTCACATCATTTCCAAACTTTAGTTTATCCTACTTTTAATAGTAAATCCTGCTGTTAACTATTCAACAATGCCTAAAAACTTCAAGTATTTAGGGTGCTCTTCAAATATTTTATCATTGTGATCATCATTTTTCATTTCATATACTTTTACAAACTTGTCCATTTTTCTCCTGCATTTTTGTTACTATTCTACTTGCCATCTACTTTCATTCCAAATTTGAAAACAATGTAATTACTTTTTTCATCCCTATAGTGAATGTCCATTGTTTAATTAGTTACAATTAAAAAGTTCCCAACTAATAAAATCCTTTTCTCTCACTCCTTCTTGTTTCTTATATTATATCCAGAATCTTTCATACAAACTGTATTTCTTCTTTACATCTAAATTTAAACCCTAAATCATTTTCTAACCAACTCACAATCTCCAAAACTTATATTGAATAAAATAGAACTGCATCTTTCTAGAACACCAATAATCCTTTCTCCAAATTGAGATGGCCTTCCTGGAAAACACAGCCTCTGACTTAGTTCTGTATATTCTGGTATGTAGCACATGTTAAATACTAAGAAGCATTACAATAATTTTTATACAGAAAAACCCTGGCTGTTCTAACTGAAGTTCTCTGGAGCCATTAGATTTCCGGAATAGCTCTAGGTATAAAAATGCCTGAGAAACTTGAACAAAACAAATCAAAAAACTCTTAGCAGTAGGGAAGCAATTTCTGAGAATATCTAACCTCAAATGAGGAAGCCATAGAATGCTGAGGAGTTAAATTCTTCCCATGGCTATGAATGGAAGAAAAAACTCTCATTATATGGCTCTATCTATATATCTCATTAATTAAGACAAATGAATAAAATGACAGGAAATGTAAGAGGTTGGAAAGACACAGAGTAGGAAAAAAGGAAAAGAGCGACAAATCCAAATCAATGTGAGGGTAGTGATAGAGAGGGATTTTAAAGATGGTACCAACAGTAGCAAGCAACAGATGCTCTGACACTGTGTGAGAGGCCCACTGGGGGAGGACAGTTAAGACACTTGAGCAAAGGGAAGGGAGTTCAAAGAGGGTGCTAGCAGAACATAAGAGATCTTTACCCACATGGACTAAGAAAAGAGGAGAAGCCAACAGCCACCTGCTTTACACCCGTGCTCACTGAAACACCCAGGGCCCTTGTCAAAGGCATGGTACCTATACATAGTTTAGCAATGAACGGACGTGTTCCCTGTTCATTGCATCGAAGCCAAACTAAATGACAAAATGAAGCTTTAACAGTAACTTTACTGGCACCATATTATAAACAAAAGTTTGAGCATTTCAGTGAAGCTGTTCCTTGATTTAAATTTCATTATTTTTTAATGAAAGGCAAAGTGCACAAATCCAAAATGTATTTAATAATATTGAAAGAGAAAATAGATTCCATGCTCCCAGTTGCTCTAACTAGCACTGGACTTCAGTGGTTATTTGCCTGTTTGGTTGTCTAAACAACCATTGGGAGAGGGGGAAGAGAATGGGGGGGCATGGGCAAAGACAGTGTTATAGAACATGAGAGTGATGGAGATTTTGTCTTTTTTTTTTTTTAATTAAAGAACCCACTGATTTTGGCTGGACTTATGGTTCCGAGAATGAAGATTACATTCCCCAGTCACCTTTGCAGGTAGGTACAACCTTATGACCAAGTTCTGGCCAATGGGAAGGAAATGCAGAGTGTGCACAACTTTGAAAAGTGTACTAAATGGGAGACAGCGTGATTTTTTTCTTTTTTGCTCCTTTCTGTTGGCTTATGTGGGCATAACCACTGAGGCTTCATAGACCTCTTGGACTATGCTCAGTGCCCCTACAGGTAGCAGAGAAGAAAACTGGAGTAGGGCAGAGTTCCTAACAAACTTATACCAATCCCGGATATTGAGCTCCAGAGTTTTTACATGAGATAATGAAATGTTCTGGGTTAAGTCGCCATATTTGGGTTTTCTGCCACAAGACACTGAACCCAATTCTAACATATATCAAGGGAAAAGTAAATAGCTGCCTCTCTTTTTTGGGCTGGGCTTTATTGGGTGACACATTTTTAAAATAATAATTGACTCATGGATTTGAGCCAGGTTCTAGAAAGTTGGAGACTCAGGTCAGTCATTTCTTTATCTGTGGGACACACATGGGATGGGACAGATCCTATATGACCCTGCAGTAATTATACCTTGTAGGGCAGATTGTGTAGATTCTTCCTACTTTGGATCCTTCTAACTTTTCATATTTATTTTACTGCTTTTCTCTGTTAACAATTATCAAATTTTGTTTTGTTTCTTTTTACTCCCAACTTTGTCGGCCTTGAGGGGAATTGAGAGAAGTATCTTTATCCATTCTTGGGACAAAATTGGGGGCAGGGGGCGGGGGAGGAAGAAGGACTTCCTGACACTTCCACACTTGTGTGGAAGTGACAGTCAAAATAAGTAAAAAATTTCTAAATGAGTAGTTTCCAATGACACCAAAACAGCGATACCTTTTTAGAACAAAAATTTTGTAATCCTCTTTTTGCTACCCTAAAATACAATTCAAAAATAATGTAACAGACCTGCAAGTATAAATAAATCAACATAATTCCCAAACTATAATATAAAAGAAAAATAAAATACTAAAGTAATACTTTGGTATTTTAAATGCTCAAGTACATAAATACTCAAGTATGATATCACTAGAAGACAAAAGTGCCCTCATGTTTTCAAATATTCACCAGGGAACCACTGCTTTAGAAGGTGACAAAACTGTGAGGTCAGAACGATGTCTCTTCCTTCCTTACAGGAGCTTCTCCTTCCAGGGACAACCTGGAAAGTCTTGGTGGGAATGTAGCATTTTTTACAGTAGTATTACTTCAGATGTGCTCAGTAGAAAGTAAATCTCTTGTTAATAAGTGTTGTTTTAAAGAAAAAATTGTAGTCTAATAGTCCATGAAACACTAATTTAAACAAAAATTGAATGTTTTTTCTTGCTCTAGGAATTTCAGATTTCCAAAGATGATATCGTGCACTGTGAATCTAATTTCCAAATGTATTACATCAGAGAATTCTTTTTCACTGGAACATCTCTTGGGTCCCGTTTCTTATGGAAGAAACTTAGAAAACACTGTCTTAAAAACCTGTCAAAGAACACATCACCATGGAGAACAAAGGCCTTCTAGAGGATCTGAAATCCAGTAGTGGAAGAGCAGCCTTTACTGAACTAATGCATTTTGCAGGAAAGTAGCCACGTTAGGCTTCCCCTGGAAGTCACAAATTTTTTATCTTTCCCTTGACTTTCATGAGCAGGAGGCAAATAGGTAAAACTAATCTGCTATCAGAGACGTTTTCAGGAAAGCACAATTTTAATGTTCCTAGTGGTACTGACACATTTTTGAGTTCATTTCACAGCACATGTACATATAGCCATGTTAGGAAGACATTGCAGTAATGATTGTTTATAATGTTGACAATGTGGCATTATAAAAGGATATATGTTGTTTGATATTTCTAAAGAGTATGTTTTACTAGTAGTATTAATATTTATCATTTCTTAAGTTCCTATTTTGTATAAGAACATTTTCACAATCACCGTTTCATTGCATCCACACTACACATCTATGAGCTATTGTTAGTCCCATCTTAGAGATAAAGAACCTGCAGCTCATGATCATTAAATGCCAATATCATGAAATTTTTAGTTGTAGAGTTTGGATGCAGGAAAGTGGCCATGTTAGGTTTCCCCTGGAAGTCACAAATTTGCCATGTTTCACCTGACTTTCATGACAGAGAGGCAAACAAGTAAAACTAATCTGGCATCAGAGATGTTTTCAGGAAAGCACAATTTTAATGTGCCCAGGTCTATCCTGCATTAAAGCCATGTTTTTTCCATTGCTTCCCTTAATTAAGGAAAAAATTTTAGAACATTTTCCATTTTAAAAAATCAGTTACAGCAATTATAGGTTAGTCATCAGCTGTCAGGAAAATAGCCATTCCTGAGTACCCAGTGTCACTTATTCCTTGAGGGTGCCATAGTCCATGCTTTAGTGCATGTATTTTATCTTTTATTTATTTTTTTCTTTTTAGTTTTTTACAATTCAATAGTAAGCCATATATATTTTGCATTGTATGTTCACTGACCATAGTCAGATTTCTTTCTGTCACCACATGTTTGACCCCTTTTACCCCATCTACCACCCCCCTCTCCCCAACTCTCTGGTAATCGATAGTCTATTGTCCATGACTATGAGTCTCTGTTTGTCATGTTCGTTTGTTGCTTTTAGGTTCATATCCCACATATAAGTGATATTATGTGGTTTTCAACTTTTTCTGTCTGGCTTATTTCGCTTAGCATGATTATCTCGAGGTCCATCCATGTTGTCGCAAATGGCAGTATTTCATTTCTTCTTATAGCTGAATATTCTATTGTATCTTCCTTGAGGGTGCCATAGCCCATGTTTTAGTGCACACGTTTTAACTGCCGAACCTACAGTGAACTGCTGAAAAGTTATAAGGTCTAAAAGATTGTCATGTTTTTCTTTCTCCCTCAGTGTCACCTGATTTAAACTCGAAGGTGTAATCTTTGAAAACCACTTGTTTCCAGTGACTCATTTTGAAATCACTGATTTCGTCTTCCTGGTTCTTTGCAAAGCCAGGAAGGGAGATCAACACCACATTGTTTTCACCTTCAAACACACTTGCCCTGTAACCGGAAGAATCCAGAACTGTTATTGTTAATTTGTTGAATAATATGTTCCTGTTCATCTTTTCACAAGAGCAGAAATCCATTCTGAAAACAGGGTGCCCTACTTGCCATCTGTTTCATCCACCAGCAATTTTCAGCAAACATGTTTGTAAAAGATTCATCTAGTCAAGCAGCACATATTTATTGAGCACCTACTTTGTAACAGACATTGTTTTTTATTCTGGGAATATAGATGTAAGATAGACTAGATTTTTTCTCCTTGGAGCTTGTACTCTAATGATAAACATATAAATAAAAATGATCCTTCCAAATAGTGAAAATGTCTATGAAGGAAAATAAAACAGGGTGGTATATCACATAACAACTGAAGTAGAAGATTTCTTTAGATTTAGACAGCCTTTCTAAGGAAGTAACATTTGAGCTGAGATCAGAATGACAATAAGGAGACAGCAATGACATGATTTGAAGGAAAAGAGTTCCGGGTGAAAAGAAGAGCCTTAAGATGAGGACGAAACTTGGGAGTTTGAGAAATAGAAAGGAGGCAGGTGCAGCTGGAAAGGGATAAGAGAAGAGAAAAAGAGTAGATGAGATCAGAAAGGTTAACAGGGCCCAGAGCCCGTGGTAAGAACTTGAGTTTTATCTTAAGTCCTGTGAAAAGATATTAAAGGATTTTGAAGCTGCTGTTCAGAGTTGATTCTAGGCTGGCAGGAGAAAAAAAAAAAAAAAAAGAGCAGAAATACCAGTTAGGCCAATTACAATAGTTTAGGTGAGAAATAGTAATGCTTGGATTGGGTATCTAGTAAAGATAGGAGGAAGAAATGGCTCTCAGGCTAGAACTGTCAAAATTTGCTGATAGGTTAGATAAGAAAAATAGAAAGGACTTCTAGAATTTTGGCTAAGTAACTGGATTGATACTGGTGACATTTTCTGAACCAAAGAAGAGTAGAAGAGGCATATAGACTTGTGGGACAGATGGGAAATCCAGAGTGTAGTGTTGGACATGTTAACTTTGAGATTTCTTTTAGTCATCTAGAGATGTCAAGTAGGCAGCTGGGCATACAAGAGGTCCGAGGAAGGGGTCAGAGTTGGAGATATAGTGTCTCCTAAGGTTCCAGAGAGCCGAAACCTTTGCAAAATGCTACCTCAGCTTTCTAACAGTCGTTCCCAATTCTCTGTGTAACTGATCTGCTCTGTGAAATGATTCTCCATGGAAGTATTTAGTTTCAATCTGGTTTTCCCCTGAAGCCTTTCTGAGCTCTCTTCTTTTGTCATCTGTATCATCCTGAAACGCAAACAAAATTAACACCCACCTAAACCAAACTAAATAAAATTGCAAATCTTCTTCAGTAAGATTATAACTTCCATTCCAAGATAACCTAGATGACTTTTGTGAGATTCTTAATAAAGATGGCTTTTGACCACCAGTCTGACCTTTGGATCCTTTCACCAACCTTCACCTCTTCTTTATCTCCCTCCTAGAACTCTTTATTTTACTTTTCCAAGTATCTACCTGCCATCTCATTCCTCGTAGGGCTTAAATTTCAACCAATTGCCAACTAATCCTTGAATGTTTAAAGGCTTACTCATCTCTGATATGTTTGTTTTTTACCTGGGAGACTGAAAGAACAAAATATCTCAAGGATTAAATAAATAGCCCTCAGATGGCAGAAATTCAAGTAGAATTTCTTCAGTTTTAACATATAGGTTGGTAACTTTTCCCTGGCCTGCTCTGTCCATTGTTTTCTCATATTTTATATCTTAAAATTCTCCTTCCTATGAAATTGTCAGATGCTGTAACATGGATGAACTTTGAGGATATTACGTTAAGTGAAATAAGCCAGTCCAAAAAGACAAATTCCGTATGATTCCACTTACATGAGTAGAATAGTCAAATTCATAGAAACAGAAAGTAGAATGGTGGTTTCCAGGGGCTGAGAGAAGGGGGAAATGGAGAGTTATTATTTAATATGTATAGTTTCAGTTTTGCAAGATGAAAAAGTTCTGGAGATGGGTTGCACAACAATATGAATATACTTAACACTACTAAACTGTAACTCAAAAAATGGTTAAGATGGTAAATTTTATGTTATGTGTATTTTACCCAAATTAAAAATTTAAGCTAGCAGCTAAAAGACAAGTAAGAGAGATTTGAAGCGTGAAAAGGATTCAAATTGCTGTGGCTTTGAAGATGAAGAGGACCATGTAATGAGGAACTTGGGTGGCCTCTGGATGATGGGCTCAGCCAGGAAATAGGAACCTAAGTCCCGTAACCATAAAGAACTGAATTCTGCCAACAACCTGAAAGAACAAGAACTTGGATGTGGATTCCTTCCCAGATCCTCTTTATAAGAACCAGCCTAACTGACACCTTGATTTCAGTCTTAGGAGACTCCAAGCAGAGAACCCAGTTGAGTCATGCCAGACTTCTCCTATACATATCTGGGAGATAATAAATGGATTACTTAAGCGATTTTTTTTTTTTAAATCCCTTTTTTAACCCCCTTTCCATAAGCTCCCATTTCATCTCTTTTTCTTTTACAACCATACTATTTGACACTCAATGTCTACTTTAACCTTCCATTGAATCTACTTTCCCCCCAAATATCAGTGATTTTTCTTTGTTCTCGGTTTAATGAACTTTCCAAAAGTTTGCTCTTACTTGACCTTTGTGTCATTTGATGTACCTGACTACTTTATCCTTTATCAAACTATCTCCTTCTTGGGATTCTGTAATGGGTTACAGAATTACCTCTGTAATGGGTTACAGAATCCCAAGAAGGAGATTCTGTAATGGGTTACAGAAATACCTTGGGATTCTGTAATGGGTTACAGAAATACCTCTGTAATGGGTTACAGAATCCCAAGGAGATAGTTTGATAAAGGATAAAGTTCTCACCTGGTTTTCCTCTTATCTCTCTTGCTGCTTCTTAACAATCTCCTTTATGGATTCTGCTGTCTCTAATTGATTCTTAAGTTTAGGGCTCTGATATTACCCTGGCTTTTCTACTCTGTGTACTCTCCTTGGAGAATACCACCTATATATTCACAGGTCAACTCTTATGTATGTATTATTGACTCCAAACATATTTCTCTGGTTTGTACCTCTTGGTTAAACTTGAGATCTATATATCTAACTGCTTATGGAATAGCTACTCCCTTGAAATTCCAAAATCCTTTAAATTCATTGTGTTTAATCATTCTTTCCTTACCAAATATGTATCTTTTCTTACAGTTGCCATCTTGATAAATATCAATTTTTCTAACTCAGTTACCCAAAGTAGAAGAAAATAGGTATTGTCCATACTCCCCTTCATCCCTCACCGCCCCTGCCGCAATCCAATTCTAATAGATCCTACCTCCTAAATATCTCTTAAATCTGTATCTGCCCCCGCCCAACACACACACCTTTCTCTATACCTACTATCATTCCTTAGTTTGTACTCTAATTACTTCATTCTAGATTACAGCAGTGGCTTCCTGTTTTCCTAGCTCCCTAACTGGTCACGTAGTTTTCAGTTTATTCCACTATAATTTATTCTCCACCCAAGAGTGACCTTTCTAAAATGTAAACTTGATATCACTTCCCTTGATTAAACTCCTTTAAAAGTTCTTTTTTTATGATAAAGTTTATTTTTTTATTTTTATTTTTTAGCATGCAACGCCCTACAAGATCTGGCACTGGACTGACTCTCCAACTGATCCTTTTGCTTGAGACATACTAAATTACTACAAATTCAGTAATATGTCAAGCTCTTTCTTATAGCCATTCCTTTGTACATGTTGTTCCTTTTGTCCATAATTCACCAACTCATTTTCAAATCTTAGCTCAATTACAATCCATTTGAAAATATGTTCTAATGCCAAAGTTGCATTTAGGTGTCCCCTTTTCCTCTTTAACATTGCACCCTGTGTAAATTGGTGGCACTTCTTTTTTCACAGCTCCCATTAGTAGTGGTCATTCGTCTTCTCTGACTCTACCATTAGAATGCATACTCCTTGAGGAAAGAGGATGGGTCTTACTCACCTTGTATACCTAGTATCTAACAGTGTCTGGCACAGATCAGTACAATATGTATACTTTGATGCATGCATGCATGAATAAGTTGTCATTTATTCATTGCTCATTAAGAACCAACTGTACTTGAAAAATGATACCAACACAAAGATATTATTTTTGCCAGCCTATTTTTAATAATAAAAAGAGCTAATATTTACTATGTGCTGGGTACTATGTCATTTTTGTGATTTCATTACACTTAAAACATCCTTCAGAGATGTAAAGATTACAGTTATCTCATATTTTAGTTGAGGAAACTGAAGGACAGGGAAGTCAAGCAATTTGTCCAAAACATATAAAATCAGGATTCAAAATCAGATTTTTCTGACTCTACTTCAATAAATGCCAACCATGTATAATGAGCTCTATAGACAGTCTAAATTTTGAAATACTCTTTCTCATTGTTAGACAATGTATCAGACCAAAATTTTAGTTCAAAAAATGCAGTCACTGTACATATATGAAAATGAAATCATAATAAAAAATGAAGTCAATGTTTTTTCTTTCTTTTTTTTTTTTCCCAACAAAAATTGATGTGTATGCCTGGTCAAGTAAGCAAACAGCTATCCTTGTCACTGATTTAAGATGTGTGTGTGTTTGTGTGTGTTCAAAAAACTCACCATAAAGCAAGTTTCAGACTGACTATATTTTGAAAAGTAGCCCTTTCTTTTTAATCACACTGGACTTTTTAAATTTTTGTGGTAGAATGTAACAAAGTTCCTGGTACATAGGAGAAGAAAAATAAATTTGTCAAATGCCCTATGGAGCACTGTCTGTTCCTCAGTTGAAGCAGATGAAAGGGAGGGATTGGGGAGAAGGATGCCAAAGGTCAATGAACATTTAAGACTCTGAGCTTTTATTGCAAGATTTGTAACTTTACTTTGATCTATCTTACTTAGTGGACTACCTTGTAAGGTTTTATTTTGCAAAAAAAGTTTTACTTTAAATGAAGTTTGAAAACCATTTAAATTATAAAAACAAATTTTCTACAACTCTGTGTTAATGGACTTTACCAGAAATTTTTTCTTTTGGAAAATTTCCTTTTGGACCCTCTTTGTACATATGCTACTTGAAACAAGTTTTTTTTTTCCTTTTGACCAAGAGAGTCTCCTCTAGATTTGTTAAGGACTATACGGCTTGAAATATAAAATAGTCTCATCTAGTTTTATGATAATACAGCAGTCTGAATTTAGGCACAAATGTTACATTTGAATTGTATGAGTAAGATTTTCAGGTGTAATTCTCAGTTATACTCCCTAGCTGTGAGCTCTGCTACTTTCTAGTTGTATGACCTTAGACCAATCACTTAACATCTCTGTACCTCCATTTCTTTATCTGTAAAATGAAGTTAATAATAGAAGCTACTTTATAATGCTGTGCTAAGGATTTTTAAATGAGCTAATACATGTAAAGCTCTTTGAAGAGCCTGCTATATAATACTAGCTCAAAAACTGATCACTGTTATACTACTCTTGAATGCCTCGTGATTCTCCATAAGGGCTAACACTACTCCTGGCCAGCTCCATAAAAATAAAGGCACAATGGTTTTCTCTTCAAGGCAGCCTACGGCAACACAATATATAACTAGTTTTTCCCCTATAAAGATCCATTGACAAGATTGCAAATTCTTGCCTGACCAACCAATGTTGGACCCAGTTGCTTAGGAATCCAGAAGCTTCCAGAATGATGTTCATCCATTTTCACTATGTGTTCTATTCTCTATCTAGGGTTGTGAAACTATAATATTTTATTTTCCTTTAAGGTCCTCCCTTGTCTTCCCCATTGGACCAGGGATGGCTGAGAGGTAACTATAAATCCTGCTTTTGTTTCATTCATATTAGCATGCAAAGCTGACTTCCATGGCCCCCATATTAGCATGCAAAGCTGACTTCCATGGCCCCCATGGAAGACTTTTAGTTTAGAAAAAAGGCAGACCAGTGAACCTGTAATTACAATACAATATAGTTGTTCATGTAGCAGTAGATAACATTTTTGTAATATGTTAATGTTTCCTTTTTCACTCTTTCTTGTATAAGGCTGTCCTCTACTAAACTATATACACTGTTACCTCTGGAAAGATTTTGTTGTTATAACTAGAAGGCAAAGAAAGAGCCACTGTTCGGCTTTTGATTTGTAAGAGAGGATCTTGAAGCCATGGAAAACCATAGCAATGAAAGCCAGAGTTTGCTCAGAAATAAAGGTATTCCTAAAGTTCAGTATCTGGCCTTTTCATATCAAGAGCAAAAGTTAGAAATTTAAACACAAAATTATATCAGAAGCTCTAGATAGAGAGAAATTTAGGGATTACAACTTGAGGGAAGTTATTATCCACCTATAAAGTAAAAAGGAAGTAGAAAGAACTTCTGACTTGAGGGACTCTGCAGAGATGGGCCTGGTATGGCACACCTGACTCTTCCTTGGTGCTTATATGATGTGGAAGGAATTGAAGAGTGCTCGAGTGCCTCATGGAATGTGGACCATGTGTGCTGGCTATGAACTTGCTAGAGGCAAACTAGGTCAACCAGGGGATGAGATTGAGTCACTGGGATTCTGAGGAACCAGCAAGAACCAATGTAGCCTTATTGACAAGAGGTGATGCTGAGCTCTTTAGAAGAAACCACGTTGCCCATCTTGGAAGAACAGACCCTGAGCTAAAACAGCCAGATGCTCAGTAGCAGCTTTAATGTAAATAGAAGCCGACTCTCGAAGACCAGGTGAGATGAGCTTAACCAGAAGACCAGAAGGAAGCAAAAGAGGGAGACATGTAAATCATTCACCTCTTCCTAGACACCATAGTTCACACAAACATTCCCCTGCTCAGACTTCAACTCTCTTGAGAGGGGGGTTAGGACATTTGCAGAGTTTGATTATCCAAAAGAGACAGAATTGCCTTGTAATGGGAAATTTTAAGGTTTTCCAACATTACAGAAATGAGATCTCCAGAGCAAGATAAAATCAGTTACCAAAAGTTGAAATGTGCCTACTTTGACCCGAGTTATGAGCTACCATATTTGACCCCTCTGTACTAGGACCGAGTATGCATAGTGCTATGGGATCTAAGAAGGTCAGTTTCTTCAGATTATGGAGTTAGAAAAAGCTTCCCAGAAGAGTGATGTTTAGGTGAATTTTGAAGGGCAAATAGGAATTACCCAGCTATGAGGAAGCAGAAGTGTATTTCAGGAAGTACAAAAAACATGACTCAAGGTACACTGGTAAAATTAAGTCCAGCATGTTCAAAGAAAGCAAATTCATCTGAGAAGAGGCCTGAGTTCAGGTACAAAGAAAAATCTAGTCGAAAAGGTAAACCGTAGAGCTCAGCCAATAGCTATGACCTGCAAAGGACACTGAATGGTTGGGAGCTGAAAAACGGCATGTACCCTGCCCTCCAACGGTACTCTGTACCCTACATCAGAGGGGGTACACCTTGAGGCCTGAGGATGCGACCACCCTTTATAGTTCACAAAAAAGACTTGCTTCTTTGTAATATATTAGTGGTTTCCTTTTTTTTTTTTACTCTGTAAGCCTTTTATTACCAGACTTTCTATGCTCACAGGGGTTGCCTTCTCAATTTTGTACAAAAATATCATGTAAATTAGTGGGGTCCCTTTAAATATGATCAGATTACAGAAGGTTATGCAAGTTAAAGAATTTGGACTCTAAGGAAGAACAGTGAAGAGCCACTGAAGGTTTTTGGACAGTGGTGTGACACGACAAAAGGAATTATTCCACAGCAGCTGTATGCAGGGTAGATTGGAGCCAAGAGACTCAGGAAGTTACTGCAGTTGTCCAGGCATGAAGCAAAAGGGGAGATTCAATGGTATCCATGGTAACAGAAAGGGAAAGATATGGAAATTATTTTGAAGGCAGAAACAACAGGACTTGATTACTGATTGGATATGAGTGTATGGAAGAGGCGGCAGTAATAAATGACTCAGGGGTTTTGAGCTTAGGAAGCTATGAGAATAAATCTGAAATAAGAACTCTAACCGGGAGGGCTGCTGTGAGAGGGAAAATAGAGAGTTTGTTTTAAAGCATGTTGAATTCCACATAATGATATAATGTATAAATGGAAATGCTCTTCATACATTTAAAAGGGCAAGGCTAGGGCATTCTTCTTTTTCTTTTCTTTTTTTTTTTTTTCTTTTTAATGTTTTTGTTCTTTCTCCATGATTTTGAATGCATCTGAGATTCTTTTTCTGAGGGCTTTTGGGAATAAATTTACCCCTTATCTTACTTTTAGTAAACTGTGAAGAAGGTTGTCATAACTATCATCTTCAACCTCATTTTCAAGTTAACATGAAGTATTATTCAACACCTGTTTGTGTTTGTTACTTTTGTAAACACAGTTCACAATATGGATTCTATGCCCTTGAGACATTTCCACTCTGTGATGGCCAATATTTATAGGATCAATACAGTGAGAACCTATAGAATAGACTAATAATCATTGAGCAAACCTACATAAGATTAAAAGTAGTATTTATGCTCTACAGGGGGGAAAAAGGGAAGAAGAGGGGAAACAAAAGGGAAGGAAGGACATTGTGCTATAATAAACCAGTGGTTAGAGGTGGTGAGAAGTGAAAAGAAAACTGGCTAGAATTTCTTTTCTGGATAGAGCTAATGTAAGTCATCATCTCCATAAGAAAGAAAGATGGATTTTGGATGCTGCTGAGATAATAATAATTATTTTCATTCATCTAGGACTAAACAGTTTATACCCATTATCTCATCCTCTCCTTGGGTTCTAGGACTTGTACAAAACCATGCAGCTCTTCTGCAGGAAGCTGGGCCTCAAACTCAACAAATTCACAACACAACAGGTTGAATGCTTTAATGATGATGAGACAGCCCATGGTATTTCATGAGGAAATTCAGCTACATATTTTAAAAATTCAGAATATAAGAACCTAAAAATATTGTTAAAGACAGCTTGTTTAGCAGGAGTTCCTTCTCTGTCTTTTGTTTTGTTTTGCTTTTTGTTTTTGTTTTTTTTTGTTTTGTTTGTTTTTTGTTTTTAACAAATGGAGGCCTTTCTGTATGAAAGATCCCAAAGGTAGGCTATGCATCTCTGCCCATTCGAACAGCACATTCCCTTCACTCATACATCTCTGTTTACTTCTGCAGCTATCCTTGTACATAGCAGTTATGAATTGATATGAAAACAGATGCCTGCCACACTGTCTCCCACTATCTTAGAGAAGAGGGTCAACTTTGAGCAAAGAGAGGAAGAACTGGCATGTTTTTCCCCTTGTCTTTTACTTTACGAGCTTCCATTAAAGTTTAACATCGTGGGTCAATAGCTGGGTTTGGAGTCAGGTGTCTTAGTTCATGTTTTTGGTCCATCGATTGGCAAGTTATTTAACTTTGTGCCAGTGATTCTTCTGCTGTTAAAGAGATTTGGTGAAGCCCTGAATGAATGTTGAAAAGATTAAGACTCAATCAAGAAGATGCCTTATGGACACAGGCACCATTCAGTCAACATCTGCTGATGCTGGTGGAGTCCCCATTCTCATCTTTAGAAAACCTCTGGATTAATTTAATTTACTCTATAAGTCGTGGCCATCAAACATTTACCTTTTACTTATATAACATGTTTTCTTCAAGTTTCCCTTAAATTGTTCACTATGCTAAACAGAGGGACTTTTTTTTTTTTTAAGCATCTTTATCTTTCGCAGCTAGTTCAATAAATAAAAGCTTGAATTTTTTTTTTTCCTACCCACGGTTTCCTCTGGAGCCTTAGCCTTACCAGCATTCTATGACTCACTACTTTACTTTTCAAAAATAGATGCTAAATATTGTCCCTGATTCTATTGGAAATGGCAGATAAAAATACTCAATAAAAAAATCTTAATTAATGGCGTTATATTTGAACTTTGCAATAGATTTTCCCACCTCTCCTTTTTTATCTCCTTTCTTGTTTTCTGCATACCAATCTGCTTGTCATAAACAGTGGATGTCAATCTCTGTCATATAACTCTGTTCTCTTTATTTCTCCTTCCTCACAAAACATAGCCCTTTTATTAGGAGGGGAGGGCAAGTCTTCAGTCCTCTTCTCTCTCTCTGTCTCTCTGTCTCTCTGTCTCTCTCTCTCTGTCTCTCTGTCTCTCTCTCTCTCTCTCATATTTCTTTTGTCCATTCTTGCCCACACTGTATTTTCTTCTCTTTTATTTATTCTCTCCTCCCCATTCCTAAATCAAGTAGGTGTCACTATTGGCCCCAGAAAAAGTTAATTCCATCTGCCACAGACCTAGTTGATTTGACATTTTTCTTGATGGCAAAGATCTCTGGAAATCCTCAAGGGTTCAGATTCAAGGAAAATAAAACTATCCAGGGTATTTCTAAGTCCAGTTTGAGAATGGAAACTGGAGGCAGTGAGAACCACTGCATTCTAATTGAGATGGTGGCCTAAAGATAGCAGTGGAAAAGAGACAGAAAGCACACACATATTGGGCATAGATTCTACATTCTTTCAAAACAGTTTCTCCATGGGACTCTCATGTTTCTTCACATCTCACGAGCAGCGGCACTGACATCCTTTGTTTTGGGCTGTCCTTTCATGGATGTTTGTATAGAAAGCAGCTTTAGAAGATAAAATGTTTCCCTCCAAAGCAAAGGGCAGGCATTCTTACTGTCTATTGTAATGGATCTGGGTCCCCAAGCTCAGGGTTTCTCTCTTGTCACGCAACCCACGGCGTGTGCAGGTGTCACGTGGCCCTCTTTACAGCACCCTGTAGATATTGGGGCTCAGGGATCTGCCACAAGAAAATTCTAATAGTCTGTCTACTACTATTTCTTTGAGTAATAAAGTCCTTTGTCTCTGTCCCAGGAGTCTTGTGTCTCCTGCCGGTATCTATGAAACTATAGCAGGCTAATATATGGGATTGCAAATATAGTAAAATCTCCGTCCTTCATAGTTTTTGACAATATTCAGACATTATGATATTTTAGGCTCTTGGTAGAAATATTAAGCAGATAGAAATTTAGAGGCTAAAATTTTTTTCTCCATCAATATCTCAAAATAGTTAAATATATCTCCCCGTCCCCGACAGCTCCCACCTCCATCTAGTCTAATGTACCTTCTTAACCTTGATAATAATGGGCTCTAATGGGCTATTTATTCAGTAGAGTGGATTTCTAAAATCCATTTCCAGATTACAGTTTGTGCGCCAGGATTACATTTGTTTTTATTAATAGAGAAAGGAGTCGAGCGGCAGATTAGGGCTGACTTTTCAATCACTTAATCAACAAATGCATCCTGAGTACTTTTGTACTTCTGTGTTAAGTGCTGCATAAAGCAGCCTCAGTTCTCAAAGCATTTTGATTTCCTTCATTCTCATTAAAAAAAAAAAACAACTTATCTTTAAAAAATCCCAAATGTTCAAACCATTAATTGATGCAGTAACTAGGAGAAATATTTTTATAAGAAGGCTTTTTAAAGAATTCTTCATTTATTCTGCCCCCAAACCGAAAAGCAACCTAAGGACCCAGACTCAATACCCTTATGATTTTTAAAAACCTCTTATTTTCAGGGAACTTGAAGGCTAAAGAGTCTAGGCCTACCACGCCAACATCCTTCTGATACTACCGATTTATAGTAATCATAAAATAAAACATTGCTATCTGTCATTTCCAGTTAATTCAATCCATAATGATGATTATTTCTTGGAGGAAAAATAGCGGTGAATCATGGCAAGGCTTTAAGAGCTGGGAAAAGAGCCATATGAATATACACACAGACACACATATACACGCACACACATTTTCACATCAACCTAAATCAAGGCATTTTTAAAACAATGGTGTTCAAATAATAAATGCACTGTACAATTCAACAAAAATTTAAAGTCTATCACCTGTCCTCAACCTTTCTGAGTCTCAGTGATCCCCAATTCAGTCCAGAATGTAACCTCCAAACCAATAAAGTACTTACCAGTTAGGTTTCAACCACAGTCTTCATAGAGAGGACATAGGAAAACAGGTACAGCTTAGTTGTGGGGAGGGGATAAACACGAAAACTCACTGGATTCTATTACCAGGGTATCCAGTGACCAGCCATTAAGGCAGTGATGGGTTCATAAAGGATAGGATGGTCTCAAGACTTGAATTCTTTTTGTGGGAGTCAGAGAGCCCCTAGACCTGTTCTTTCTCTAATCTACCCCACCATTTACAGTTTGTTATTTTAGTAACATTGCCTGTTTTCTTTATATCAGTCACCTTTTAGAAGAAGCGCTACAGACATCCAGCAGTGTGTCATGGGCTGCATTCCTTGTTGTCTTGGCCTCACTCCTATCCAAGGATACAAACCTTTTCTCGGTTAGCATAACTGGCTGGGCAAAAGATGGTAAAATACCTCTATACACATCAAAGACATGAGAAAGTAACCTAAAGTTAATGATACGTTCATTATGCTAGAGACTTTTAGGTAGTTTTTAACTTGGAAGTTATTCTCTTCTCATTTAAAACCAGGGGCATTTATATTACTACTCACACTGCCTCCACTGAATGAGAGAACCGAATAATAATTAAGTGAGGCATATGAGAGAGTTAATTCATCCCAGGTCACCAGTGCTGTAAGATGCTGAAAAAAAAAAAAAAAAGGAAAATGTTCAGAAGTCTCAGCATCACACAGATCCAGTCGGTAGTACTTAGGAAGAAGGGTAATTAGAGCTAAAGATATGCAGCTGATAGAGACTCATCTTAAAGTACAAACTCTGAGAAATTGCAGACACATAGCTTAAGTATCGTCAAGGAGTTTAAGAGTTCTAATTCAATTAGTAACCATTCCAACACAGATCTATAAGGGTCATAGATTAGCATGTCACATGGAAGGTAATAAAATCACATCCTAGAATTAAATGAAAAGGAGAGGGGAGGTGAAGACCTATATATGGATCAAGCATAGACATTTCTCTTAGGCATTCCCGGATAAATCCTTTACAAGTTCTCTAATGAGTTAAGATAGGAAATTGTGTAATTTCATGAATAGATATTATGTGTAGTTTCACCTGCCTGTGTGTGTGTGTGTATATTTGTCTGTTAACTACCTAGTAACTTTGATCTAGTACATTCTTTGGTATGGGTTTAATTACTTTCAATTAATCCTTTTTTGTTCATTATAATATTCAATGTGAAATGCCCCAGCAAATATCATGATGAGTAATTATCTGGATTGTATGTACCCAGTGGAAAATCACAATTAAGATTCTGGTGATTAGCATAAGCAAACAACATTAACGTTAATAACAGCCCTTTTAAAATGTTGCTTCAGCAGGATTATTCCTATCTGGATATGCCACACTACATACTGGCAGGACACAGGTCTGCAGAAGAGTCCCAAGAGATTTTGCTGTGATATGTAACCCTCCTCATAGAGGGTGTGATTTGACAGAGCTAAATGACCTGCCTACCCCCCAAATCATTTCCTTCATCCACCTGATATGTTCCTGCCATTCTTCACTCCCTTTGTTAAAGCAAGCATAATTTAAAAATGCAACTGAGGTAAAGGGAGGATTAACATTTTTAGCCCTTAGCTTCTACTAAAACACAGATAAGGCCATTTCTTCAGATTAACTAGCAAGGGTTCTTAAATACAGTGAACATATTTTACAAATCTAAAACTGGGTCAAGTGAAATGTAAATATGAACTTTAAAATTAAACTTTGAAATCACAACAGTACTAGAAGAACTGAGATACTAAGCTATCATAGGCATGAAATAAAGACATTTTAATGGAGGAGTAAAAGGATGGGGCAATAGATCCACGTGGAATGGAAGTGCGTGGGGCCATCATTGCCAGAGAGCATCACAGAATTCACAAGAGGAATATAAAGATAGGAAAGAAATGGCAATCAGCAGGTTCTGAAAAACAAAATGTCGCAAGGCTGCCCTAAGTGATCCTTATGTTTCCACTTAGCCCTCAATATTTTTGCTGCAGTCTTCAGGAAAAAAAAAAAAAGTAAAGGAAAATTGCACAAAAAAAATCCTACTTTCTTGAACATAAAATATGGATAGAGTGGTGTTCAATTCACTATTTCCTGACTCCCTATTCTTTGCCAAGCCCTGAGCCCGTCACTCTCCTTCCACTGGGCCAAGGGCCAGGCTGTAGAGTACATGTTACCATAGCAACACATCAGTGAAAATACCTCATGCCCCACTTATACTGAAGCTTCTATTCTAAATATTCCCAAGGATCATCTCAAACCAAAATAGATTTTTCTTCATACTTCTGAGAAAGGGCTAGAATTATTGATTATTTATTTACTTATTGCCATAAAGTTTAGCGATAGCATGCAAAAACTGAGCAGTAGGAAAGAAAATAGACATTCGATGGGTAAGCGAGTCATTTTTGTTTAAGACTACCATCTACCTAACATCTGGGCAGAGTATCAAGAGCTCTGAATGCCAACTCTCAATTCCATCTGTAAAAATAAGCTTTAATGTCTTTAAGAAATAAATTTCCCAGCCCCCATGCCCTCAAAATATCATGAAAGAGATAATAGTTAAAATTAAAGTGTTAAGGGATGCATTAACACATGGTGAGTCTTTTATTGAGTTGGGAAGCACTTCATTTCAGATTTAAAGAAGGGTAGGGCCACTGATCCTGCCTAGTCAGTTTGGCTGACTCTTCCTGCCTTGGTTGGAGAGCGCCACCTACTGTATCTGCCCCACTTCTCGTCTCACTACAGTCCCTTCATCAGCTCCGAGTATTCCAAAAGTCCAAGGCTTCGAAAGCCCAGGGCCAACTCTAATACTTACAAGCATCAATTGGACAAGAGTGGGATAAATAAAGAGGAAGGAGGGCCCCGCTTTGAAACTTTGAAAGAAGAGCATACTAGAGCTTTGGAAGGAAGATTTTAGATTTCTCCTTACCACCAAGACATCTGCTCTGACATGCTGTACTCCAGTTCACTTTCTTGGCTTTATCTGCCACCAGTACTGGATTCCTCACCATCTCCTATATTATTTCTCATGGTTTTGTTCATTCCATTTCCATTGCCTCAGCCTCGCCACTTAGTCAAAACCCGTGCATCTCTCAAGGACTGCTTAAGAATGTTTTTCTATCTTCATGCAAGCTTTCTTTCTAGTCTTCATAATTCTTCATGCCACCCATGGTCAATACAATGACCCTTGTTCTCTAAGTAGTCATGTACTTTGGGGTAACACCCCCTGAAGGTTTTTAGGCTCCTGGAGGGCAGCAGTAACATGAGATATTTACTTATATTACACAGCACCTAGAACAGGGCCTTAGACTTGAAAGGCACTTTTCCTTGATCTCATAATTTCTTCTCCAAAACTTCTTTCATTGTGTTCTGTATAATTTCTCATAAGACCTTATCTTTGTGAGAGAGCTCCGAATTCAATTGTCACCGTGTACCCTGTATTCTCATATCCTCATGACACAGTGGACAGGAGGGTAGGGTGAGTATGGGCAAAAAATAGAAAGGAGTATTGGCAAAGCTGAAAAGTGAATAATTCCTCACTACCCAATAAGCCAATGAGCTTAACTGTAGTTACCTAGCAATGCTATGGAAATTCTTTAATTTTTGTTTTCATTAATATTTAGCAACAGATTAACGGATACAACCAACTATAAAGCATAGTGGCTAAGATCATAAATTTTAGAGAGAAAACTAGCTCAGTTACCAACTCTGTTATTTATATCTCATGTAACCTTGGGCATGTTTCCTGACATCATTAAACTTGTTTCTTCGTATGTAAAATAAAGATTACATTCGCCTAATGAGATTTTTGTGTAGATTAAATGGGTAATATATATAAAGCACTTACTGCAGTGCCTAATAGTAAGCATTATTGGTGGTGGTGTTTATATTCTCAAGGACTAACAGGGAGTCTGGCCCACAGGAAGTACTCAAAACACACACACACACACACACACACGTTAAAGTAAAACATAATAGACAATAATAGCTCTTTCCCATCCCACACCCTATGAATGTCTAGCCTGACCAAGAAGAACTGGCAACCAGCCCCCATCCTTAGGTGCTTTCCAAAAGTCATTTCATTAACTTAAGAAAAGATACCTTGATTGCCTTCAACACTTAGAAAATTTGAAGTGTTTTGGGAGCTCTGTGCCAAAAATGGGGATGAAGACCCAATATATTTTTCTTATTATAAATCACAATGTCACAGAGATAAATACACACTTATTTTTGTGATCATATTTTCACTGGTTACAGGAAAATAAGGTATTCGCATTTTAACATTGTACATTAGCCTGTCCGCTATTAAAGACTAATGTTTACTATTGTTAATTTTTAACACAACATATAAATATATGTTCCACAAATGTGATGTGCCAAAACCTCTTACAATGAGATGATTATTACACACATACGGAAGACCAAAGAGGTGTGAATTTGTCAAAGTTTGCCCTTGATTTCTTTTAGCACCATTCCCTGGCAAACTGTTTCTGAGATTCACTGTTTCCCCTATTCTTTGCTTTCAGCTAGTTGTCAATGAATATCTCTCAGGTGTGGACTGGCATTGCCTTAAGGTGTTTTAAGTGCAAAAAAGTAGAAGGTCAATGGTATTTACACTTTTATGTGGGACTCTTGAAGAGAGTCCCAATAAAATGAATCTCTCAGGATAAAATTTCAGATATTTTGACAAAGGTTGAAATTACATCTGTTCTTGAAATTACATCAGTTGTAGGCTCACTTACTCCATCATCCACTAAAGTTAGAGCCTAGACGGAGTAGGCCATAAACAACAGAAAGATGGAGATAAACACCTAAAATATGCAGCTTTCTTCTTTCACTTGCTTTCTGAGATTAGAAGCAGAGTCATTGGCTCCCAGCTGCTCCAAGAAGACTTTTAGAACAATCAAGACCAGTTGTGAAACATTCTCAAATGGTTTGACTTCTGATCAACAGCAGCTTTTGTATAAAAAGTAACAGCTGCTTCACCTCAGGTAAAACCTAAAAAGACTGTGCTCTCTATGAAATCCGAATTTTGAAAGAATATGATTTTAATCCTGAAACCATCAACACAGGGAGAGAGCAGAAATGTCCCTTTTACCAGGCAGTATAAGCCATAAAGCCTGGACATAAAGCTGCATAATTCAGCCTACTCGATATTATTTACAGAGGGCTCAGGGCACCTAAATCTATTTAGCGCTATTGTCCTAAATCTCTAGTTCTGTTGTCTCTATGCCCAATTCAGTATCACAAAACTCACCAATTCATTTTGCTAATAAGAAAAGCAAGTTATACCTTGGAGGAGACTGTGAAAGGAGACCAAAGCAACAAGTAAAAAATACAACAAGTTATTAGGTATGAATATAACTTGCCTGAGATACTAGAAGGAATCGTGGGTGATGCTGAGCATGGCTCAAGCGGAGAAGAGCCTCGAGGGAGACTACAGATGACTGTTGCCAGGAAAGCAAAAGACTCGTGGGTAGGGAATAGTGAAACGAATTAAATCCCTTTCCAAGAAGTACATTAGGGAGCATTTGAGCTGTTGGTATCAGAGTGAGCTCAACTGGAATGATTCCTATTACTTAAGCCATTACAGGCAAGGTCAAAGACTCTCATTAGATGAGAAATATGAAGATGTGACAGAGGGGAGATATCCAGCTTCATATAGTAACCTCTGAATTGATGTTTTTTTCTAATTAAACCTTAATATCATTGATAAGAGTTCCTTGTCCCGTATATTCCAAGATTTACTTCCAGGAGAAGGGAATATGCTAATTCAGAAATATTCCATAAGACTAATTGCCTGGTAAATTGTGAGGAAAAAATAAACAATATGGAGATATTAATCAAGAAAGCTGAAAAAAGTTCTAAAGTCAACAGACTAAAATCAAACCAAAATGGTACAGAGTGTGGGATAATGCAGAGAATATCAATTTGGGTGAGTGGTAGAAAAGTAGAATTATCTCTGGCATCTTTTCCAAACTGCACATATCTACCCACACATATTTTCCCCAAGGGACAACTTCTAGCTTCTTGCCCCAGAGAAGAATATTGTTATTGAAGGATAGGAATGATCATGTCCATTGAGTGAGAAAAGATTAAGAGTCATCAGCAAAATGAGAAAAACCCCTAACCTATAGCCAGATGGAATGAGAATTGAATTTGGGTTCTTGCACATATAAGTACTTGTTTGGGGCTAAAATTTATTTTTTTTTTTTTGCATCCATTTCTTTGTCTTCAAAAAGCAGGGAGAAAGGGCGGATAGTAAGAACTACCTTACAAATTTAATGTAAACATTAAATACAATAATATATATGTGATAATGATTTTAAATGTTAGTGTAATTTAAATTATATTGTAGCATTCATAACTACTATGATGTTTTACCAAAATAAATATGTCAGACTCTGCCTACTGTTTTTATTTTACCTTATTTTCATTTATATCAATTTTCCCTGGTTTGTACTTAAAGGATTTCCTGGACTGTATATTTTTAATCAGTTTGTGGGAAAGGAAGTTCTCAAAGGAAAGCCTCTTTGCTCCATATCCGATAGAGTCATTGGCATGGGACTTAGAAAGTTAAAAAAGAAATAACTTGCTTGTCATTATTTGATTCCACATGGAAATTTCCTTTAAGTTGAATTTCTTTTTGTTGATGTTGTTGGCACAAAGTAAAACCACTGAATATAAAGATATGAATCCAGTATTAATAGAGCAAAGCTGTGAAACTGTACAAATTAACTTGAATTTTACCTTCATTGGTGTTACCAATTTGAAATTAAGCAAAAATCTTCCCACATTTTAAGTTAGTCTACCCAAAAGTCTAAGGAATGCCACCTACCCTTAAAAAGAGAAAGAAATACGGTATAATTATATTGTAGAATCTTACCACATAACTAGGTTTCTGTAAGTCTATGTACTTAGGGACATAGTTTTACTTACTCTTTCTATTTATGTATCACTAATATTTATGTGTTACTAATATATATCGCAGGTAAAACTGGTATATATACTGAGAATTCCACAAGCTTTACAGTTCAGTGGATCAGATGAGAAAATTATGTTAAGATTGACACACTTCTTTCTCTGCCTAGTCGTTTATTCATCTAACTGCAATTTATTGTGCTCTTTGGGAGATCCAAAGTAGCCATTGATGAAACTGAAAAAATAATTCAGTTTCTTAGAATTTTGTGATATAATTAATATTTATGTTGGAAGCTTCAAAACCCCAGAAAAGAGTCAGGTGCAGAAAGGAAACTCCAAAGAGTATTTTAGACCTCTCCCAAGGAATTTTCCCTTCTCTCCATCACATACCTCTCTCTATGCCTTGATCCACCTAAAGTTCTGAGAAAAATCAATAGAGTTAAATGAGTATAAGTCTGAGTTTATTTTGTCTAAGTAAAATTGCGCCCAGGCTTTAAAGCTGCATTTCTGCAGCTTCTATGCTGTCATAAACTGCAGTCCCATTTAGCTGAGTTTGAGAATATTGGCAGAGTCAAGATGAACATCTAGCAAAGAGCTTTGGAAATGCTCCAGGGAGAAAGCTGAAGCCATTAGTCACTGAAACAACAAATAAAATGGACTCGTTCTAGAGTCTGCTCCTTCACCTCTTTCTCCCACCTCTACTTACACTTTGAGAACCAGTTTGAAATACTGGTCCTATGCTGTCCACGAAATAATATACTGAAGGGAACAAGAACTCAACAATTACCCCTTCTTATCTTGAATGTAATGAAGAAATTTTAACAAAATTTCTGATACTTCCCCTAAAAGATGTGTTAAAACATACCTAAGTAAAATACTTGAGTTTTTAAAAATCAGATTATTAATAAGAAATCATTCTTAGGCCAAGAAATTTTGCCTAAAGATCTTTCTTCTATGGATTTCTAATACAGTAGAATAAATAAATACTCATTATAAATATTCAATGGCAAAGGTCATTCAGGAAGTGCAAATGATTTTCCCTGTCATGGACCTAGTTAATCAAAGAGCAAGTTGATTCCTACAATTACTATCTTTTTTGCTAATCGATTTATACACAATTCTTGAGTACCTATCATATCCACAGTGCTATTGAAGGGCTGTGAAGGATATAAATCCAAATAAGTCATGGTTCTTACTCACAAAGATATTATTATTTGATACTTTATTCAGAGCAATAATAAAAATTACTATTTATCGAATATTCATCATGCGAGAGAAACTAAGTCAATGCCAGTGTCACAGATGTGTGACATTTGATATGAATGTTATTTTCCTCAGTTTACACATGGAGAAACTAGGATACAAAATGGTCATGTCATTGTCTCAAATCACACAATTTATCCAAAGCAGAGATCAGATTTGAACCTAGATCTACCTGATTCTAGTACCTTAGCCATTAACTACATCATGGGCTATCTACAACAAAAACTTATCTCTTATCCTCAGAGGCAGTGGGAGATACTTTAGCTAAATGTAAAAGAATTGTTTGAAAATAAGTTCTATTAACTCCAGAAATAATTTATCAAAGGAACCTATAGAATTTCATCTCCCCTAGGTGACTTAAAAATAAGAGGATATTGGGGTCTAGTCAAGATGGTGTAAAAAGTAGACACTGCTCACTTTTTGTCACAACCACACCAAAATTATAATACAACTACCCAACAACCATCACTGGGAGTCACCTGAGTTCTGGCTGAACAGAAGTCCTAAAACTGGAGACATACGTGCGAGGCCACCTCGAGGCTGGTAAGATGGCCAGAGAAGGGAATGAGCCTATCCCAGAACCACTTGTGGCAGTTGAGAATTGGGAGAGTTGAGAATGTTGTCCCGGCTCCATAGTGGGCTCCCCAGATCAGGGTTCCAGTGCCAGGAAGAGAAGTCTCCACAACATCTGGCTGTGAAAACCAGAGATTGTGACTGAGTGAGACCCAGGGCTGCAGGAGTCACAGACTTTCCTCTTAAAGGACCCACTCACGGACTTACTCTCTGACAGACTCTCTCACTCCATGCTCTAGCAATGGGGATGCAGCTCAAAGAGCACCAGGTATACACAGGGAAGAACCAAGTTGTCTGGCTTCAGGGCGAGGGCTGGAGGGGAAGCTTTCTCCTAGACAGAAGTGCTGGCAGTATCTATTGTTCCTTTGTTGAGCCTGCCCAATTCTCAATTCTCAAGTACAAAGGCAGGCAGCTGCCATATCTGAGTTTCAATCAAACTGGTTAATGCAGATCGCTCCATTCAGGTGATTCCCTGAGACCCCGCCTCTCCTAACTTGCAGGCCTACCCAAGTTGCTTTCAGTGGTTTGTTCCATACAAATGGCCTGTCTTGGCTCATGCTGTAGACTTTCCTAAAATCTCTCAAAGGCTCACAAGACCCAAAGAAGCAGCATCTGGCCTCGGTGTGCCCCATACCTCTTACTGAGCAGCCCCAAGCCCTGCACTAGTGGCAGCTAGCCTTGATTCCTGGCTTGGCCTCTCAAGGCACCTATAAGCCCAACATGGGTGGCAGCCATCTGTAGATTTCTTGGTGACTCTTACCAGGTGGCCTTGGAACTGCACATGCTGTGACTGAACTTGGCCTGCAGCTAGGTCCCCTTCCAGGAGACCCTTTTTCCAGCACACACAGTGGCCTGCTTTGACTGGTACTGGACACCACCCAGGACAACATCTGACTGAGAAGACACACCAAAAGGGCAGACTAGGGAGGCACCAGAGCCCTGCTAAAGTGAATCCTACCCCATAGGGTCAGACTCTCACTGACCAATCCTCACAACCAATCAGCCCAAGGGTCAATCCCTCCTATTGACATGTAAACAGCAACCATGGCTCAACTACAACAGGAGGGCACACACAACCCTCAAAAGGGGTACATCTTGAGAACCTGGCTCAGCTGAGCAGAGAAGACTGTCTTCTGTATAAAGCCACTGCTACATAAAGCCAATCTCTAAAAATGGGAGACTTAGAAGCTCTACCTAATACATGGGAATAAAAACACAAGGAGGCAGCCAAAATCGAGAGACAAAGAAACATGTCCCACCTGAAAGAAGAGAACAAAGTTCCAGAAAAAGAACTCAACAAAATGGAGACAAGCAATCTACCAGATGCAGATTTCAAAACACTGATTATAAGAATACTCAATGAACTTAGGGAAAGAATAGAGGAACTCAGTGAGAACTTTAACAAAGAGATAGAAAACATAAAAACGGAGATGGAAATCATAAAAGGGAAAAAGGAACCAGTCAAAAATAAGGACTACAGTATCTGAGATGAGAGTACATTATAGGGAATCAACAGATTGGATGAAGTGGAGGATTAAATTAGCAATTTAGAGGATGGGGTAGTGGAGGACACCCAATGAGAACAACAACAAGAAAAGAGAATCCAAAAAATCGAGGATAATTTATGGGGCATCTGGGACAACATCAAGCATACTTTGCAGGCCAGAAGGGGATTGGCACAAAATATTCAAAGTGATGAAAATCCAGGATCTACAACCAAGATTACTCTACCAATAAAACTATCATTTAGAATCAAAGGATAGATAAAGAGCTTGCCAGACAAGAAAAAGCTAAAGAAGTTCATCACCATCAAGCCAGTATTACAGGAAACGTTGGAGGAATTTCTCTAAGAAGAAAAAGTGTATAATATGTATATTCAGCAATATGAATAATAAAATGGCAATAACTACATACTTATCAACAAGTACTTCAAATGAAAAAGAATTAAGTACTCCAATCAAAAGATAGGGCAGTTGAATGGCTAAGAAAACAAGACCCTTACATATGCTACTAACAAGAGTTTCACTTTAGATTAAAAGACACACAGATTGGAAGAAAAGAGATGGAAGAGATTCTATGAAAATGGAAATGAAAAAAAAAATCTGGGGTAGCAATACTTATACATAAAAGACTTTAAAACAAAGGCTATAATAAGAGACAAAGAAGGACCTAGTAATTCCACTTCTGTGTATTTACCTAAAGAAACCCAAAATACTACTTTGAAGGGACATGTGCATCCATATGTTCATTGCAGCATTATTTACAGTAGCCAAGATATGGAGGCAACCTGGGTGTCCATCAATGGATGAATGGATAAAGAAGAGGTAGTACATATATACAATGGAATATTACTTAGCCAAAAAATAAACAAGCAAGTAAAGAAATAAAAGAATCAAATCTTTAGATCTGGAACAACATGAATGGACATAGAGGGTGTTGCGCTGAGTGGAGTAAGTCAGATAGAGAAAGGCAAATGCCATATGATTTCACTTACATGTGGAATCTAAAAAGCAAAATAAACAAATAAAGCAGAAACAAACTCATAGATACAGAGAACATTTTGAGGGTTACCAGATGGGAGCGGGCTGGCAGGGTGGATGAAATAGTGAAGGGATTAAGAAGTACAAATTGGTAGTTACAAAATAGTCATGGAGACATAAAGTATGGCATAAGGAATATAGTCATAATATTGTAATAACTAGGTACGGAGTCAAAAGGATAATAGATGCATTGAGGTGTTCGCTTCATGTATTTTATAGATGTCTAATCACTATGTTGTACACTTGAAACTTACATAACATTGTATGCCAACTATAATTGAAAAATAAAAAATGTTATTCAAATAATAATAATAAATAATAAGAGGATATTGATTTAGAGGTTTTATTTCAGAATGAGCCTACCTGATTGCCTAGTAGGAAGTGAAACCACATGACATCTGAGGCCTTCCTCTATCTTATGACCATCAATAAAGACAGTAACAACCCCCAAAACAAAAATATCTACAACAGTCTCTTTCGTCTGTGAATTCAAATGAGCTGAAAAGTGTTTGTTAAGTATATTGCACATAAAATAGCTATGCAGCTGTTGGAAGAATATGAATGGACTATGAAGATTTAAGGTCTTTCCAAGGACGTTTAGCAGAGTCTTTTGTAGTAAAGCCTGATACTGAAGTTTGGACAAAGGTGCGTGTTTGTGCGCCACGACCAAGCCTGTGTGTGTGTGTGGTGGGGAGCCACATTGCAGATGGCTGAAAAATATGCTAATGTTGGAAGACCCATGTGAGGGCTGGCATCCTGAAAGAGAGACAGATGTTTCCTCAAAAGAAGAAATGTAGAATAAGTTGCTCGCTGTGCTACCCAGGCTTGTTTCTCAGGGTCATATACACATCAGAACAATTGTAACAACTATGCTTCCCCTCTGTATCCCAAGGAAGAGATAGAGCATGGAGAAAGAGCCAGCTCTTTACACAAGGACTTTGCTAATAGTACCTTTCATCTGAAATACGTTTTTTAGTTGTCAAGATGTTTTCATGATCTGTAACATTTGCTTTAGGAATGTTGCCTTTGTTCATATGCTGTAGCCCTCACAGTGCTCCCATAACACTCTGTACTTTCTTTTTCATAAAAATCATCCCTTTTAGTATTCACCATTTCATACAATACCTCTCTTCTCTGCTAAACTATATGTGCTCATTTCATGACAAGGAGCATGACTGCCTTGTTAAACATAAAATTCCACAGGCCCAGTGCAATGCCAGATATATAGCAGGCTCTTAATTTTTTTTTTCTTGGCACTCTTGAGAATATCTCTAATATTTTTAGATAGTCTCAGATATTCTAGAGTCAGAGCCTGGATTGGCTCTTTTATTAGGCCACCTTAAACAAAATCATTCATTCATTTAATCAACAAATATTTTTGAGTTCATACTGTATTGGCTATGCTCTGAGTGACTGGAATTGTACCATGAAAAGAACAAAAGAGACAAAAATGCTTATCTTCATGGAGCTTGCATGTCAGCATGCCTACAATTGAAAAAGAAATTTAAAAATCCAGTTATTTGACTACAAAAGCATTTAGTTTTCAGATTACATAGAATTGCCAAGCATCTTAGAAATTTTCTCTTATTAGGTGGGGATATGTCTCCATAAGACCAGTAGAGTTTTAACTTGACAAATAGAACTTAAAAGTGTAGAAATCTATTGTAATAGATATCAAAGCCTGCTGTGTTCTACTCCATGCCCACCTTTCCATGTGTGACATTAGAAACTCCCCAATGGCTTTAGTATGAATACATGTGTCCTACTGTTTCTTGCCACCTAGCAGGATTCCGAGAATAGGCCATAGGTTCTGATAGGAATAGAAACCTCTGGAGCATTGGAGTATTCATCCAAAGTGAAACTAACATGTACCAAGCTGTGTGCATGTGCTCAGTCGTGATCAGCATTTTTGCATTATCTCATTTAATCCTGACAATAAACAAACAATAAACTAAATCATATGGCCTCCCTTTGATTTCTTATCAAATGAGGAAATGGGATCAGAAGTAGAAATGTGCCTTTACATACCGATAGAGAGATTATAGATTTTGCAATGGTCGTGGCTCCTAAATCACTAAATTCCTAACTAACAGATTTGTGGACTTGTTTAAAGAGGGAATAAATGAATGGTTTCACCAGATACTAAGAAAGTTTGTTATTAATGACCTTGGCCAAAAAAAGAAATGAGAAATCATCAGACCAGAGAGAATGGCCATCTAACTTCTATTCAGCCAAGCAAGATTTTGTAGACAAGGTAGGAACTGCTTACAGTCGATGCTATTTAAAGAAATCCTGACTTTCAAAATTCTCTACTGCTTTCTTAATGGTATCTTTTTTCCTGTCCTTAAGTTTACAAACTTTCCTTCAGCTAAAAACACAGCTGTCTCACAGAAACACTGTATAAGAAAATTAATAACAATAAAACCCAAGGGAATTAGGTAAGTAGTGAGAAGGCTGCTTTATACTTTTACTCTATCCAACTGGGAACCTACTCTGGGCTTCACTTGCTGTGTGCTAAGAGGCCAAGGGAGAATGCTGGGACATATAGGAAAAAAAAAAAGTAAGGCAGGGAGGAGCAAATGGAAGAGGGAGCAAAGGGAATTTTAAAAAGGAGAAAAGTCTCCAGCTGGGGCTGGTGCAAGGAAAAGTCAAAAGTCAGCAGAAGAGCTTTAACACAAATATCTCTCTCTCTCTCTCTCTCTCTCTCTCTCGATTCTCTGCAGTGTTGTCATTGCCTTCAGTTCCTACCCTCTTTCCAGCAGCTCTGCTTCCCATCCTTTCAAGCACCTGAAACAATAAATGCTCTCCAAATCAAGTACAATGCTCCAGTGGAGAAATGGAGACTCATTTTGTACACATTTAATTTATATTCTGACTTTAGAAGCTAGGCTTGAAATAACCTTTTTTTTCCATCTTTGACCACAAACAAATCAGTAGTCCTCCTTGTCCATGGTTTTGCTTTTGTAAGTTTTACTCACCCACGGCCAACCGTGGTTCGAGAGTATTAAACAGAAAATTCCAGAAATAAGCAATTCATTGCTGGTGGGAATACAAAATGGTACAGTTACTTTGGAAGACAGTTTGAAAATTTCTGATGAAACAAATACAGTCTTACCAACAATCGCGATCATAGGTATTTACTCAACTAACTTGAACAGATATCTACACAAAACCTGCATACGAATGTTTATAACTACTTTATTAATAATTGCCCAAACTGGAAGCAACCAAGATGTTCTTCAACAGGTGAATGGATAAACAAACCTTGCTACAGCTATACAATGGAATATTATTCAACAATAAGAAGGAACGAGATATTAAACCATGAAAAGATGTGAATAAATCTTAAAGGCATAAGTGAAAACAGCCAGTCTGAAAAAGCTATGTACTGTATAATTTCAACTATATGGCATTCTGGAAAAAGTAAAACTATGGAGCTGGTAAACAGATCAGTGATTGCCAGATTTTCTGGTAGGTTGGGTAAGATTGAACAGGTCAAGTACAAGGGATTTTTAGGGCGGTGAAACTATTCTACATGATACTATAATGGTAGATAGATGGCACTAGGCACTTGTCAAAGCATATAGAATATTACAACACAAAGTATGACCTTAATGTATGCAAATGTTAAAAAAAAAAAATTTGGAGGTTGAGGTGTCCCAGGGTTAAACACAGAATGTGATGAAGGAATCTAAATATATCATAAATGTATGAAACAACTGTACTGAATGGGATGGGGGATTAGGGTATTGACCTAAAAAGCTTTGGAAATCAGTGTGGAGTTGGGGTCTGTAAGTCTAAAAGCAAAAGGGACTCTACATGTACTCCACAATACACAAATACTGGAATTGAACAATTAAGTAAATGAATGGCAGATAGTAGGAGCCAGATTTCTCACTATTGGAGTGAGAGGTTACAAATAAGCACTGAGAGGAGCTTGGAATGATTTATGTAATGAGAGTTGAAGGCTTTGATATAAACAAATGTTTAGTTTACTAGAGATATAGAGGATTACATATAGCAATATTTTTACATATGCGAATAAACACTGGTAGAAGTACACACATATTTTTCTTCATTCTGTCATCTGAGATGGTTTAGAAGCAATGATACCATAATAGCATTGAGGACATCTAGTGCTCAGATCTTAATTTCTAATATCATTCTCCAATAAAAGAAACTAGGGCTCCTTAGAGAAATTGCTGATTTGAGGACTTGAGCAGCAAATATACAAAATGAGCCTGGGACATTTTGTAGTGCCAGAAAGTAAGAAAGTACTCAAAAGAAAACAAAACGAAACCATTCACTGATTAGGGGTACGTCAAGGGCATACAGGAGCCAATTGAAAGAGCTCCCAATGGCCAAAGTTGGAATAATTTGAGCAAACAAAATAATGTAGCATTAGATTCTATTCTGAAGCATAAAGTAAACATTCATGAGTTCACATCGATATAAGTGATTGAATAAATAAATGGGAGAGAAGAAACAAATCTCTGCAGAACTCCAGATAATTTATGTAGATACTCCACTCAAAAGCAGATAAAATATAGTACCCCACTACTTATGTGTGAGCTGCACGCAGTGAGTTTCTGCAAAAGACCACATGAGAGAGGGAGAAAATAAAAGTAACTTTACAATGGAGAAACCTGGCAGACACTGTCCCAAGTCAGGTGATTGAGGTAAACTACAACAGTGATAAGTCATATTGCTGATGTGCGCCCCTCTGCATAATGTAACAAAGATGGCACTTTCCTCTGTTGTCCCTCTCCCCAAAACACATCACCCAGTCTAACCATGAGATAAAAATTAGACAAATCTCAATTGAGGGACATTCTACGAAATATCTGACTAATATTCCACAAAACTGTATGGATACTCAAAACAAGGAAAGTCTGATTAATTATCACAGTTAAAAGGAGACATGACTACTAAATGTAAATGGTGTCTTAGATGGTATTCTGGAACAGAAAAAGGATTACAGGTAAAAAACTAAAGATTTCACAAGAAATCTGAATATAGAATTAGGTTAATAATATACCAATATTAGTTCATTAATTGTAACAAAGTTTCCATACTAATGTAAGATATTAATATGAGAAGAAACAGGATGTGGGGTATATGGGAAGACTGTGCTATCCTCACAATAACACAGTAAATGTAAAACTGTTCTAAAAAGAAAGTTTATTTCAAAAAATTATTCATTCTACAGAGAGCAAATGTTGCTATGCTCTTGTACTAGGCCACACTGCATATAAAGCAGTGAGCAAAACACATCTGGTCCATGGCCACAGGGAGCTTATGGTCTGATGTGAAGCAATGACATTCAGCAAATACACAAATGAAGAGAGAGCCTATGTTGTGAGGATTTTTAAAAGTCTAATGGTTGCAGAGGCTGTAGAGATGCCCTGAAATTGATCCAAAAGGGAAAAGCATATCCTTTACTCTGGGCTTCACAGCCACAGGCTGACTTTTAACTCAGCGAGCAAACGCTTTGTTGATGACAAATGGGACTCTATGGCAGGACGTGAATGGGTTTATTAGAATCAGAAAACGTGGAATCAAATTTTACATTGTAGCTCTTATTAGTCATTTCAATTCTCTGAGATACAATTCCCTCACCAGTAAAATTTAGATGATAATAGCTACCTTTCAGAGTTGATATGAAGATTAAATGTGATTGTATTCGTTGCCAAGCACACTTAATGTCAGTTTTCAGGGACTTAACTGGAACTTCACATGCCTGCTCCCTTAGCCCTGGCCATGTTCTTCTCTTTCTCAGGGAGAGAACAAACAGGCTTCCTAGGTAGTTTCTCCTTTCTCCCCAAATATACCTCTCTCTCCTTGAGAACTCTTGTCTCTTCACACCTGACTTCTCTATCTGTAAAAGCCTGCTGTGCAATGACGCTATAACTCATCGGAGCTGCCCAAGATGGAAAAAAATTTATTTTTCTAGTTGCTTTGCTTTCACACAAGGAAACTCAATTTATCTTGCAGGAGGCAAAAGGAAGCTTCATCCAATTTATTTCTGGATGCAGGAAATATGCTATAGAGAAATAAAAACTAAAGAGTACATTTGAACTTAAAATCTAAGAGACGCTATCTCATTAATTTGTACATCACTAATTCAGAATTCTTGACAGTTTAGACAGAAGCATGTAGTTCTTTTGAATAAAAATAAAAGCTAGCAGTTACAGTGTAATATATTTAGTGATATATTCTATTCGCATTAATTGACTTGATAAAAACAAATCATGTCAAATTATATTAAATATATAAAAGAACACTCTTTAAGATTTTTTGATGTACTAAATAACTTAGTCACAATTATTTGGATATGTTATGTTGTATTGTATTAGTACTACCAAGGCTACAAACATGCAAATAGCTGTGTGCAAAATAATGCTGGAAATGATGTTTTAGGATAGGAGTGAAAGGAGAATGAAATACTTGGAACTTCAAACAAGAGGATACCCTTGGGGTGAAGAGTCATCAGAACTCATACAAATATCTTTAAGTCCCAAATTCATTGCCTGGTTAATCTTAATTTTAGTCTAATTCAGGCAATGAAGTCTGGCACCTATTGAAGAAGTGGGTATCTTAACATCTTCATTCAGGCAGCCCTGAGGCAAACACAGGATTAAACATTACCCCTGCCTCTCCTCTCCCCATCCTAAAAGTTAGTTAACGACTATTTAGCTAGGTTGGTGGTAGTACATCTAGAGAATAAGATATCACCCTTATCAAACACTGAAAGGGCTACAAAGAAGATTCTGATGGAAATACATATTTTTATCTCATTCTTATATATATTATCCAAAAATCTTTATTTATTCAAACACATTATCATTATTTCTCTACCAGTTTTAACTCAAATATTATTTGAAATATTCTTCTTATAGTACTTCTAAAAGTATTATGAGAAGGGTTAAATAAGAAAATGTTGGACGCCTATATTCTATAGAGAAACTGAGATAAAACTCTCAATGTCCTTTTGTTTATTATTTTTATTGTTTTATGGGCTTCATATTTTTCAATGCCTTTTCATAACATTACATCACTGGTTTATTTTATGAGTGATGAAATAATTTCAGAGATATTAAGGATGTGAATTAAAGTCATACAGCAAATAAGTGATGGATCCAGGACCAAATTGCAGGTCTCCTGACTATAAAGTCCATATTATTTGCAATACAGCTACAGTGAGAGTTGTTTATCAAAAGAACATTTTTCAACTTAACTGTTTATACACACAAATAAATTAATGAGACTGAGAATGTTAAACTTTGCAATATCAGAAGAAAATTAAATTACCCAAAAATCTGTTCAATTAATTGATGCTGACAACAAATCATATCAGAAAAATTAGTTGAGAGTTCAACATTGATAAATCTGAGGGAGCCTCACTCTGTAGCATATAACTAGTGATGAAGTGTTTTCAGATAATGTTGGGAATTCTGAAGAACTGCAATGATTCAGAAGAGAAAAAAAGTAACTACGTTCAGAGATGAACAGACCACCCTTCCTTCTGTACTTGTATCAGTTAAGAATCTTTTTGTTGGCAGTGACAGACACTGACTTAGGCCTGCTTAAGTAAAAAAATGGAAATTATTACAAGGACACCAGGCTGCCTCAGAATCCAGGATCTTGTATCTGGGGCTCATGACCACAAAGATTTTATTTTAAAGCATTCTTTGTATCGAGTCTTTCTTTTTTATCAGGAAAAAAAAAAAAAGAGAAGAGCCTGAAGTATACAAGAGACAGCTTTACAGAGGACTCAGTGGGTAGAAAAAGCTGAACAGACTTGTTTCTGCATGAGCAGAGATGCTTTTTAAGGATTCCCATACTTAAATGGAGAGGCTCAAGCAAGAGTGGGGATTGGTAACTTCCTATAGTTTTATAAATGAGGGCAAAGGAGCCAGCAATTTCTGGGCATTATGCTAATGTGACTTCATTTCTACCCACAGACTAGAGAAGCTTGAAGACATGGCTTACACATAAACTAGGGTTGTGATACAGAAGAGGGAGTGAAGGATTCTCCACAGACCAGTGGAGAACACAACATGAAATTTCCGAGCCAAAGCTGTCCTCATCAGTGGCCTTGGCACAATGAAATAGCTTTAGAACTGAGGAGAGCAGGGGGCAGGAGGCGTGGGGGAGACAAGGCAAGCACCCTCGGCAGGAGCATCTGCTCTTTGGCATTGGGAAATTCAGCAGCAGACCTTACCCTAGGCAGCAAGGCTGGGGCTGGAAAGAAGTAAAATGTGCGTATTACGGGGAAATACCCTCTAAAGATAACTCAGAACTAATCAGTAAAGATTTTAAAGGACTCTAGAGTGAATGAGGCAGAACCAAAGATATAAAATATTTATACTGCTATTCTGACCCTCTTATTTTTACCTCTTACTTGGTGTGGCTTGAGAAACATGGTATACACATCACCAGAAATAGGCGAATCTATCCCTCTATCTCAGTATGTATAGAACTTTCCGAATATGGCCTCTGAACCATACTATTTCATGGTACGTGATGGTAGAGAAATTGTTTTGTTCATTTGTCTGCCTTTGCCTGAACACTTTCTGACACACTGTAGGAATATGATAAACATTTGCTGTCTATGACAATCTTGATGCCTCACATACATGGGATCCTTTCAGTGTCATTTCCATTCTCAGCAAAGGATTCAACTCATATTAGTCAAGATGTCAGGAAGTACTACATATGGAATACAACAACAAAGATCTTTTGAAGCCCAGACACATCTATTATGTTCATTTTGAAATATATGCCTCACATTATGTAATATTTACATTCCTAAAGTCTATATGTTACAATGAATTGCGTATAAAAAAATGGTATTCTAAACACTGATCGCTGAAAAAAATTATCGAGTAAATTCATTTGTAAAGGACATAATCATCTCTCATTCATTTTCTTTGTAGATTTGTTATTGCCTTTTGAGGGGGTTTGCAGAAAGGGATAGCATAGCAGAGTGAAAGAACATGGGTTTAAAATCAAATAGACTAAGAATCGGTCTTTATCTGCCATTGACTTGCTGCATGACCTTAAACAGGTTTCTTAGATTTGCTGAGCCTCAGTTTTCTCATCTGGAAAGTGCAGCTATTGCTGATCTCACAACTTACTCTAAGGAACCATGGAAAGAACTTGTACATAGTAATTGCTCATATATGTATATAGGTTATGTTTTATATTCCTCTTTTTTTTATATATAATATTAATCACATAAATTTATACATGTAATATACATGATACACACATTTCTTGTGTGTTTCCAAAGAAAATAGCATTTCTATAATTTTTAAGGTATACATACAGAAATAAAAGTTTTAAAAATTCAGTACAGGCAAACCAGCACAACTCAATATATTAGATAAGAACTATTAAATTTACACTTATTAACCATTTTTTAATTTTACTGAAATTAGCGTCTTAGCCTACTATATTATTACTGCGCAAAGTTGACAAATTCACCTTAGTTTCTACAAAATGAAAAAATAAGCGAATTAGATGCACCTTTTCTATTCTTCAATCTCTATGAACACTCCCATTAACTGATAAGTCAGTACGTGCCAGTACTGAGAATGTTGAGCATATCAGATAAGATCTTTCTTGGAGCTTTTTTCCATTAGAATGATACATTTAGCTTCCTCAAAACCTTATTTTTGGTAATTTTATCGATCTTTTAAATTTTAGAAAAACGTTTGCTCAAAATTGCAGTAAATTCCGAGTCCATTTCAGATAGCTTTTTTCTTTTATAACATACATAGTCACACAGATGCCATGATATTAGTTATTGTTTAAAATTCAATATTTGTATATTTGCAGTTGCAAAATGGGCCTCAAATTTGTTCAAAACCAATGTGTTTCAAATGCAAGGTTTTTCCCAAGAGGAAAATTGGAATAAATTTTGTATGGTAAAATCACTGCTTTGTATTCTGTGACCTTAGCTGATTTCTCTACTAATGTGAAAGAATTACAGAAATCATTTCTAGAGCACATCCATCATTAAGTTTGCCAGAACATAGCTGTTTGAGGGCTTCGAGAGGCCAAAACATGACTCGAGAGGAGACATTCCTCAGTGTTGGGAACTCTTTGTGTCAGTGTCATTATCTCCACATAGGACATTAGTTCATATTTTTAGATTCTCATTAAACCCAGTAAAGCAGGTGTCTGTATAAACTGAAATTCAACTGATGTACTTGCTCTGTATATAGATAGAAATTGCATTACTCCTTATTATTGGTAATGCTTGCCTTAAAAGCAGAATATTAAAAAGTGTTTTAATGATTGGATTTAAGAAGCTCTTTAGTTTCACTTAAACTCAGATGGTCAAATGCTATTATCACAAATGCAGTTTCAAATGGGAAAAAGTTACCATTTAGCAAAATGTTGGCTTAATACCAGCCAATGGGCTACAACTGATTTCAAGTGCTTCAAATCAAATAGCAGAATCTGAGATTTGGAAACGGCGTAGTTAATGATCATACTGACCAACCCACGTATTCTTTTTTTATCTTTTCATAGGATTATTATTATTATTATTTTAAATTTTAATTAGCTTCGAGTATACAGTACATTGGTTAGACATATATATAGGTAGTAAAATGATCTCCCCAATTGCTCCCTCCCCAACCCTCCATCTAGCCAATGTATTAATACTAATTGCATTCCCTATGCTGTGCTCCCCATCCCCATGACCATCCATCAGCTACTAATTTGTACTTCTTTAATTCTTTATCCCATTCTTCCAGCCCCCCAATTTCCCCTCCCCTCTGTCCATCACCAAATTGTCCAGTGAGTCTGTTTTTTATTAGTTTGTTCTTTTTATTCCTTAGATTCCGCGTATAAGTGAAATCATAGAGTGTTTATCTTTCTCTGTCTGACTTAAATACCTTCTAGGTCCATCAAAGCAATATCTTTTTCCATCCCCTTCCTTATCGTATGTAGGGGTCTTGTTTTCTTATCCTTTCAGCCACTCTATCTTTTGGTTGGAGCACTTAATTCTTTTCCACTTAAGGTACTTATTGATAAGAATGTCATTGTTAGTATTCTTTATTCCTAATTTTGATACATGTTTTTTCTTCTTAAAGAAGTCCCTCCAACATTTCCTATATTACTGGCTTAGTGGTGATAAATTCCTTTAGCTTATTTTTGTCTGGGAAGCTCTTTATCTATCCTTCAACTCTAAATGATAGCTTTGCTGAATAAATTATTCTTGGTTATATATTCTGGGTCTTTATCCTGTTGAATAGTTTTTGCCAAGCCTTTCTGTCCTGCATAGTTTCTTTTGAGAAATCAGTGCCAGTCTTATGGGTGTTCCCTTATAAGTAATTATTTCTTTTTCTCTTGCTGCTTTTAATATTCTTTCTTTGTATTTAACCTTTGGCATTTTAATTATGATGTGTCTTGGTGTGGGCCTCTTTGGATCCCTGATTTTTGGAATTCTCTGAGCTTCCTGAGGTTTTATGTCCATTTCCTTCACTAAGTTAGGGAAGTTTTCCATCATTATTTCTTCAAACAGCTGTTCAACATCTTGATTTTCTTCTGTTATGCTGATTAGACGAATATTTGGAGCCTTAATAGTATCCCATATTCTCCTTAACTTATTTTTATAGTCTTAGCATCTTTTTTCTTGCCATTCTGATTGAGTATCCTGATTGGCTTTCCTGTCCTCTAGATAGGGCATTTGATTCTCTTCCTTATTCATTTTGTTTATTCCTTTGTTTATTCCATTTAATATACTTCTCATCTCATATAATGTGTTCTCCATTTCAGACTGGTTCCCTTTTATAATTTCCATTTCCATTTTTATTATCTCTCTGTTGGAGTTCTCTACACTTCCCAAAAGTTCATTGAGCATCTTTATAACTAGTGTTTTGAACTCTGCATCTATTAGATTACTTGACTCCATTATATCTGGATCTCTGTTCTGTTCTCTCATATGGTTTCTGCTTCTTCGTCTTCCCATTATGGCTGTCTTTCCGTGCCTGTTTCTATGTACTAAGCAAAGCTCCTAAGTCTACCGGTCTTATTAGTTGGATTTGTGAAGTAGATGTCCAGTGGCACAGTCCTGAGAGGGGTTCAGCTGCAGGCCAAATTTAGCTCAAGCTTCTACCCCTCTGGTTGTTAAGATTCAGCAAGCAATCCACAGATGCTGTGCTTATAGTTGCCTCAAAAGGCCACATCAGAAACTGAGGCCATCTGCCTCCACCAGTGTGAGTCTCAGCAAGGAGCACCTGACTCACTGAGGATATACTTGGCTTGGGTGGGGCCCAAGTTGGGGGAGGCGGGATTTCAGGGAATCCTCTGTTATCCAGTTTGATGAGCTCACGGCTATGGGGGCACTGTGTCTGTGCACTGGGAGAGGGGAGGGCTCAACAGGGAACAATGGATACTGCCGGCACTTCTGTACCGAGCAAGTCTCGCCTAGGCCCTCACTCCAACAATGTCTCCCTGTAAGGCCCTGGTGCCCCCAGCGCACAGCTGAATGGGCACTGGTGCTCAGAACAAGCAATTCCATCACTGCAAAAATCCACTTGTGGACGCAGCCCCTTTAAGAAGCGTCTGCCACTGCCGCCACTGCTGCCACAGCCTCCACCTCACTCAGCCACTCAGGACTGGGCAGCCCCGCGTCCTCTCCCTGTCCTATCTTCTGCCATTGCAGGATACTTTCTTGGATTTCTCCCTAGTTGTATGGCTTGTTCATCTAGATCTCAGGTGATTTTTCCTTGCTAATGCTTCTTGTTTCTGTCACAACTTTGATTTGGTCGCCAGAGGGATGAACAGAGCCTCTATCGTCTATGCCATTTTTTTCTCTCCTAACCCACTTATTTTATAGATAAGCAAATAAATGCCCAGAGCTGTCTCTTTTACAGATCTCATAGAATCAAATACCAACATACCTAGCTTTGTGAGCAGTCTCAACTCACAGTCTCAACTCACAGGATACAATTAGAGTTGACATTCAATATTATTTTACATAATTATAAAAAAGGTTTTCTTTACCCTCCAATACCTGATACTAGTTATGCTCTATTAAATACCCCCAAACCATTTTCCAGGCTGGTTGCAGGCTCCTTTAAGTATCTCACTGTGGCCCCATAGCTTTGCAACTACCTTTGGTTATTAAAATAGCCACATTTTGAATCTTTTTTTAAATATCGAGTGCTGTTCATTTAGCTTCAATTTCAAATTCAATCCAAAGTCCCCTTTCTCTTCGCCCTAACACAGGCTAAACTCATGACTTTAGATACTTGAGAGGATGGGGAGGAGCACGGGGTTGCTGACTTCTCTTTGCCCCTCCTCATCCTGCCTCCCCTCTTTTGATGTTGAGGCAGGGAGGACGGAAAGGGAGCAGATACCCCTCTTCTGTAGCTACCCAGGATGGGGTTTCCAACCCTTTCTTGGAGGTGCCATCTCCTTTTTCTACCTCAGCGTGGCTGACATCCAGATAGCCTTGAACTTCTTTTTTATATTCACGCTTGATTCCTCATTGATCTCACCCAGTGGTGGCTTTTAATAACTTTTATATGTTAAAATCTCCCAATATCTAATTGCCTACTAACTGTCTCTATTTGGATGTTCAGTGGGCATGTCCACAAAGTCTGACAGCCGATCTTTCCAAAATTCTATCATCCCTACCTTCAACATTTATCTGGAATCCAAGTTCTTACCATGTCCACTGCTGACCCCCTTATCCAAGATGTCATTAGCTCTAGCCCAGATTATTGCGATGGTGTTCTAATGGGTCTGCCTTCTTTCCCGCAGTCTTTCTTAACACAGCAACAAGAGTGATCCTATTAAAACATGAAACAGATCATTTCATGCCTCTGCTCAAAATCCTGCAAAGTCCCTATTTCATCCAGAATCATAGCCAGAGGTCTTAGCAGAACTTTCATGGTGAGTTTCATTTCCTATTATATTTTTGGCCTCATCTGTTTTTTTTCATGGTGGTAGGGAGCTCATCTTCTGCTGCATTCTTCTTCGCTCACTTCACATCAAATAACCTGATTTCCTGCTTTTCTTCAACAAACATTCCAGGCACATTTTTTTTTTAATGAAATATAATTTGCATACAATAACGTGTGTAAATCTTCGTGTATAGTTCACAGGATTTTGACAATAATATATACCCATGTAACCAGGAGCCAGATCAAGATTTAGAACATTTCTGTCTCAGAAAGTTTCCTCAGGTTTTTTTCCAATCAATTCCTACCTATCCCCTCAGGCAATCACTGCTTTCATTTCTGTCACCGTAGTCTTACCTGTTCTTAATATAAACAGAATCAAATAGTATATATTCTTTTGTGTCTGGCTTCTTTGACTTGACCTAATGTTTTTTAGATTCATTCCTGTTGTGGTATGTATTCATGGTTCTTTAACTGATGGCTAGTATTCCACTGTATCCATTGTATAAATATACCACGATTCATTTACCCATTCTCTTCTTGATGGATATCAGTGATGGTTTCTGTCTTTGGCTAATATGAGTAAAGCTAATATGAATATTAGTGTGCAGTCTTTGTGCGAACATATGTTTTCATTTCTTTTGGGTAAATACCTAGAAGTTGGATTACTGGGTCATAGGCTAAATGTATGTTTAACTTTATAAGACAACTCTTGCCTTCTGGCCTTTGCTCTTGCTATTCCCTTTACCTGGAATGCTCTTCCTCTAGGTATCTAATGGCTCAATCCTTCACTTCTTCAAGTCTTTGCCAAAAGTCACCCCAACGAGTTCTACCCTAACCAATCCCACCCTATCTTCTACCTCACTCTAGCACTCTTACCAGCTGTAGGTTTTCCCATAGCACTTTTCACCCTTTAGCATACTACATAAAAATAATTTATTATATTTATCCACTGTTTTCTTTTGAAGGCAAGGAGAAGGTTTGTCCGTTTTGCTTATTAATGTGTCACTATTGCCTAGAACAGTGCCTGACACTTAAGTAGGCACTCATAAATTGCTGTTAAATGGAAGGAAAGAAGAAGGGAAAAAAGGAAGGAAGGAAGGAAGGAAGGAAGGAAGGAAGGAAGGAAGGAAGGAAGGAAGGAAGGAAGGAAGGAAGACAGATGATGTCAGAAGCAAGGGGACAGTATCTGAAATGCCAGGTCATCTCTACTCTATGTGATACTTCAGTTCTCCCAGGCTGCCGAGGCCTTGCCAACTTTTTCTCAATGAATTCAGCCCTCGCTCCTGTTCCATCTGCTCTGTTTGAGCACTTCCCAACCTGTTTCTCTTCAGCGCATGTGAAGTGTTCCCTTATGCAGAAAGCCTCTATGTCTTTAGGATAGAGTTCCTAAAATCTTTCTCCTATCAGGAGTTAATCTGCTTGGCTTCTGCTTTGGTATGTCTTAGGTATATTACATGGGGCTCTCTCCTCATCCCTTGCCCACCAGCACAGACCACCTAATTGTGAGGGGGGTCTCAGACTTCCTCCCCCTCTCTCATGGGCATTCTCACCCTCTCAATTTTCTCCAACCCAGAAGGTACTCATATACTCCATTTCCAGAATTCCTTCAGCTAAATAGATTTATGGCTTATGTTTCTCTTTAGAGAATTCACTACATTGTAGTATATATTATATACTATGTTACCTGGCAGAAAATTCTAGAAAACTACATTTCTTTTGCCCTGTCAATATAAGCCCTCACAAATAGAACAGGGCTGGGGTTGCTATTTATTTACTAAGCCTTCTTTTGTGAAAACAGAAAAGAAGTGATGAGTATATGTGGAGACAAGGGACATAAGGAAACTCTCTGTACCTTTTGCTCAATTTTGCTGTGAACCTAAAACTTCTCTAAAAAAAGTTTGTTAATTAAAAAAGGAAGAAGAGATAGTTATGCTTTGTAAATAATAGTGAATTTATGCAAAAATCACTGCCCATTCATTTTCTTCCTGGTCCAGTAAAGTAAATGTGAACTCATTCAGAATGAAAGGAACTTCTCTCATCAATTAAGTGAATGTTTATTACTTTTACAGTTTAACAAAGCTGCTTATCTCAGAAATCTTAAAGTGATTATCAGTACCTGCTTTGGTCAAGGTACGACCAAGACAACACAACTCACTTAAAATATTTACAATGGAGGATACATGATACAGGAAGTTGGTTACACAGGCGATGAAGGAGCTGAGAAACCAAATGCAATAGTGAGAGGGAATCCAGAAATTAGCAATTTCAGGGAACCACTACTATCTTCAGGCCAAAAAGATAAAGGGAGAAGTTACCAGAGCCCAGATGCCAGGGTCACTCAGCAGAAGTTGGTTTCCTGGCAGGCCCGTCAGACAGGATCTGGTGCCATGGAAAATATATATTCCAGCCAGAGATACCCACAAGAAGGAGATGAACAAAGAGAAATATCCTGGCATCTTCATTTCTCTCACTCTCCAATAGCCTGCAGGGCTTCCCATGGGCCACACTGAGCCAGAAGCCAGCTGACACACGGACCTGGGAAACAACCTATAGGGTTCCATCCGCTCAAGCAGGGGAAGGGCACGAAGTAGATCTGAGGGCAGCAATCAGCACTATGATGAAGCTAGAAGAAATATATACAGCAGTATTTGGAAAACATTCGATAATTTTTATCAGAGTAGGTGATTCTCTAATAGCACTATTTCAGAACATTTCAAAATGCACATACTAATATAAGCAAAGGTAAATGGCTTACTCTCTCTTAGTTTCAAAAAGAGAAAGAAGGAAAGAGGGGGCAGGAAGGAAGGGCTACCTAATGGCAAACATTAAAATAGATCATTACTCAAGCAGAGCTTGAAAAGGAGGTCTTGTTGGATCCCATCCTATTTTTTTGGCCTCTTCTAGCATAGAGATTGGTGGTAGTGAGGCGAAAAAAGATTAGAAATTTCCATGTAATTTTTGGCTAATCCAGTTGCAGCATAGGAAAAAAAAAAGACTAACAGTAATGGTTCCGAAGTTATCGTAATATTAATCTCGAGGATTTGTATATTTTTCAAGAAATAAAACTAGGAAATAAAATTGGAAGATAGTTTCTTCTTTTTGACATTTTAAAGTTATTTCAACAACAGCAAAAATAGTCTGAAAAGAGATTGTGCCCCAAAAGGTCAAGGGTTCATATACTTCTTATGTCTATAATTTACCAGACAGAGTGTTAAGACAAGACAATTAGGCCATTGTTGCCTGAGGACTATGATAATTTACAAGCAGTAGAGTGCCAAGGATTTCAAGTTCCAAGACATGGTCTGAATACCACCTGGATTACTTTCCTAGCTATGTATTTTTGGACAAACAACTTGGCAACTCTGAGCCTCGGGTCATTTGGAGTAAAATAGCTGCAGCATGGCACCACTCCACAGGGTCATAGTGATGATTTAATGAAATAAAGTTGGTGACCGTTACCACACAAATGTTGGCGATTGCTGTTTTCTTTTTTTTTAATCTATTTTTTTATTGGATGAGAAAACATGGAACACAAACATGATGTAGTCAGAAGCAACCTAAAATAGCCACTCTATAATTAACTCAGTCTTCAGAAGAGAAAACAACTACAGGATTAGAGAAGGAAAAATACAGACAATTTTCAGGCCCTTCTCAATTGTAGAAGCTGAATGAAAACCTGTCAGACTCACTTATGGCACCCAGCTGTGTTACTGAATCTTTACAGCCCTAAATATCACTGATACATAGGGCTCACCTGGATCTGGTCAGCCATTAAACAAGCTCCGAAGTTATTTTCCACAAAACAGTGGACTAAATAATCAGAAGAAGAAGTGAAGATCACCTGGACGTTTTTATCTTAAAAGAATTGACAGAGGAGGTGGAAAAAACAGTTTTGTAAGTCTAAATTTCTTGCAACAGTTTTCTTATTTAAAAAATCCTGAGAAGAACTTTGTCTAACCAAATCACCAAGTTCTCATTTTAGTTCCATTGCTTAGCTTCCTCTCTAATTCAGACTCCAAGAGAGATCTATTACAACCCACTCACTCTTCTTTTCAAAGGATCTTTTTTTCATAAACAACTTATTCTTTTTTTCATAAAACGACTTCCATTTTAGTCCCTTGGAGAAATTTGGCACATAATTCAACATGCAGTGAGTATTTAAAGACGTGCAGTTGCCATGCACTCTTATAGGCACTGGGATACATTAAGAAATAAACAAAGGAAAAAATATAAACAAACAAACAAACAAACAAATAAATAAATAGATAGAAAGAAAGAAAGAAATAGAAATAAAGAACACTCTCCTTGAGAGCTTATATTTTAGTGGGGGAGACAGACAATAAATTAGCAATATAGTAAAGAGGTGAATTATATAATGTATTAGTTGATAACTATCATGGATTAAAAAATGAACTGTAAAGTAGAGTCAGCAGGATCAGGGATACTGATATTGAGGAAGGGGGGAGGCATAGAAAGTTCTATGCTGTCCTCTCAACAATATTCAAGAGAGGATTCTGTGAAGACACATATTCTTTCCTCTGGCACAGGTTTCACACAGACAAGCGATAGCTTTGTTCTCTTTCCATTTAAGCGAGTAATGGAATTTTACATCGTCGTTTTTACTCTTTCAATTTCCAGATTTGATTTTGTGGAACAACATATATTAGGATACCCTGGTTTCTAGATCCATTGTATTTCATTAGAGCTAATTTAGCTCGTTTCCAAGTCCACAATCTTTCCATCTTTCCTTCACAAATAGAATAATTACCAGTTCGTGTCCTTTGACGTCAGAATAGTCTAGTCACTCTCGGGTTTTTACCAATTCACTTCTAAGACTTTCATTTGATTTCCTGGACCTCATTTGAACTTCCACTGGTACAAGTCTATCTTAATAAAAGACATACTGACTCTGGGTAAAATTGTGAAGAGTGTGAAGACTGAGAGGGAGCCCTTCCCCAATTCATTTCTGAGGCTCTGAACCCATTTATTCCTGTACTTTCCTCCTCCTCCTCCCTTCCAATGTGTAGTTCTCTGGTAATAATTCCACTCTGCCGTGAATATCACCCCCAGCTAAAGCTCACCCTTGTATGACATTGCCTGGAGAACTTTCCACATAACCAGTAAACCAATGGTTGGTAACAAATTAATTCACACACAGTTACTGAATCCAAGTAAAATGAACCTTTTTTTTTAAAGGAATGAAGGTTGATTCTGGCTTCCTCTTATTCAGCATTGTATCTGCAGGGCTCAATACATGTAGTACTCAATATATGTTTGATGAATGAATGAATGGATGACATTAATACATAAAATGTAATCATGACAGAGGAAATGTGAATTTTTTTTAAGTGGTTGAAATTAAGACTATGTATCTCCTGTAAACTTCTGCTTTATCCCTTGCTCATACATACCTCTATTCTATTTCACAAGGTTTTATTTGACTGTTTGTCTGCCCAGCTCTTCCATTGAACTAAACTCCTTGAGCAGCTATATGTGTTTAGCTATTTTATCTCCTGTCACTAACATCCAGGCTGGGAGAACATTACTTGTTTCCAGCTAGAGAGAAGCAGGAATGTATATTTTCCCCTCAGAAGAGGGAAAAATAGGAAGGGCTTCTAATGTCTCTCTAAGGCCCCTCTTACTACTCTCTGGACTACCTATTTCATGGAGAAATGTGGGAGAAGAAATCACACATGCTAGACTCAGCCCTACCTACCTCTCCTTGCAGGCCCAGTCCACCCTCAGGAGGCTCTACTCTCTGTCACTGCTGTGTGGTAAGTACATGGGATAAGCTGGACGGTGAAGGGGATATGCTGTTCTTCTAGGGCCTAGGTGGGTAGGTCTGCCTAATTCAGGAGTAAAATCTTATGTGGCCCACTGGGAATGCCATTTCTAAACCATGGTCCCTAATCAGCCTTACCAGCAAACTAGTTCTACATCTCTGTTTGATTCCTGCATCTATGCCTGCATCAGCTCTAAATGTCACAGCTAGCAGAGAGCCTGGCTCATATTATGCACTCAAAAATGAGTGAGCTTAATGAAATAATATTGTCAGGGTATTTCTGATGCTTGAAAAGAAATGTGAAGAACGACATAGATAAACACAAGGCGTTTCCAATGCTCAGGAAAATGGAGAGTCAGCTCTCATTCAAAAGTGCAGGAGTCATTAACGTATTTGATACTCTAGGAAAAAGGATCAGTCTAGGGTGAGTTGAAAAATGTCCAACCTGTTTCTGTTGCCTTATCTTTAGTATATTATTAATGTGTTGACCCTGAGCTAGACACATCCCAGCAATACCTGATATCTTTATCCTAGAAATATCCTTCTCAAAGTATGATCTGTGGGATTCTGCTTAAGCAAGATACTCTTGAGAAAAACGAAAAGTAAGAAAGGAAGAAAATAGAGCATTGTGGTTAAGAATATGGATTCTGCAGCCAAACTGCTTGCATTCAAATCCTGGCAAAGCCACTTGCTCACTATGACCTTAATAAAGATTTTTAAGCACTCTAGGTCTCAGAGCCATCATTACAGAAATAAAGATACAGCATAGAATAATTGTATGGATTAAATGAAGTGATCTATGTTCAACTATGTGAAATCTATGAAGTAATCTATGGTTTTAATGTAATAAATAGTACATAGATACTCAATAAAAGCTGCCTTTGTTATAGACCTTTATAATGTCACCACCTCCCTTCTCTTAGAGTTTGTAGTGGTCATATGTACACTCCGGGCTCTGAAATATCCTGCACTAAAGAAACACATTGAGCTTTGTTCAATGCAGGATTTCTTAAATATATTTCCCCATGAACTCTTTTTTGTGTTTTAAAAATATTCTTAACATCCATGCAAAAACTAGGTAACACTGCAATAGGATTGTGAATACAGCTGAGGGCCACACTCACCACTAGTAACCCTCAAACCCTAAAAAAAGGAGATGCAATTCGGAACTATCCCCCCATTTGGCTGGTGAATCATTTCCGAACTCTAACAGTACAGCTTCCCTTCACCATCTGCCTTTTCATGACCGGCACTATACACAGGCCTTAGTTAATTGAACACGCAAAGTGCCACCCGCAGGCAATGATCTCAGTGTATATTTTGACTCATCATCCAACGAAATCAGAGATGAAAGCAACATCTAATGTCTGCAAATACATAAATAACCATTTCCATTCACTTTCAATTACTCTGCAGAGGAATCTGGTCACAAATGAGCTCAGCTAATTCACAATATGTTATCCTCAATAGCAAAACTGAGCAAAATCACCCAATTCGTTAGAACATTATTCCTCGAAAAGCGTACCAACCGTAATCATTTTATGGCTTCGGATTGCTTAATGGTAAAGCTAAGAGTACTCCCAGCGATACTCCGGTGCGACCTTTAGTTAGTCAAGTGCAGACAGTCTCCTGATAACATGGATACAAGCAGAGCTGCCTCAATACCTGGTTTACGCTAGTGTGGCAGGTGTTCTCAACTCTCACTTGCTCTGTACACCATTCACCAAATCATCTTGGAAGAATGTCCAGTTTTTTGAAAGCAAGAATTAAGTCTTATTTATTTCTGAATCTCCAGTGATGGGCATAATATCAGGCACATAGAGGTCACTCAACATATATTTGTTAAATGAAGGACCATACGAGTGACCCTCAGCAGTTACCTTCAGCAAAGGAGAGAGAGAGAGGAGGCGGTAGGGAAGAGAGGAATTTTTTTTATACCTCTCAATCTGAAGGTGGAGGTGAACCTCTCGTTGCGTGATTCTACCTCTGAGAAGTAATTCTGAAGTCTGATAACTTCAGAGTACAACTGGTAGAATAATGTAACAATTGAAAGCACAGACTCGAGATCATACTAGATGGGTTTAAATTTTGGATTTACCTCTTAGTAGCTGTGTGACTTTGGGCAAGTTAGTTAGCCTCTCTGTGTCTTAGTTACTAAATTATCAGACAGATAATAATGAGAATTGTCATGAGGAGAAAATAAATTTTACATATCTAATGTATATCTCTTTATCTGCATGCCTATATCTACATCTCCATCCATCCATCCATCCATCCATCTATCCATCCATCCATCATCTGTCTATCTATCTATCTATCTATCTATCTATCTATCTATCTATCATCTATCTATCTATCTATCAAATGTCTGGCACACAATAAACATTATGTATGCCTGGGCTATTACTGTGGGAAGGAATAAGAGTAAAGCAGTAATGAGTTTATGAACACTTGCTTTCATGTAAATTGCCCTCTCTTACTGCTTGTTCCCTTTTCTGCATCTCTTAGAGTTTACTTCTCACAAGGCTGATGTGGCATGAGGGAACAAAAGCCTTGCAAAAAATAGTACATGTTTGTATGGTTTTGCACTCTACTCGGATCTCTCTGGGACCTAACAGAAGTGTTGTCTGGTCAAGGACATCATTAATCACATGGCAGACTTGTGCCCTTTGACCTTCCCTTTTTTCTATCCTTAGTGTCTCTCACTCACATCACCCAGAGCCCATGATAAATTTTAGCCATGAAAACTCCTAAAGTTCTACAAAGGGAGCTATATTCATATCCTAGCTTGAATATTGAGTCAGTGTACCACTAATTCATATAACTAGTAAGGTGATTGTTGTTGGCTGACCAGTGGTCATCTCAGGGAATCATGCTTCATAGTGGAACTTCCTTTTTTTCAATAAAAACGCCTTTGTAAAAATCAACTTAATTGAGGTATAAATTATATATAATAAAATGCTCCCATTTTTAAATGTTCGGTTTAATGAAATTTGACAAATGTGTACACCTGTATAACTACCACCATCATCAATACATTCTCCTCACCCCCAAAAGTTCCCCGGTGTCCTTTGGTAGTAAATTATCCCCACCCTAATCCATAAGCACACACTCATCTGCCACTTCAGATGAATTTTGCCTTTGCTAGAATTTCATACAAATTCACTCTTGGGTATTTTATTTTATTCATCATGTTTCAAGAGCTATCTATGTTGTTTCATGTTTCAACAGTTTGTTCCTTTTTATTGCTAAGTAGTTTTCCAGTGTATAGATATACTATAATTTGTTTATTCATTCATCTGTTAGTGAACATTGAATTGTTTGTAGTTTTTTGGCTATTATGAATAAAGCTTCCATGAACATTCATGGACAATTTTTCATGTGGACATATGCTTTCATTTCTCTTGGGTAGGTTCCTAGACACAATTGCTGGCCCTGGGGTAATTTTGTGTTTAACTTTGTAAGAATCTGCCAGACTGTTTGCCAAATGTTTTATCATTTCATATTGTCAGAAGTAATTTACAGGAGTTCCAGTTACTCTACATTCTTACCCATACTTGATATTGTTAATCATTTTAAATTTAGGGGATGTGTGATTCTATCTCATTGTGCTTTCATTTTCATTCTCTAATAATTAGTGACGTTGAGCATCTTTTCATGTACATATTGGCCTTTTGTATATCTTCTTTAGTGAAGTATCTTTTCAAATCTTTTGCCCATTTTCTACATGGGTTTTTTTTTTTTAATTTGATTATTGAATTCTAAGAGTTTTTTTTATATGTTTAGGATACAAGTCCTTTGTCAGATATATGTTTTGAAGATATTTTTCTCCTATGCTTGTATTTTCATTTTCTCAATAGTACCTTATAAAGAGCAGAAACTTTTAATTATGACAAAGGTCAATTTTTCAGTCTTCATATTTTATGCTATATGTGTTCATAATAAATCTATGCTGATACAAGGTTGCAAAGATTTTCTTGGGCATTTCTTCAAAAACATTATAGTTTTAGCATTTATATTTAGGTCTATGAACCATTTCAAGTTATTACACGAGAAGGATGTGAAGTAAGTTGTGATATTTATTTTTTTTCTGAATCGATACCCATTGTTCCAGCATTATTTAAGAAAAAAGCTTGGTGCAAAGGCAATTCGGCACACACTCACACGCACCCCCATATGCACACATTCTGTCTTCTGTTCTGTTGATACGTGTATCCATCCTTACATCAATACCACACTGTCTTGACCATAGCTTTTTCTTATTTCATGGACTAGGACTGTATACTACGACCAGTGCTGTATTGAATAGAAGTGGTAAGAACACCTCCTAATTATGCTCCGAGTGTTACACTGAATCTTTCACCATTAAGTATAATGTTCCCTGTGATATTTTATTTATCATTTTTTGGTATATGCCCTTTTTCAGGTCAGAAGGTTTCCTTCTATTCCTAGTTTGATGAGATATTTTATCATGAATATGTGTTGAATATTGTTCAATGCTTTTTCTGCATCTAATGAAACTCATTGTTTTCTTCTTTATTCTATTGATATGGTGACTGATAATGACTTTTTAATGTAAGCTTTGCATTCTTTGGATAAACCTTACTTGTTCATTTTGTATCATGTCTATAATGTATTATTGCTGGATTCCATTTGCTGATAAATTGTAGTGTACTTTTGTTTCAGTGTTCATGAGGGACCTGGGTCAATGACTCTTTGGTAATGTCTTAGTCTAGTTTGTTATCAGAGTAAAGCCGGCTTCATAGAATGAGTTAAAAAATATTTTCTCCTCTGCTATTTTCCAAAAAAGTTTGTGTAGCATTTGAATTATTTATTCCAAAGATATTTGATGAAATTCACCAATGAAGCAATCTAGCAAATATAGCACATCTGTAGTTTTCTTTGTGGGAAATCTTTTAATTTTTAATGCAATATCCTCTATAGATATAGGGCTATTCAGATATTCTATTTTTACCTTTGTTAGTTTTGGTAATTTGTGCTTTTCAAGAAATGCTTATTTCATCTAAGCTATCATTTTTTTGCATAAAGATGTTCATAATATTTTCTTGTTTTTCTTTTAATGCTGCAAGATTTATAGTGAGAAATCCTCTTTTATTTTTAATATTTGTAAATTATACCTTTTTTTCTGATCAGCCTGGCCTATAAATTTTATTGATATTTTCAAAGAATTGGCTTTTCATTTTATTGATTTTCTCTGCTAGTCCACTTTTTAACTACTTTCTGTTCTCATCTTTATTATTCCTTTCCTTCTTTTTATCTTGGTGTTTATTTCCTCTATAGTGTTCAATAGCATCTTCTTAAAGTGGAAGCCTAGATCGTAATGTCTTTCTTTATCCCAATAATATTCCTTGTTCTGAGTCTACTTTAATGCAGCCACTCTATTTTACTTTTGATTTTTTTTTTCATTTTTTACCTTTAACCTAGGTTTTGATACTTGAAGTAGGTTCTTGCAGGTACCATGGAGCTGACTATTGCTTTTTTGTAATGTAAATGGACTAAAGTCCCTAAATAAAAGACCAACATGAGAATATTGGTCTTGTACTTAGGGCCTTTAGTCTATTTATATGTCATGAATTATTGATATGGTTGGGTTTAAATCTACAGTCTTGCTATGCGCTGTTTTTATTCACATTGTGTCTGAATCAGTCTTTTTCTCAACTTGACTTTTGAAGGATATTTTTGCTTAATATAGAATTCTAGGTTAATGGGTTTTCTTTTCTTTTTTCAGTTGTTTAAATCTGATTTTCAATTACATATTGGCTCGTGTTGTTTCTGATAAGAAGTCTGGCATCATTCGTTGTTCCCTTTTATATAATATGCTATTTTCTTTTCCTCTGGCTGTTTTAAGATCTTCTTCTTATCATTAATTTTCAACAATTTGATAAAGATATGCCTTGGTAGGGTTTTTGTTTGTTGTTTATGTGATTGTTAGTTTGAGTTGGGACTTGTTGAGTTTCTTGGATTTATAATTTTATGGTTTTTATCAAATTTGGAAATGTTCTTTATTTCATCAAATACTTTTCCTACGCCTTCCTTTTTTCTTGCATTCCAATTATATGTATATAGAGTGCTTGAAAATGTGTCAAAGATTGCTGAGGCTCTATTCATTTATTTCAGTCTATTTTGTTTTACTGCTTTCTACTTCTTCGGCTTCACTGATCTCTTCTTCTATGCTATCTAATCTTCTGTTGCATTCATCTCATAACATTCACTTTAAATATTGATTTTCCATTCACAGAAGTTCCCTTTGCTTTTTTTAAATAACATTTTTTATTTCCCTCCTTGCTAACTTAATGTTTCTTTTAATTCCTTGAGTATATTTGTTATAGCAATTTTAAAGCTGGTATATGCTGATTTTATCTTCTATATCATTCCTAGGTTTACTACGATTTATTTTTTTCTGGCTATAGGTCACTTTGTCCCATTTCTTTACATGTCTAGTGATTTTTATTGGATGCTAGGAATTGTTATTGTTACATTTTGAATGCCTAGATAGTGTTGTCTTCTATCAAAATGTGTTTAAGTTTGTTTTGGCAAGCAATTAAATTACTTGTGAATCATCTTGATCTTTTCGATTTTTTTTTTTTTTAATTCTTAGAAATGTCTAGAGTTGCCTTTACTCTGAGTTAATCTAGCCCTGCAACTGAACTTTCTGGGGTCCTTATTTATTTAATGTTCAATGAGGCCTCACTACTTTGACTAGTTGGAACTCAAATAGCTTTCAGTTAAATACGATCTCTGAAATCATGTATTTTACAGCTCCTTAGTGGTTCCTTGCTTGGCTGTGAGTTTTCATGCTCTGCTTAGATAGGTAGCTTAGTATACAGCAACAGACTCAAATGGACCTCTATGCAACTTTCTGGCACTCTTTCTCTGTGTGCTCCCCACTCTAGTTAACTGACCTACAAATCCAGCTGCCCTAGCCTCCTTAACTTCTGATTTCTGTGCCCTCAACACAACAAGACCATTGAGTTCTGCTTGGGCTCTCCTTCTGTGAGCTGCCATCCAGGAAGTACAGAAAGCTAGGGTCATCGAAAGAAAGATCCTAAATTGTTTTTTATTTTTTTACCTTCTCTCAAGGATCACAGTCCTGCACTTCCTGTTGTCCAAAATCTCAAGACGGCTATTTAATGTATTTTTGTCCAGTTTTCTAGTGTTATGGTAGGAGAGCAAGTCCAATCTCCGTTCTTCATCATATCTGGAAGAGAAAGTCAAACACTCTGTTTTAATTGCTGTTATGCTTTAGGAAAAAATGATATTCTGATTTAAGTCAAATTTATATTAATCTACAAAAGACTTAACCTTCCCTTTCAAAGACCACAGTAATCTCTTCTCATCATTGAACATATTTGAGGAAGAGCAAAGAATAAATGGTCAAAGAAATCCTAAGATGCTTATGTTGGCATGATTTCCATACAAAAGGTTATGTACCCGTTTTACTTAGTGATTCTTCTCTGCCTCCCATCCTTCTTCATCTGCATTCTAGGTTCTGGATTCCCCATGTAGTACACCATGCCCCTTGCTTCTTTCAAAATGTCTCTCAACAGAATTTTCTGCCTAATTATCCATCTGTTCAGAACCCAACTCCCCATTCAAGGATCATACATGTGGGCCACATTTTAGTGGTAGTGGGAGACTAGCTCAGAGTTTACTGCTTTTGACCAAAATAACATCTGTTCTTTTCAGCAGGCACCTTCTGGGAACAATAGTTCTTCCTTTGTTGTTTAACCCAGAAGAGTATATAGTCAATCAGTCCAGGTAGGAACAAAGCTTTCTTGACCAGTCATTGGGAGTAAATATTTTAATTAGATCAAGTCTTTAAATAAATTTCCAGGTAGATAATTAATAAAACTGGAGAACTTTTAATATCATTTAACCAAAATATATTTCTCTCCTTTCAGTCTCAGAAGAACAATAGAAGAAAGAACTCAAAACAATTTCTACTTAATTGACCTCCAAAGAATGATACAATTATACTTGGCAAGTATTTACAGGTTGGTCATTCATTCATTCATTCATTCACATTATTTTTTAGTAATTTGTACAATGCTAGCCATTTTCTAGGGATGAATGAATACGGTTGCCATTCCCCAGGAGCTCACAGTTTCCTGAAGGAACAAGATGTATAACTGGATCATTATAATACAGTGTAGTCATTTGAGAGACACATCCTCAGAGAGCTATAGGAACACAGAAGAGGGAGTAATTCTCCATGCCATGATAAAAGCTACTGAGAGCAGGTACTAGTTTGATAGTATATTATGGCTAATATATCTGAGCACCTCAGAATTAATACAGTTTTGAACTAGAAACATTGTAAGAGATACAGGGAGAGAAAATTTATCCTTACAAAACAAAACATCTATCTGTGGGGCCTATGAGAAACTGCCGATTTAAACCCGAATGAGGATAGTCTCCTGCTCGATGCTCAAATTATCAGAGAGGAGAGAAATCAAGAGAGCAAGTCTGATGTAGTTAATTGCATGAGGGAAGAAGCCATAACTCTACTAGAAGTCTGAGTAATGATAGCAAATAAAGGAGAAATAAAATTGACTAACAAGCACATTCTTCATAGAGCAGTAATGCCTAACCTGAGGTCCATGACTAGGCTTCAGATATATAGGAGACAATGAACCTCTCTATTCCTGAAACTGTCTTCACATTTTTTGATGCGTGCACATGTGCATTTTTCTGGGAAGAGGTTCCTTAGCTTTGATCTGGTTATCAAAGTGTCACATAACCCCTAAATGTTAAGAACCACTGTAGCAAATTATCATGCAATGGCAAAGCACTCAAGCTTGAAGCCAAAACACTCAAGCTTGAGACTTGGGTCCTCCATAGACGAGCTGTGTGACCTTGAACATGTCCCTTTATCTCTCTTGCCTAAATCTGTCATCTGCTAACTTTGTAGAATTGTTGTGAAAGTCGAGGGGTTTTGTAAAATATGAATTGCTGTGCTATCGTTATCTATAAAAATAAAAATTGACTTAAGTAAATGCAAATTTGATTTATTAGAAGTTCATTGCTTTTAAATATGGCAAATCTATTCTAAAGGTTAATTCCTATTTGTATGTGTATGTGTGTACGTAAACTTAAAAATTTTTTTTCAAACAAATGCACAAAGAGAGAAAATAGTAGAGCAAACCTTCAAGAACTAGTTTCTATCACTGTAAACATATAGCCAATCTTATTTCATCTACACCCCCATCTCCTCCTCCTTTTCTCATTGAATTATTTTCAAGTAAATTCAATACGTCGTATTGTTTTATCTATGTATACTTTAGTGTATTTCTTAAAAATGAAGAACTTTTTTTTTTTAAAGAAAATGAGATTACCTTTATAACGTAAGAACTATATCATTATCATACCCTGAAATAACAGTAAATCTTCAATGACATCAGCGTTCGAATTTCGCTGGTCTTCTTCCTGAGTCAGATCCAAACAAGGTCCAGACTGAGCCTTTAGTTGGTAGAGCAGCAGAGGTATAGACCTTCCCAGGCCCCCCTGGCCAGAGTCTTAGATGTCCTTCTTCTGTAGCTCCAGAGTCAAAGTCAATCAGGCCAGGGATTCTAGCAGTATCTTTAGCCATCAACAGGTGGGCTGGGAAATTATTGTTGTTGCCATAGCCCTTATAAGCTAGGGCTCAGCACGATTTTCCTTTGAGCTGATGCTTTGATTTCTCTGGTGAACTTCTGACTGTTTGACTGCTATTCTCATGACTGTCGGGTGGTTTTAATTCTTTGACATTTCTTCTATTGAGAAATGATATCTGTGTCCCACTTGAATCTGGATGAGCTTTGACAGCTTTGATCATTTAAATATAGCAGAAGTGGTATGATATGACTTACAAGGCTAGGTCATAAATGGCCAGGAAGCATCTATTTTTTTTTTTTTTGCTGGCCTAGTCCACCTTTTCCATGCCGTTAGCAAGTTCAGACCATGTAGAGAGTCCACACGTAGTCATTCCAGTTAACAATCCTGGTCGGGCCCTGTTTTATATCATCCCACCAGGCATCATCACTGTGGTTGAAGAAGTTTCTAGATTATTCCAGTCCCTAGTCATTTGAGTAAATCCAGATGTTTGAATCTTCTGAGTTGAGACTCAAGGTGTTATAAAGCAGAGACAAGCCATCGCCACTTAAGTTTTATCAGAGAGTGCCTTGTCTGAAATCATGACCCACAAAATTCATTAGCATAGTAAAATGGCTTGTTTTATGCCACTAAATTTTGCGGTGGTTTGTTACACGCATTAATAACTCCCCTAGTTCTTGCTGTTCCTGTTTCTTTAGTGGGCTAAATACCCCCACACCCCTGCCTCTGTGCAGTACACGGAGTGTTCATGATTTGCAAGACCGGCTAAAGAAATGGAACGAATGATCTTACCATTCACTGTGAGGGGTTTAATGTAATCCTCATTTCTAGTAAGGTGACTCCCTCTGACTCCAGGCTACATCTATCTTCACTAAGTCCAGAGTGTCCAGGTTCAATTTTTTTGGATGACGAACCCCTGGATGCCTGACTCTGTTGGGGTGATATAAGGGTTCAAATAGCCAAAATTGCAATCAGTCTTTCTCCATTAAGCTCATCCTCACCTTGCTTCCAATTCCTACAGAGTAAAGCCTCATGGTTGGCACCCTCGTTGTAAGCACTTACGTTTTGGTTGTTCACTCGGCTAAGCTGGGATCCACCAGCTTTCTCTCTTCTACACCGTTTGTTGTCAAATCATATCCGCCGTGATTTCCTACCCCCTTTTCTCTATCCTCATGTATTGTATCTTGTTTTAGTTTATTCTCAGGTGTCTCCTAGAAGCAGGGAAGGAGAAGTGGCTGGAGGGCTAAACTTGTTTTCTGAATGTGGACTTTCACTCAGCTCCTGCTTTCTGGCCTGCCTCTCATCTTAGCCGTACACGACACCTAATATTGCTGAGTTCTGAGCTTGAGCTTGCTTTTGTTTGTTTCAGACTTTCAGGCAATCTTATTTTCAGCCCTGGGCCTCATTCCCAACTTCCGCAGTACCTGACACCTACAAGTTCTAAGTCGTGTAAGGTTTATGTGGGATGGATAAACTCACTGCTGCTAAGTTTCCCCTTCTGCAGACTCTACTCTGCTACATCAGTCATCATTCCTTCATCCATGTTCTGTCTCCCCAAAATGTATAAAACTCCTGCATCCAATTTATTACCATTTTCTTCTTGGATCTATATCTTTTAAGTTTTTTTAGTTTTAATAAGATCTTAGAAGGAAATAAACTTATGTGGTCAATACACCAGGTTCAATAAAAATGCAAAATTATCAATATTTTCTTAGAAAGTCACCAATGAAAAATGAAAGTTTTGCTTAAAAATCAATTTTATAAAAATAATGGATAGCCGTTGCTGTATTATAACACCTTCGGTGTCTAATTTAATTCTTCATTTTTACTGGGTTGCAGAATATTGAGAAACTTCTGTTTCATAGAGAAAAGTAGTTACAAATGATAATGTTTTTAACAGATTGCCCAGCAGTCTTCTGCTATTCTTCAGTATAAATAATTTAAAATCTTGAAAGGGGAACAGTAAGAAATCTTTTCTATTCAAAGTTGACTCTCAACAATACTTAACATTGTTCATATTTTGTCACTGGTAAGTATTCAGTTTGGAATAAGTTGATGAAATGATTTTTTAAGCAGCACATAATTGAGAACATTATGAAATATCCAACAGTGTATTTTAAAATCTCAGAAAGACTTCTGTTCAAGACTATAAATGAATCACATGCTTCTCTCCCTCCCCTTCTTCCTGAAAGCCCATTGAAATGACAGTAAGCAAAGAAAGGGAGAAATTCCTAAAAGGGCAGAGAATGGGAAGGGGGATATCAATGTAGAAAAGTCATTGGTAAATTTTTATAAGATAAAACGAAATGATGCGATACCAATGGATATAGAAGAGCAGATGGAGCTCCAGCTCTGAGCATTTCCCAACCTGGCTGAGTGTGGTCGGCTTTAATAGTGATTCTCGCCAGAGTCAGGAGGTTATAATTATCATAACTGAGTTTTTTCGAGTGCTTACTACATGCCAAACAGCACCTTGCTAGGTACTGTCCCACTTAATACATTAACAACCTTATAAAATTGATGCTATATCCATTTTATAAAGAAACTGAGGCACAGAGAGTCAAGAAATATACTCAAGTTTTCTCAGCTTGTAAGTGATAAAGCTCCCTGTGGAACTCGGACAACTTCACTGCAGAATCTTGTATATGCTTTGACATACTGTGGCTGTTTCAAATGGCTATATTTATCTTGTTTTGCATGTAGAATTGACAATTTAAGGTTCACTTTTATTGTTGATGTTTTATCTGCATTTGAAAACTGGAAGATACTGAAAGACTGCATTGTAAAATTGAGCTTATTCAGCTTATTAAAAGTCAGACAGAAAGCACCACAAATTCACAAATGCTAAAACTGTCTGTAATATAATTGAATCACAACATGTTACCCATTCACATATTTCTTAAAACTGGCTATTTCTTTATGAAAATGCCACACGTCCAGTAAAAGCCTCTAAGCGTTGCCTAACATTTAATTGGGCACAGCATATGTGGGTTGCTGTAATGTACTTGCTTATACAACTTTATGATGAGGCACATGCGGCCAGCTGAATTAATAAAACACTGGGGTAGGCCTACAAATCTCCTATCTAATGCATTTTTTTAAAGTACAGATACAAAAGCTGTCAGAAAAATTTATTCCAAAGTTTGCACAAAAACAAGTTGAACTAGGTAGCAGAAGTCAACACATAACTTGCAGTCTCTGTAGTAGACATCTCAGAGGTGTCCTAGTGCCAGCACACACAGATCCCCTCACCCACAGGAACAGGCTCCTGGCAGCTGTACTTATACTGCATGATTCTGTGCCTTTGGCCACGGTTGATTGGATCTGCAGTTGGTACTTGACTCAAGTTAGCCAGTTGGATTCTCTTTCCTAAGCATTTGAATTGGGACTGAAAGTTGAGTCAGTCTCTGCAGATGTAGACCTAGAGGGTATGCAGAGGTGATATTTTTGGCCACAAGGCCTGAGGAGCATAAAAGCCATTCGGAGAAAAGAATGAAGGAACACACAGTGATGAGACCTTTGGTACCTGGTTTCAGTTCCTTTCTCAGGCCTGGCTGCATTCCAGCCCTTGGTCTATGACAGAGTCCTGAGTCCTTCAAATAAAATTCACTATTTTTGCTTTAGCTATTAGGGTTGGCTTCAGTAATCCTAACTCATAGGCCTCCCAAGCGTTAAAATTTATTATAAGTACATGAATGTGCTCCTTACTTTTTATTAGTCTTTGAAATGGTTTAAATGAAATTTTATTACACCTGCAGCCTCCTACAGCTTCTGTGGAGCACATAGCCTGAAAACCTCTAGTCTAAAGCTGCTGCAGGATCTACAACAGGAATGAAGAGTTTGATCCGTTTGAAAGGCAAACAGGGGCCCATTGGCAAGTATGAAAACCAAGCTGCCACTTGATTAGTAAGGAATATAGTTTTCCTGGAGATGTTTTCTTATATTTCTTGGGCTATCTTTTGCTGCTTTGGGCTAAGTGGAAGTGAGATGGGAGCGCTAGGGACTGTATGCTTTCTCTCCCGCCCTAGAGGCCACAGCCTCTGTACTTCTTGTAGCTGCTTCTGCCTCTGCCTTCAGGAAGCAGCTCTTTGTCTGCACTGATCTCTCTTTACCTGCTGTTCTTGTTACTGGTGCAGCTCACTTACACTCCTCGAGCTGCTTTACTTTCCACTCCTCAGAGGCCATGCCCAGCTAGCTCAGAGCCTCAGAAAAAGGACGAGGCCCTCCCTCCCCTAGACCTTGGTCCACCACTTACCCCCAGGTCATTATAAGTGGCAACATCCACTCCCTCCCTGTGGATACAGGGAGAAAATGGCAGTCTGAACACCAGGTAGAGGGCCCTCATCAAGAGCTGAATCTGCAAGGAGATATATATTACTCAGACTGACCTCTGCAGTGGGATTTTGTTTTTTTTTCAATCCAATAACCATAGAACAAATTTGTCATAGAGCTAACTCCTTAAAAAATTTGCCAAGTCTTAACAGGCATAAGGGGCAAATTTGTGTGTCTGGTCTGCTATCTTTAACTGAAATAATTTTAATTCTTTTTCAGAAGATGTTGGGATGACACGTGGCTTTAGAAACAGCTTGTCTGTCTTTTATGGAAGCAAGTGCACATGATACAAAGAAGCTGTCACAAATAAAAAAAAAAATGAGATAGATAGATAGACAGACAACATCCATGTCCTTCAGGGTATCATGTAGTTCCATGGCCTCAACAAAATAATCACAAAATAATTTGGCACATGGTAGATTTTCCCAAATCTGGATTTTTCAGTCATCTCCATGATCATCTTTCCTCACAATGTGATATTTGTTCAGTTAAATCTGTTGATTGGCTGCTTGGGACGTTAAAAATGCAAGTCATTTTCATTGGTTTCTAATGGCCAGGAAAGGCAAGCTATGTATTAGAATGGCAAAATTAAAACAAAAGAAAGCAAATGTAAGAAAGTAAAAAATAACAAAACAAAAAATACTAGAAAGAATAAGAAAAGGAGAAAGTCCAAGGGAAAAAAAAAAAGAAACAGAGAGTTGTAGCAAATGCTGGAAACCAAAGAAAGGAGAGAGTCATGGAGATCTGAGATGGGGCCGACTCTGGCACCAATACTGGGCAGCACGCAGCAGCACCCTGAGGGTATAAGTGCCTGGAAGAAGGAGAACATCTGTTATTAAAGAGCACCGGAAGCACTCTGTGACATAATGGCATCCCCTTTAAACATCTTACAGAGGTACCTTACAGAGAACTTGACCTCTAAAGGGACAGTCAGTGGGAGGGCAGCTAAACTTGTTAACTTCAGCAGCTTCCTAGCTCATGGCAGAATTAAGACTGTGCCATGTTTAAGGTATTCCAATGGACTCAGCGCAGGTCAGCTGGCAAGGAAGAAATTGCTACGTGGTCTGTAATAACAAATTTTGATGGCCATTCATGGTATATAGGAATTTTTCATAATCATGATCTCATTTGGTCTTCACTGCCCTGGATATTGATAGGTACAGCAATATTATCACAATACTTTAAAAGTGAGAGGGGAAAGTGAGAGGCAAAAAAGAAAAAATTATTTTTTCAAGGTTTCCAAATTCCCCATCTGACATTTCTTTTTATATACCACAAATAAACTGGATTTAATAATTAATTTAATAGAAACTCAGCTCTGGAAGTTATGAAACGGTATAGCTATCCCTTCTGTTTTTTTTTTTTAAAGAGACAAATAAGTAAAAAGCAAGTGGATATCAAAGACTCTTTTAAGTGAGCAAGTTCTAGTTGTCCTATCTTATTCCATTTACAGAGAATTATAATAGCTCATTTACTGAGCACTTACCAGGGAATGGGATCAGGGTCATAGATGCTTTATTTATATTTGACAGCGACCATGAGATTAACCTCCATTCCAGAGATGACAAAACAGAGACTCGGGGAGGTTAAGTAACCCACCCGGTGTTGCGCAGTCAGATAGTCTACATGTGAGCCAGACTAAAGCCTCTGTTCTTAATCATCACATCTCGTGGCTTCTGTATACAATACTATGCTAAATCTGATGGGAGGTGTCTTGTCTTCGAGCTAAAATAAAGTTAAATTCTTTCTTACAATCACCAAGAATGCCAGAAAGTGTTGTGTGTGGTTGGGGAGGGGGGAGATTTTCATCAAAAACTAATTTTTTTTTACTTTAATGATCAGGAAGAATTACGTTCTTGAATCACTCTTTTTTCTGCAGTTCAGGATACATTTTTATTTTGTATATCCTTGCCAAAGTTTATCTTTATTATTATTATTAGAAATGCACAATCATCTTTATTTACATAAAGCAGAACGGTGCTTTTCCACTAAATACAAAAAGCTCTTGAGCAGTAGTTCATTTTTAAAAGTACATACCCATCTAATTTTTTTCTATGTGTATGAACCTGATTATGTTCATGCTAGATTCTTACGGCACCGTCTTTTCTTGGCGGCTTCCCCTTCTCTCCACCCACTCCACATCACTTGCCACTTCTCTCTTCCTTTAGTTATCTTTTAAATGACATTTCCTTTTTTCCTTTTCATTATTTTTACGGGTTTGATCAAGTTGCTTTCAGTCTAGTTTTTCCCCTTACATTTGATAAGTTCCACACCCTTTTCATTTCCCTGTCTACCTTCTCTTTCCCAAGCTCACAATCACACTCATGTTTTCCTATTTTATTTGAAAAAAACATATCAGTTTTTCCCACCCCAGGAGTTCTATTTTTTCTTTTTCTCCTGATTCCAATAAGATCAAACCTTTAAAATAAGCTCATTCCCCCTTCTCCTGTTCTCATCTGCCACTTACCTTGCTTACCATGAAACTTTGGGAATGGACTTATTTAATCCTTGTTCCTACTTCCAACATATTGCAATATATATTGCAAGCTTCATTGCTCACAAGTTTCTTCACCACATCTCCATACTGAATTTTTTTTCTGGTTCCTTTGTTTAGTATCTTTTCTAGAATAGTTCCCGTTCCCTAAGATAGAAGACACGGGTGATATAGTCCGATTACTAGCACATCCGCAATTAAATTTCTTTCATCTTGACAGGAAAATGATACTTGGCTGGTGTAGAATTCCTTAGTGGTAGCCTTTTTCTGAAAGTAGTTTGTGGAATGTTAGTTCACTGTCGCTTCTAGTGTTACAGATAAGAAGTCTAATTTCTTTTCCTTTGCAGGAAATCTTTTTTTTTGCTTTCTGGAAACATAAGATTTTTCTCTTTAGCCTTAGAATACAGAAGTTTTACCAGGATACATTTTTTTAAATCAATACTACTAGAAACTCATTGATTTCTACCAATATGTAGACTCGAGTCCTTCATAGCTCTGGAATGAGTTCTACTATAATTTAATTATTGTCTCTAATCGTTCTTTTCCTTTTAAAATTTTTTTTTAGAACTCCTTTTAAAATTATTATTGTTATGCATGTCAGGGCTGAAGAATCTATTTTACAAAATATATATATTTTTTCTTATCATTTCTACTTTGCATTTTGGATATATTTCTTGTCATTCTTCCAGGCCACTAATCTGATCTTAGCAATGACTATACTCTCCATTTACTGAAATGCTTGGTTGGGAATATCATCTTTTTTTAGGTCTTCAAATTCTCTTTTCCCTCATGTGCTCACCACTCTTCAAGTGTTCATTATTATTTTTCTGTTCAAATTTTCATTTATCTTTATCAGCAGCTTTAGTGCAATGGGCATGTACTATTTGTTCTGGCTGATCTTTCCCCATTTAAATGCTGGGCCTTATTACATGGAAGCATATTCTTTGTTAGCTTACTGGAGCTCAGTTTTGGTCCTTGGAGTATCTGAAGGAATGGCTGTCCCACCACCTACTGTTTAAGATTCATATCCCTGAGGTGTGAGAAGTGGGAGGGGAAATGGAAGAAGTCAGAGATGAAAAGAGATTTGAGACCCAATAATAGCAATGTATGGATCTCATACAGATCTTAATTTTAACAACAAAAAAAATGATCTATTAGGAAAGCTCGAACATTGGTAATTGATAATATTAAGAAATTGTAACTTTTAAATGAGATAATGGAATAAAGGATTATGTTTTCAAAAAAATCTTTTTTTAATTTAGATATACACTAAAATATTTATGAATGAAATTATATGATTAGGACTTGCTTCAAGATAATCGAGGGAAATTGGGTATAAATATAATTAAAATAAGATTGTCCTTGAACTTGAGCGGAACAGCTGGTCTCCTTTTCTTCTCCATGTAGTCTCAAACTTTTCCTCTCTGTGTGTCCTCTCTATGTGGTCTGTTTAGCAGCATAGCTGGCCTTCTTATATGGACTTTCCAAGAACACAAAATTGGAAGTTGCCAGACCTTCTTAAGGCTTAGGCTCAGAACTGGCACAGCATCACTTCCTTTGCATTATATTAGTTAAAGGGAGACACAGGGCCATTTCAGATTCAGTGTTGGAGGGGACCACACAAGGTTGTGAATACTGAAAAGTGTGATTCCTGGGGCTAATTTTTGGAGATAGCTATCACACCTACATATTAATTAAAACTTTAAAGTTTTAAAGTTAAGATGTCTTCTCTTCCCCAACTGAGGACTACTGTGGCCCAGCCATTTGTAGTGGGTAGAAAGGTCTCGATCCCACTCTTTCTCAGGTTAGCATTTGTTTTCTTCAGCAAGTGTTTCTGACCAGTTGTATCAAAGAAGAAAATGCAAGAGCAGTAAGCGAAGTGGGAATTTTTATCTTAGTGACGTTAGGTGAAGACTGCTTCACTCTCCAGATTTGGCGAATGTTTAGAGCAATTTTCTTCTCTTGGGATGTGACAAGTGGCTATGGCAGAGTTGGTGCTTTCACTAAGTTCCTTTGAAATTTCCCTCCATGCTATGGGAGACTTTTCATTGTGCTTTCCACAACAGGGGCAAGATACTTTCCTGCGGTTCACCATGGACCCTTAAAGCCCAGGGTTTTTTTGTTTTCTTTTGTTTTTTGTTGTTATTGTTGCTGTTGTTTTGACTACTCCATGAAGATTCACTTCTAGAATCCTCTTGCTGCTCCTCTCCTTCCTACCAATCCAAAGCAGTTCTCTTGGGCAAAATTTAGAACAACTCCATGCTGGCTGAATCACATTTCCCATGACTGGGAACACTGCTCACACGTCTTTGACCCAGTCAGTCCTGAAAATAGAAACCGATCTTGAGCAGTGACATTTCCTCTTTGGTACCATTGCAGGAGCCAGCCAAGCCAGCCATATCCGCCAGATTTTAGATTTCCCAGGGGGAAGTCAGACACCAGTCCATTTGGTCTCCCCAGTGGCTGAGAACATATCAGCTCTTCAAGTGAATTCCTTGAAGATTCTCTCTTTATGGGGTGCTAAAATTGGGTGGAGAGAAAGGGCTTGCGGTTCAGCTCTCTCCAAACAAATCTTTTCCTAGGTACCACTCTCAACCTTTTTAGACCCTCAGTGTTGGTGAGGGGTTTAAGTATTGTGGTCTGGGTTTTCAGTTACCTCTTTTTCTCAAGTTCCCAAGAGTGGCACATCTCGCTTTGGCACCTACTGTCCATTATAGATTGTTGTCTCAATTGTGACTTTCAATTTCATATCCTATTACAAATGATCTGTATGCACAAACTGAATTCATAGCCTTATTCCTAACAGAAATGTTTGTTTTGTACTCCTTTTCAAATGCTCCCAACAGGTTTTCTTACTCCAGTACTTTGAGACATATAGATTGAGAACATACTTATTTAGGGAACACAAAAAATGTGTAGTGCTTTGTTTTAAAAATAATTTATATCATATTATTCTTTTTTTTTTTTTTTTTTTTACCCAAAGGAGAGACTAAATACTGACAAATGCTCTTTTCTCCCTCTATTCTGTACAGCCACACAGATATTTATAGCCTAGGAACCAGGCCACTTCACTGACAGGGGTAATCAGGAATGGTGGGCCCATCTTGGTAACCATAGGAGCAGGCAGCCAATGGCATCAGATGCCTACACTGTGGCTTCTGTCTGGTCAGTCTTGCTGTGTTGAAGGAAATCACAAGGTGATGTAAAGAAAACATCGTATAAAATGCCTTTTATTCATTTTGAGAGGTACTTGGGAATGATTTATGAAAGAAATATCTGAATTCCTGCAGCCATTTTTAAACCTTCATCTTGTGTTAGTAAAAATCTATATTAGAAAAAAGATAATTTGAAAGGATATAAAGTAATAAGAATGCAGATGTGTATATATGTATATATATGTATATATATCATAGCTACCTTTTATAACAGAATTTTTGTTATATATGGGAAACATATTATTATACATGGGATGTGAATATATATATTATATATATTACATACCTATTATTAGTTTCAGCTATTAGTTTGACTATTAAAGCATCCAGCTTAGGATAACCCAGACTAAGTCAGATTTATATAAAGTCATTTTAATATAAACAAAAGTTGAATGCAGTAATTATGTTGGCCTTTGGTGTTTGTTGCTTTCTATCTGAACTCCATTTTTCCTAATGCCCCACTTTCCTTCCAGATACACCCAGGCTTCTCAGATTACCTCCTCACACCTATTCTCCCCCATCATTATTTCCAGTTCCATTTATTAATGATCAGATAATCTCCTAAACTATACCCTAAAATAACTTGACACATGCCGCATTTGTTATTTAGAATGCTGATGCATATAATATATTTGGCCAAGTGCCTCAAGGAAAGTCAGTGATTTCATTTAACAAAAGATTTCACAAGCCTCATCTTGACTAGAAGTAGCTAGCAGTTTGGTTGGTTGTTATATGGGCATGGGGGAAATGATTTTCTAGCCGCATCGACAATTCAGAATATAAAAAGAGGGGCTTTTAATAGAAGCTGAATGGCCTAGTCCATATGAGTTCCTGATATCCTGGCAGATCTGTCCCATTACTAATGAATAAGAGAGGTCTTAAAAACCCTCTCAAAGAAAAATCCACACCATATGAAATGTACACACACACACACACAAAGAGCAAAATCTATAAAGAAATGATGACTTAGGAGCCATGCAGTACCTGCAAGAGCTCGAGTCAGAACATACCATTCCAGCTCAGTGGGTACGCCAAGACTCAGGCCGTCAGTCACGGATGCACAGACTTTCTATGTACCACCTGAGGACTCCAAGGGTGCTGTTGACCCAGACAAGCTTGATAATGCAGTGTCTATGTTGAGGCTCTCTGGGAGACATAGCTTAGCTGAAGATGGTGGGCTTCCGACTTGGGACTGCTGATTACTGACCCATTATGTCGCTGCAGGGTGTAGTGGGTACAGGAATTCCCTCACAGGTGGAGGGGAGGAGGAAGGCCAAACAAAAATCGTATCTACTGCATCAGTGGGACTGATTTTAGAGGGAAAGGAATGTGCACAGAACTTAGAGACAGAAATACTTAAAGCAATTCTTTTAAAAATAACACTTCTGAATTCAAAATCAATCCATCCAAAGACAAACATATTTTAAAATTCATTTTTTTATGAGCTAATCAATTGACTGAATTGGAAAGTTGAATTCTGGAATTGTGCAAAACCAATTACTTCTGCAAATGAGCCTTCTCATGTATAGCAATATATTTCCCATATATAACAAAACTTTGTTACAAAGAGTAGCTGTGAAAATGCTTATCACAGTGACGCCTATGGCTGCACGGCAAATGAAGATTATATAGTTATTATTTAGAGGTGAAGCACTCCCCCTACTGGACATAAGTAAGAATTTAAACAAAATGGTAAAATCTTAAATATATTTTAGTTCTCTTTAATGTTTAAATCACGAAATTAAAAAAAAATGGGGCAATAGCTGCTTAACTGATTGGTCATATAAGATTTAGTATGGTAGAAAGACTTACATTAAAGTGAGGGCTTTTTAGGCTATTGTAAGGGTTGAGACGTAAAGTCATTACAGGGTTTCGAGCGGGAGGGTCTCTCAATCTTGGCACTATTGACATTTTAGGCTAGACGATTCTTTGTTTTGCAGAACCATTCTGTGCATTGTAGGATGTCTAGCAGAATTCCTGGCCTCTACCCAGTTGATGTTGGTAGCAACTCCCCCCAACCCTCCCCTCACACCCCCTCCAGTCATGATGATCAAAAATTCTCCAGATATTGATTGCCAACGTCCTCAGGAGATCGATATAACCCCCAGTTTAGAACTGGAATAGAGGAATGACTCGATATGACATCTTTTAACCAGATCACTCTCTGCCTCTCTCTTGAGAATAGCCTACAAGCAACAGAGATACCCGTTAGGAATGGAGATGGTGAAACGTGGTCAAAGTCTGGGTATCTTTTGAACTTAGAGCTGACAGAAATTTTGAAAGGACAGATATGCAGTGTGTGTGAGAGAGAGTGGGAAAGGGAGAGAGGGAGAGAAGGAGAGAGAGAGGAGGGAGGAGAGGGAGGGGGAGGAGAGAAGGGAGGTCGAGCCCGCCAAGGATGACATTAAGGATTTTAGCCTGAACAAGTAAAACTGAGTTACCATTAGCTGAGACAGGAAGACAGCAAGAGGAGCTGGCTTGGAATTTGTTTGGACTTAGGGGTGCAGATCAGAAGCACACAGTGTGGACATGTTATCCTTTAGTGGCTTTTTCAATACCCAAATGGAGATGATATACAGTCTGAAAATCAGGAGAGGTCTAGCCTGTTGTTATGAGGTTGGGAGTCATTATCTTACAGATAGTACTTGATGAGCACATCTAGGAGGTGAATATATACATATAAAGAGATACAAGGACTGAGCACTGAGCCACTCCGACTCTCCGATTTAAGGGATATGAGAAGGAATCCACAAAAGAAACTGAGAAGCACAAGTAAAGTTGGAGAAAAATAAGCAGGTGTGATATTCTGGAAGTCAGGAGCCTTTGCATATATTTTTTTTCTCTTTACATGAAATGGTCTCATCTTAGTAACTCCCTTCCTTTGTGAAGATCTGTAATTTATCATACTTTTTGCAATAATTCATTTACCTGGCTGTCTCTTTCAGATTGTGAGCTCCTGAAAATGAAGATCTACATCTTTGCAACAACTAGTACAGTAACTGGCACATATTACATAATACATGTTAATTTCATATGGAGATTTAATAGGAAATTCACCCCTTTGAAATGAAATTACCTGTACAATTAGATAACTCATTGAGGTTCTCGACTAGTTCAAAATTAGCAATAACTCAGACAGAATTCGAATAACAGAGATGTTCTCATTATGTGACCTCACCAAGGACTTTCAGCCATCAACATCTGCTGTTAGATCCTCCTATGAAAGGGATACTATCCTTCCCTTGACTTCAACCCAAGTGTCTCAGTTTTTATTTTATGTATTGAGACTCTTGATAAAATTTTATTTGATCAAAGAAAATTAGTTCCATGGTTAAGAAGTATGAAACCATTAATCGAGCCTAATGTTCTGTTGTCATCAGACCTGTCGGAGAGACATGCTTGAAACCTGAAAAAGCACAGTTAGCCTTCATGTTATCTTTAAAGGTTTTTAGTTGATTAAATAAATGAAACAATTGCCTAATCATATTGTAAATCTACTATGTGCCAGCATCTGTAAAATACTTTGCCTATTAGTACTTTATCTTATTTAGCAGTCATTTAAAACTCTATAAATTGTTAATGACACATAAGGAAACTGAGACTCAGAGGTATTACTAAATATACCCCCAGAACGCCTAGCTAGCAAATGACAAAGCTGGATTTGAAACCAGATTTGACTCCAAAAATAATGGTCTCAAATACTAGGCTCTAGCGCCTCCTATGTATGGTTATGAAATTACTACAAATAATATTGTATAATGCAGCGGTTGCTTTTGTTGAAGCGAGGGGAAAAGAATAGATGAAAACAAGAATCAAAATTACATTGTGGCATGATCATAGCCATTACGCATAGATGTCGGAAGAAAATGCACTAAACAGAAGCATGAATGTCTCCTGGTGGCAGAATTGGCAAAACCGTTAGTGGTCTTTTCCACCTTTATCTACCGTTTTAATATTGTCTCTATTTTGTTTTCAGGGAGTTCTTATTGTTTAAGGTGAGCTATAATTTGGCAGAATAATGGTGGTGGTGATGGTGTTAGTTTTTATTATTAAAAAAAAAACCAAACTTACACAAAGTTGAATTGAATAGTATAATAAACTTTCATATACTAATTAGTCAGTTCCAATAATTAACCCACAGCCAACCGTTTCATTTATATTCCCATCCATCTCTCTCCCTATTAGTTTGAAGTAAATACCAAACATCATGACAATCATGATAAGTATTTTAGTAGATGTCTTTAGGACTCTTTTAAAAAATTAAATATATTTGCAATACATACAAATATCAAATCATTATGTTGTACACCTGAAACTAATAGGTTATATGTCAACTACATCACAATAAAAAATTAAACGTAGTTGAAATACCATTATCACGCCTATGAAGTTAATGATAATTCCTTAATATCATTAAAGAACCAGTCAATATTCAAATTTCTGGTTGTGTCATAAATGACATATATATTTTTTTAGTTTTTGATTCAAGAACCAAATCGGGTCCACACATTGTGATTGGTTATCTCCTAAGTACCTCTCACTCTATAGGTTCCCTGCCATCACTTTTTTTTCCCCTTTGCAACTTATAGACGAAAGAATCATGCCAATCGCATCCCTTCAGTGTCATTCAGCATGATCTTCTGTCTCATTTCTTGTTATTTGGCTGATGCTTGATCAGATTTAGCTCTGATTCTTTTTGGCAAAACTACTCTCTGGGTGTTAGTGTTCCTCTATCAGAAAGCACGTGATGTTAAGACTGTGTCTCCTTGTGTACTTTTAACAGCTTGCCAATACTTTTCATTTCCATCAATGCATTAGAAGCTGCAAAATGATGATATTGCAATTCCATCATTTCTTTTTCACTTATTAGCTGGAATGCATTTTTAAGAGAAACTATCCTTCATCTACTACTTACTTACGCAGAGGTACAGTTTGTATGGGAACAGTAGGAGATACCGAATTCTTTTATTCATTTACCAATTTTCAGAATGAGTTAACTAGCATCATCCAATGGTGAGCAATTAGTTGTTTTTCGTATCATGTGTCTGTCTACTTTGTTTCATTTTGGACTCATACATTTCATCATATTCAGTGTTTCAACTATTGCAGTTATTATTTTCTATACTGCTGTTCGGATTGTGCGATCTTCAAAGTGGCTCATGAGTCCTTTTGAGAGCATACTCAATAGTCCTTGATAGCTTCCTTGCTATCTTACATGACAAGATATTATAGGCTCAACCCATACTTTTTCTGATGAATATGTCTATTTTTCTTAAAATATCTTAAATTTACACTGAAAATTCTAATTAGAAACAGGACTACACAGATTTTACTAAACATATGTATCTCCTTTCTCTTTTGCTAAGAATCCCAGTCCTAAGCAACAAATGGAAAGATAGAATTAGAATATCACATTGGAATATCACATGTGGAATAAGACAATATTCGCTTGCCTTATCCACCAGTATTTTATCCCACACAACAATCTCAGAATAATAATACTAAAACTGCCACCAACAATATGATTACTGTCAACAGTGCAGGATAATTTTTGTAGTTCTTTTTTACTTTGGATACATCCCATTATTGCATTTTGTAGCATTTTGTGGTATGATTATTGTCAACAGTACAAGATAATTTTTGCAGTTCTTTTTTACTTTGGATACATCCCATTATTGCATTTTGTAGCATTTTGTGGTATGCTATCAACTGTATGTTTTTAGGTACATTTGTTTCATTTTTTCAAAAAATTGTTTTATTTTATAATTTTGTAAAAGTATTTAAATGATTCCAAAGTAAAATCAACCAAACGTGGCATTTACAAAGAACTCTAGCTTCTAACATTGTCCCCTCCGACCTATTTCCACTCCTCTTCCCTATTGGTAACTGTTTTTCAAATTACGGTTAAACTTCGAATTTTTATAAAAATATAAGTAGATACTTGTGTGTGTGTGTGTGTGTGTGTGTGTGTGTGTGCGCCCGCGTGTGTAACCCTACCCTTCTTAAACAGTTAACATTACCTCTAGTTTGCTTTTCTCAGTTAACAATGTATCATAGTAGTACCAGAGTTATTTTTTACAGCTACATAGTGTCCATTGTATCTATGTACCATAATTTTTTTAAACAATCTTAGTGATTTCGTTAACTAATTTTTGCTATTACAAATAATTTTGCAATAGCATTGTTTATATGCCTTTTCATTTTTTAAGTATTTGGGATAGATTTCTGTAAATTGAGATTGCTAGGTTAAAGCATAAATGCATATGTAGTTTTGCCAGTTATTAACAAAATTTACCTCCATAGAGACTAACTTGCAATGACCATCAGGAATGTATGAGTCATTCCTCAAAATCTTGTCAATAAAATGTGTTCTCAGATTTCGAATTTCGCCAACCTATTGGTGAGAAATGATAATTCTATATGCTTTTAATTTTCTTTTATTTTGAAGGTTAAGAATCTTCACATGATTAAGAATCATTTGCACTTTTTCAATGAACTGTCTATTTCTCTGGCCCAGTTTTCTAAAGCTGTTGGTCTTTTTATTCTCTATTTTAGAAACAAGTAAATCTTTATAGTTAAAATATAAAATATACCCCAACTCTCTAATCATATAACTCAGATTATATTTTTCTTGAGAAGTGGTGACTAGAAGTACATATTCCAAATGCAGTCATAATGGAATTAAACATGAGAGAAAAACACTGGGCTTAAGTCATCTACCATTTCCTCGTCAATTAAAAACCAAATTCTGCACTTCACACATTAAGGCCTTGTTAAGAACTGAGATTTTTCTTCAACCATGAACTTGTCATATCCAATTGACTTTTCTCATTATCCTCAACCTCTTAGCTATGGTTGATACTACACACATACATCCTTCTTAAAACTGAGTTTTATTTGAGTGGTAGACTGCCTAGGTACAAGACACTTAAACCAAGCTACCCCAAATTCTTTTTGGAAAATGGTATGACTTTTTAATAAAAGTCAAAATTTAAAGTCACTTAATCTTTCCTGCTCTGTTTCCTTGGCTATAAAATAAAACAGTTGAAGAAAATGATCCCTACATTTTCTGGTCTTCTAATATAAAATTATTTGGTCTTATATCCTTTTCAAAAACCCAGTGGACTCTACCCAAACTTTCTTTAAAATGGGGCTCTAAATAATTTTTCCAAATTCTTCCCCAAATGTCTTCCACTTATTATCCCTTAAACCTTCTCATGGTTTTGTTGTTTTTGTTGAATACCAGTTTCTCAGACTGTAGGCCCTGGACCAGAAGCCTAAAAATGTAAATTTATTACATTTTTATCTAGGAGCCTAAAAATGTAAATTCTTGGGCCCTATCCCAGCCCTATGAACTCAGTAAACTGAGGGTGACCTGGCAACATGTGTTAACAAGCACTCCACCCTACCCCACAACCACAATACAAGACCCCACTGATGCTGCACGCTCAGGTTTGATGACAGACTAACCTTTCTCACAACTCTTGGAATGCCCTAAGTTATTAGCTTTTTATTGCACTTTATAATATCAAAGTTAAGTTCTAGATTCTTTTTCATGTATATTGTCTCCTCAACTAAGCCGTGAATTACTTAAGAATCGTTTTCGACTCATCCAATCAAACAACCTAGCACGGTTCTTATGTTCTAAACTTTTCAGAAATGTTAAGCATGTATAGCTCTCGGTTTGCTTTATTGTTGCTTTAAAATAGCTCAATATATATTTTTTTTTTCAGGAAAATAATTATTTCATGAGAGCAGTCCGAATAAGATAGGAAAACTGTTTGGCTTGAGTCAGTTATTTCAAATCTGCTGTTTTAGGGCCTCATACTGGGAAAATGTAGATGAAGCTATGGTAGGCTCAGTTAACGGTTGGTCCCCCAAGATGTCCATCTCAGAATCCCTGCAACCAGTTAATGTTACCTTGTATGACAAAGAGAATTTGCAGATTAAGGATTTGAGATGGGGAGACAATCCCGATCATCCAGGTGAACCCAACGATGTCCTTCTAAGAGGGAGCAGAGGGAGATAGTACAGCCAAAGAGAAAAGACCATATATGATGATGCAGGAAGAGACCTGAAGATGCTACTTTTGGAGATTGAGATGTAGGAAGGGACACAGAGCCACAGAAGGCAAGGAATGCAGCTCCAGCAGCTGGAAAGGCAAGGAAATGGATCCTCCACTAGAGTCTCCAGAAGGAAGCAGCCCTGCCAAAACCTTGACTCTAGCCACTGAAACTGATTTTGGACTTCTGGCCTCCAGAACTGTCAAAGAATTAATTTGTGCTGTTTTAAGCCACTCAATTTGTGGTAACTAGTTACAGCAGCAATAGGAAACTAATACAAAGCTTTTGATAAGTTTTTATTGTGAAATATTGGATTTAGAAAAAAGTACAAAATGTCAACAGTCAGATGTGTACAAGTACAGTATTTCAATAGCCTATACATGTGAACAGCTTAACAGGTTCACCGTAAAATGCATATTTAGACCAATACAATCTAAAAAGGACTGTAATATTCACAAGCTATTAATACATAAATAACTTGAGCCAAAGTGATCCTCACTGGTAAATGCTAATACCTGAAAACAGGCTAAAAAGCACAATACGGCACACCATAGTATCTCCTTACAGGTCCACATTTAAAGAATATCAGCTCATTATGTCATTACACTACAGATTCAGGACAGGGACTTAATTGCTAGTTTGTACAACTGCAAAAATATTAAGTTATAAAATAAGTTCTTGGAATAAAGGGAGGGTATTTAATTAGGACTAAATGCTGTGAAGCCTCTAAAAGATTTTAGCCTTGGAATTTACAAGCTTAATTACTTAGACTGATTTTCAATTTTTAATCTATTACCTAAAAAAGTGAGAAGGGGCACCTTTCTTTTGTAGCAGCTCCAACAAGGTATAAACTATTACACAGCTTATTTTTAAACCATAATGACCACTGCAGATGGACAAATGACTATGAAACCAGAATATAAAACAATACAAATTTTAAAGAAAAGTAATGATTATCTTATGAATTTAGCAAATGCTGCAAACATTAAAATCTGTGTTAAAAAGGCATTATCTAGTATTGTTGAGAGTACTAAATTTAGGAAGGTTATTGTATAAAGATCTCACAAAAATAAACTGGTTTAGTTTTTCCAAGTCTGACTCATTCAATCTTCTGTTATCACTTGAAATTTACCCTAGATTATATTTTCAAATTGGACAAAATTATTTGATATTACTTTATAATGAGTAACTTTAAGAATAATCTACTGAAACACGAGTCATGTTAAAAACAATTATTAAAATCATCCTGTGTTCCGAGAAACGACGACTTTTGATATGACATTCATACTCAATGGTTGTTTAAAAACAAAATCTTCAAAACTGATAAATTAATAAGTTTACTTAAAACAAAATTACCCTTGCCCATAAATTCCTAAGAGTAAGGACTCTTCATTCTACCCAGTCTATCTAGTGATGCCTGATGCTTTAAACTATAAGTCTGAATTGGCATTTATTAAATAGGAGATCAATTCCATTACAGACTGAAAACCAATGGATCAGAATATAATTAGTCAATAACTTCCCATAACCTATCCCACGCTACCTTAACCTTTTATAGACACTTTTAAAGACTCTAATATAATTTTCTTATAAATAGAACCTGAATCTTACAACAGATTCCAATTTATTCAAAGATAGTCACGGATTGATTTAAAAGTTATTTAATTTTTTCCAGATTTGCTTTAAACTTACAAATTAAGTATGGTGTACATAAATATTAACTTAGAAAACCACATATTATAGGAAAAGCAGATATATGGATCACTGCAAAAAAATTATAAATTTTTAAAATTTTTATAAAAGAAAAATAAAGCAAAACATGTAACTTACAAAATATGAACATGAAGCTGTATCACGTAAAAAATAAAATTATTCTATCAGAAGTAATTTAAAATTAAATCTTTGGGGAAGTATTGTGACATAATTCAATGAATTCAATGACCAATAGCTTCCCGTATCACACAAAAACAAACCACAAGATCATCTAAAGTCTATATGCATTATCAGTTCTTAATGCAACCTCAAACATTTTACTAGCAACTTTGACTTCCTTTTGAAATAGGCTCTGTACATATGCATTTATATACAAACATTTATTGAACATGATTTTAAAACAAACTATGTACAAAAGATCGGCATTCCTATAAATAAAAACATTAGGTGGCAAAAAGGCACTTGTAAGTAAAAATCTACAGTAGTTTTTACAAAACAAAACACATTTTACCTTGGATACTGTACAATAAACATTAGTTCCTATGCCAATAATGAAAATACTAGTTTACTAGCTAATGTTAATGATCTAACTTTTAAAAACATATTTACATATTTTCTGAAGTCCATTTAATAAAAGCACCATGATTCTTTTCTAAATTTATGTTGATGCAAAGTGAAAACACAATTACCAAAAAAACCAGTGTTCACCATTTTCCTTGTTTAAAAGCTTTTGTATTTCTAAATTAAAAACTGTTTATCTGAAATTAGCATAGTGTAAAACAAAAAAAACAAAAACCCTGCTTCTCTGACTTCTTAAAACCATACCTACCCTATTATTGCATGTTGCATTTTATAAAGAGCACTACTCATGCACTCCTTTACAACTGTTTAATACTATTGCTGGCAAAAAAGTTCCTTGATATCAAATAATTAAAAAGTTACTTCAAACCAGTTGAAGCTTAATCTGAATGTTTTACAACTTAAAAAATGCTGTATATCAGTTACAAAAGTGAATAGGAAACACGCCAATTCATTTGGTGTGCAAAAATATTTTCCCACTACACAGAATTTAAGAGCTTCACAGATACTTTTTTTTTGAATTTACATTTTCAGCAGAAACACTAAGTCAATAACCTTCTCAAGGGGATGTTAATATGCTTCCACTTTTGTCAAACTTTTTACCCTTTGATAGTGCTGCAACCTGTTTGAGTAGTTCTCTGTTTTTGGCCTGTGGGAGACAGAAACATTTATGATTAAAAATGTTTGAAATATCATGAAGTCATGATGAAGAATACTACTTACTTAATGCTGTTCTTTTCACTTATAGAACAAGATTTCACTGAAATATCAACAGAAATAAATGAGAGAGTATATTTAGGTTCATCAATTTATAATCAGTTACAAAAAAGGTAACTTAGAGTCAATCTGCATAAAAATTTTAAATAGGGAAAAAAATATTTGGCTCTTTATTTTAAAAAGATGAAAATATGAAAATAATTTTTATTTTACAATAAGATCAAATGATTCAAGTGATGATTTGGGAGAAATCAAACTATACAAAGTCCTTTATTTGATGTTCACTTATTTACAGAACAAGTATAAGAAATCATTTTTGCAAAAACACTATCACTTTGCCACAGTGACTCAATCTTCTTAATGATGTTTAAATGTTTTTTTTGAAGCACCCATTGGAACTGCCCTTTCTTATCTTATTTTTGCTCCTTTAATTGCCCTACAGTCACCAGGTACTGGCTTTGATAGAATTTGAGCATCACTGTTTTCAGTTTTATGAAAGGCTGAAATTTTTCTTAAAAGGTTCAAAATTTCACTTTGTCATCTACCTGAATTTGCATTTTATTCAAATGCTCCATCCACCAATGACAAAGACACTGTCCTGAAGCCAATGCACTGTGACAATTACTAGTGTTTAGTGAGGAAGTTAAGCAAGTTAAGTTAAAATGTTTATAGAAACAGTGGCCTAAAGGAAAGAATATATGTATTAAGAATCAAAAAGATTCTCTTTTGAATCTTGGTTCTGCCACTTATCTGCTATGTAACCTGGAGTCTATTTTCTCATAGGTAAACAGAAACTTCACCCACAAACAGGAGTTGAAAGAACTAATCAAATATATAAAACACTTAGCCTAACACAGTGGCTTGTACATAGTAGGCATTCAAATGTTAGTACCCTTTCTCCTTTTATCAACTTATCTCCTAAATTAAAAGTATTTTTTTTTTAAATTTGGTATTCTTGATACTTTAGATAATTTTGGTTTTATGGGATGTTATCTTTTGGTGTTTTGCCTAATTTTTTCTTGTGATGCTCAGTGCTTTTTCCCAGGTTTGATAGTTAAAAATGTTTTGAGAGCTATTAAAGCAAGGTAAATTTTCTGCTATAGGGTTCAGTTTTGTATCCAAAAGATAAGAAAAATAGTTAACCATGTTTACTCATCTACTAGTACCTGCTTGCTAAAGATAGTAGGGTTTAACGGATAATACTTAACTGACAGAATGTCTCCAGCAATAACACAAAAGATATAGGGAAGTGGTATGATAACAAGGATAAAACAGAAAACATAAGTAACCTGAGGTAGTGGAAAAAGTGCAGAAAAGGAGAAAGTGTAGACAAATCAGAGTCAGAAGATGCAGGTTTCTCTGTCACTGCTAACTATGTGAACACAGTTTTATACCACATAACTCAAAGTTATTTTAAGGCACAAATAAGACAGCCTATGTAAAATCGTATTGAAAATGTCATTGTATATAAACACTAGTTACTGCTACTATTCCATTGTATATAAACACTAGTTACTGCTACTATTCCATTATATGAAACTTCAGCTACCAACCAAGAGGAGGTAGGCTTAAGATGCCTATCAGGCTAAGATGTCAAAAAGGTTCCCCTGTGCTTACAACTACAAAATAAAATATCAAGCTACTCTTTTGAACACTGAGAAGTACTAAATGTTATCATATTGGAGTACTGTTTAGTTTTTCTGTCACTTCATTCTGGATTTACTCCAGAGTTTTGGTTATACCACATTAAATCAGAAACCATCATACAAAAGATTATATTCCCAGGTAATGATTCAGCATTAATGACTTAATGAGAAAAAATTAGAATATCATAAAACTAATTCTTGCTAGTGGATGATGAATAATAATAATGTACAAGAAGTCCGATATGGGCAATCTCTTAGGACAGAGGGCAGATACATTTCCATAAATTACCACTCATTCAACAAATTATTTGAATGCCTGCTATATCCCAGATTCTATGCAAGGTTTCTCTTCAAAATTCTTTGTAATAGTAATTATCAGTGTTAACAGTAGGCAACCTGTACCTCGAATTTCAACAAGGTCTTAAATCCACTTTATAATCTTACTTGATTTAAGCTACTTTCAAACAAATATGATGAATACAAAACCAAAAGATAGAAGAAGCAAATATCCCTTGATGTTAGATTGTTAAAAACAAACAAAAAACAGGGCAATATTAATTCTTTCCTTTCCAAGCTGTACTCTCCCATCAAGAGTCTAAAGTCTGTGTGCCAGCATCTTCTATGCTTTTGAAGCTTCTGAAAACCTTCTTACCCAAAGATCTAATTCTACAGATGTCAGAATGTATAAATCAGTAGAACACATAATTAATTTAGTGTGGTCTCATTTCTAGATTTCTGAAACCTAAGTGAAAAAAAGCTTAAATAAGGAAATGATTTATATCCCCATTGGATGTTCTCCAGCTCTGCATGCCAGACATCAGATACTACCCTCTTTGTAACTGGTGACTCCTAGCTACACCATTCAGTTGTCCTCTATATTGAAATGCTACTGAGTATATACACTTAGCATACTCTGAGGTTGATCTAGATGCTTTGCATCACTGAATGCAGCATAAATTTCCTCCACTTGAGGTCCCTGAAAATTGGTTTTGTACACCCGTCTCCCACCCATTATCTGAAAGGAAATAGGAAGAATGATTGCATAATGTACTAAAGACCTTATTTTCACGTTAGTTTCATGAATCTGATTTTTAACTGTTTGCTGTTCACTGATGATGAATTGAACATACTGCAATGATATTCTTCTCTGAAAACTCCACTTTAAGTTTAGGCAAAAGTTTTCAGAATTAATATAAAGTCATTTCAGAATTCCCTATCAAGTAATTTCAAGGAATAGCTTTTAATGGGAGCAGGATTGAAAACTATTACAAAGCCTAAAACAAAGCTAAAACTGTACCAAGTATGCATAATAAAGAGATACCAATACCAGTCTAAGATAATGAATACTATTACCAAAGTTTCTTTCCTTGCCTAATAGTTTACATAAATAATGACATTTACCTGAAGTTGTTCCACAGTTTCTTTGTGAGCTTTTTCCATACTGTTCATCTTTGTTCTCAAGTTTGACTCTTGGTACTGAAAGTCCGCCTTTAGTTCAGTTAACTGAGAAATTAAAAAACAAACACATATATGTATATGTGCATATATATATATATGTATATATATATGCGTATATACATGTATATATGCATACACAAACAACATTTTAAATATTCTTCACAATAAACTCACCATTATAAAAGTGGAAGATGTTAACAGCAGTTTCCTGAATTTTATAACTTATCTAGAATTTGTTTTGTAAAATGATGAATTCTATCTACGTAAGCAGTCTCATTTTAATATTAAAATAATATTGAACCATCAGTAAAACTTCAAAGTTGCTTTTTTGTTTTTATTTAAAGGTAGCTTCACTAAACACAGTTTGGCAACTGGTATGCCAACAGGAAAGCTTAACAGCTAATACCTTGGAAATGCTTCAATTAAAATGTACTTTATGTTATATAAAACAAAGTAAACAATAAAACTGGATTCAAGTTAAAATAATCTTTCCATGATTAAAAAAAGTTTCACATGGGTCAAGTACAAAGAGGAACAGTCTTATGAAACAAGAGCTATATTGCTTTCATTTGAAAATAAATGTCCAGAATTATGTATCCAATTCCAACTAAGATTTGAGGTAAAGATGGAGAACAAAGCACAGAAATACAACTAATATGGAACAATAAAGGAAAAGGAGTTACTTTAAAATTTGGGCTAAATTAGACAAATGTTAAGAAAAAAATTCAGTGATTTGAGGAAGCAAAGAAAGCTATGTGACAATTTTCCATAAATATCAATGACATACACACAAATATAGCATCTCATGACTTTAAAAATAACTAAAAAATAATTTGATATTATATAATTCCTTCATTAGAACCATGTATAAGAAAGCTTCTAGTTACTTTTAAATGGTTATTATGTAAGCTTTAAAGGTTTGCAGTTCTTTTTTGTAATTACCCAGTAGCTAGTAAACTGAAAGATGTGCAACAGCAAAAAGTCATTGTGTCTTGTATTATTTTCTGAATAAAAGCTCTTGCTTTTATTAAATTCAAAGAACTGTTGAATTCTCTTTTCTATATTACAAAAGAATTCCTGTACCGAAATGACAATTCACATCAGATCAGCTAAGATAATTATTCTCATTACTATGCTGTGAGTTGCCTCTAGATTATGAATTTCTGGAAGATAAGGATTATTTCTTATTTATTCATCTTTGTATCTTCATGATCTTGTAAATGGCTGGCTCTAGAAGCCACTAAATAAAATGCAATAAATTCAAGAAAATAACTTGGTCATCTTAGATTTACATTCTAAGAAAAAGTGTAAATATGTAGCTATTTTAGGCTTATTATTATTAATTTCTTTATAATACCACTAATTCCCATCCCCATTAGTGTTTTTTAAGATAAAAGGAACACTAACAAAAGCAGAAAACTCAACTAAGTTGACTAATATAGAATAGTTATGCTAGAAAAAGTCAAAAACATCGATAATTCATTATTAGTTGGTTTTGGAATCATTGTTATAGTAAACTTACCATTTTATTCAACTTTTACCTTGGTTAATACAGCTATATGTCTTTGTGTAATAGAAATATCTCTAAAATTCTGAGCATAGAACAAATTTCCATAAAAGTTCATTAATTAAAAAAAATCCTGCAGTTAATCAAAAATAACCATAAAAAACAAGACACTTATAACTACTCTATTTTTAGTGTATGTCAATCCTAAATTTCCTATTCTGAATTTGCTTAAAGTTAAGGGACAAATGTATTAAAATTAAATCTACTAAACAATCAAGGTGTGGAAAATTTAACACCAAAGTTGTTGAATGCCAGAGGTAAAAGCCAGCTCACACAGAAGCACTACTATGGACACATAGAAACGGTTCATATACATATTTATAATTATGTGTTGTTTATAATTTTAAAGGGAATTTTTCTTAAAAAAAGTTTTCCTATTGTATAAGATGTTTGAAATAGGTCAAATTTGATAGTCTAGGGCCATAAAACAAGTACAAAAGTAGGTTCTACCCTCGAAGATGACAAAACACTAGTAATTGCAGCTATGAACACTGACACATGCCAGGAGCTATAGCAAGTACTTTACATTTTTATTTAATCATAACCACCACCCTATGAGATGGTATTAATACTTTCATTTTTAAAATGAGAAAACTGAGGCCCAAAGAGAAGTTCACACAGAAAGTGTTAGAACTTTTCACTAAACAGATAACATATCTGATATTCCCCTTGATCTGATAATCACAGTCCCAATAAATACTTAACTTCCTATAAACCGATCTTAGAAACTTAATGCTAATCATTCCTTAAAACACAGGAAATTCCCACAGCATTACTTTTGACCAGTTATTTGATCTGGATTGAAATACATACATGATTAGTACATCAAAGACTAGTTTCAATTACTTTCTTAAATCACAAGAATTCACATAATATTCTATTTAAAACTATTTTCAAATTAAGACATTAGAACGATTTTAAATTACAGGTTTACTGAAAACTAATGTTCAGAAATTACTACAATTTGAATTACCTCTCAATTAATTCTGAGAACAAAAATTTAGAAAGACTATTTTACCTATGTTCATTAGATGGCATAGGTTCCAATTTGAGCTTCTGTAAAATGTATCTTCAAGAATGATGCACAGCAAACATTACCAAATTATTAAAGAAAGTCTAATAAAATTTGCAATTATTGAAAAAGAGTCATGATGTAAACCTTACCAGGCTTCAGTGAACCTTGTTCTTACCTTTTTATCTTTTTCTAAAATGGTCTGGTCTCTCTGCTGTAAGAGACGTTTAAGTGACATCACTTCTTCTTTCAGTTGACTTATAAGGACAAAATTGTCTGTTCCCCCACTATCTGCTGACTGATTTATAGAGCTACTAAAAAGAGAAAAGTAAAACACAGTTAAATGAAGTAGAAGGAAAATTACCAGGTGTTCAAATTGCATAAATTAGACAATTCCACAAACATCCTTAAGGCTAATGCAAAAAAATATGTACCTGACAGAAATGGATGCAACTGGCAAATTACCTTACTAATGGCACACATTACATACACCTGCAGAAATATAATTCAGTATTAGCTTTTAGGGGGTCAATACTTCTAGTGTAAAGCAATAGGCAGCCAATTTGTACAGAAACATCAGCAAACTTTTGGCTAATGAACTAAAACAAAGTCACACTTGCTCATACTACTTTAAATCTAAAAACATTTTCCAAGCAGGTCAATTTAAAATATCACAATTAGATTTGTGTTTTATTGAAGAATAATTAAGATAAAAAGAATGTTCTCTATTCAGATTTGTTTTCCTTTTTTCAAAACCCAAATTTATTCCCCAAATAGAACAACATAGTTCAGTGCCACTTTCTTATTGCCAAAATTAAGTCAAAAAATTTGATTATGTTTACTCTTCTGGATGACTCAAAGAAGTCAATGTAGAAGATATATGTTTCTATTCCTTCACCTAGTAATAACTGACAATCAACCATAACTGTTCAACTAAGGTGAATTTTCACTAAAGGAATTCATTTTTACCTATCTCCATTAGATGGCTTAGATTCCAATTTGGGCTTTTTCTTTGGAGTTTCATTCTGAATTGCTGCAGAGGATTTATGGCTGAAACCAAACATTAATAAGAATAATTAGAGTAAAAAGGGCTGAGACACCAAGTGGCAAGTTATTCTGCTTATATTACCAAACATCATTGATTTTTTAAAAACCTAAGTAACAAGGTTAAAGAAAGGTCACATTAAAAAAAACTCTTTTTGAAATACTTCAGAAAACATGTTAACATATTTACCTCTGTTTCCACAGTCCCTGCTCTTGTTCTGGACTCAGATTGCTGATTCTGAAAAACGTATAAATGACATCTAATAACAACATTTATTTAATACATCTACATTTAACAGCATTCTTCTCAATGAAATCAAATTATGTATTTTAAACTTTTGTTCAGAGAAAGGCATATTCAAGTTAGTTTTCAGACTAAGCTAATATATACTGAATATGTCACATCCTAATAAGATCGATTCTAATCAGATGACGACTAGCTATCTTAAGTTCTTCAAGAAAGGTACAATGATAGCGACTGACTTTTATTTTAATCAGGACTTCCATAATTCAATTTAACATTATACTAAGAGTTGGGGTATATGACCATCAAAACCACAACAGGGTTCTATAATTATAAACTCTGAGAATTATCCTACTAAGGCTGCACTTACTATCTCAGATAGAAAATGTTCTCTCTTTAGTGTCAAGGACTTCCTAATAAATCCTACATGAATATTCTACCTTTGGAGTAAACTCAAGTTGCTCAGAATCACATGTCAGGTTAAACCAGGAAATAATGTGTTTCTTTCCTAGTTTTCCTAAGAACTCTCTCCAAAGTCTCTAGATCTTTTTGTAGTCTTTTTTTTTTTAGAAGTCATGCTGAAAATATTCAGAAATTTCACAGTAACAACTGATTTAACTTTTACTTACTTCTCTTCCATTATGCCATTATACCAATATAACCACCTAATAATGCATTATGAATCCTACAAACTTTCCCCCTATACTGGCACATTAGCCAATTCCTCATTAACCCCTAATTTATTGACTCAACATGTATAGAGCATCTCCTATGTACCAGATAGCATGTATTTACGCAACAGAAGAGATGCTAGAAGATCTGAGTTGCATGACCTTTTACAAGTTACTTAAAATTCCTGAGCCTCAGTTCCCTCATCTATGTACAATACATACCTTATAGAGATATGAAAATTAAATGAGTTATGTATGTAAAAGCACTTAGTACAGTGCTGGCATATACACAATAACTAGAAATATGTATATATTTGTGTGTATAAAATTTACTATTGTTTTAGCTGTAGTTTTTTGAGCAAAAGTGTAAAACAGACCATATTCTTAAAAATCACCTCTAAATAAATACCAGATTGGGGAATTAATTCTATAGTTCTATGAACCTGAGTTTTTCTTTACTTGTGGCAATGAATGGCAACCTTACTGAGGAATTCAGCTGCCATTTTGTTTCTTTTAAAAATTTTACTATAAGCTTTAACAAGTCGTATAATTGCACATGAGTCAACAGCACTATCCATATCTCAAGTGAGAACAATCGCAAAATAACGATTAAAGAGAAACAGAATTCTCATTCTTGCTTTCTGAGGTAGGCCATTCCTGAATCCAGATTGACCTGAGTTTCTTCCCTCCCCTTCCCCATCATTATGTATCATAATATGTATGCTCCTGATAATGGTTCGAATTATCGAACTTAAGACAGGACCCCACAAACTGGCTGCCTACTTGTCAAATGGTCTATATCCATCAAATACAAATTAGTACTTCCTAAGTAATCAAAAAGAAAAAAAATGTCAATACCATCCTCTTTCCCTTTACTTTTGAGAGTTGTCATTCTTAAAAAATTCCTGTCACAGAATTTGATCTTTATTAAACATACTCTGAGTGTGTCTTTCCACATCACACTAAGGCAAATTTATATGTAAAACACAAGAGAAAGAGACATTTTGGCTGAGTCTTTGGAGTAGACCTGCTGGATACCATTATGGTAGCTATTTTGTCATGTTTTTTTATTAAAACAAGAAACAAAAACAAGGAAGATTTATGTTTCTTTGCTCCTTGGGATACTTACATAAAGACCACAAGACTTCTTCAAAATAGCCACGAGAAGTCACTATGCGGTCTACCACTGTTACATCCAGAAAGCACAACACGGTAAGGCAAGTGGAAAAATTCTGCCCCTAAAGTAAACCGCATCTGTGCCTCAAAAGCACGCCCATAATCTGATATGTGCTTGACTACAATTTAGAATCAAATTTTCACTAGACAGAATCATATTATATTTTTAAAATACCACCGTGTTCCTAAATGTGGTAGGCATCAGTTTTCTGTAAATAAAATCATGTTATGACTATAAAGAACTCTAAATACTCAGAGAAATTTGGGGAAAAATAGAGAATTTTTATGAAAATCAGTATGCATCATGTTCCTGTGTTCTCCATTTTAATTTGTGTTTTAATATTGATTTTTTTTTCCCTGAAGACTAAAATCGCACTTAAAAATCTTTACACAACACACATAAAAGGTTAAAGTAGTACTCCTACATAACTCACCCCCACCCAAGGCACTTTAAAAAAATCAGGTAGTTGTTTCTATTTGAATAGAATTCCTGCCTATGTGTTTAAAACAAGCAAACAAACAAACAAACAAAAACAGCAAAGCACCACTAATTAAAAAGATTATTTCTTACACTTTGAGAACCTTCAAGATTTAGAATGTTTCTATCTTGGTCACAAATGAGAGTGTTAACAATATTTTCTCAAAAATACTTAATGTACATTCTCTAGTCACTGGTTTAATTTTGTTTTAATTAAAACGAATGATAACTGAGGTAAATGTATTTTTTATAAGTAAAATCCTAACAATTATTTAAACAAAAAAAAATATTTTGGCTTTTGATAATATAAATCAATAAAGTATTAACTCTGATATACTTGTACTTTGACTTCATATGATCATAATTTTATGTAGTAATTACTTAAATGTCTGATCTTTATTATTATGGTAAACAGCTAAACACACTCCATGTATATAATTTTATACGCTCAACGAAGTGGAGAAACAGCCCTAGATACTCAAGAAGCTTACCGTGTACAATGGAAAGACTAGCACATAACTAGTACTTGCAAAAAGTTAAACACCAATAGATGGCATTAAAATGCCTGGATTTTAGACAACAGGATTTCAAAGTACTTACTTGTGATGACTACTGCTGTGACGATGGTGATGGTGATGATGGTGGTGATGATGTTTTGAATGATGCTGGTCTTTCTCAGTAAGAGATGAAGATGATGAATTTGAATGTGAAGATCCCAGGCTCTTCCTCTGTTCTTTTGTCTTTTGTAAAACTCTCTTATATGATAAAGTACAAAGCCAGCATAATAATTTTCCGTCAACCTTTTTAAAGGAAATATTTGTATTAGATTAAATGTACCTGTGAAACCAGGTAAGAGAAAATACTCAACTTCTAGCTATATTTCTCACACACACACACACACACTCATATACAGAGTTGTAAAATGGAAATAAAATTAGACTTTTCTGAAACTTGGGAAAATGCTTGTTTAGAGGATCATAAAATTGCTGAGGATAGATGGACTTCCATTAGTTTTGAGCCATTTTTAAATTTGGAGGAAAAAACTTGTTTTCTTATTACTTGGAAAATAAGCATAAATTGATGGTATAGTTTAAAGAATTCTTACTGAAGCACCAGTCGGAATTCTTAAATTGCTGTGTAATTACTAAAATTCCCATTACAGTAAAACTGTTAATTTATAGAAAAAAGCACTTGAATGACATATACAGTTGATTCTCATTATTCAGATTTCACATTTGTAAATGCACCACCTACTTGCTAAAATTTATCTGTAACTCCAAAATCAACTTGCAGTGCTTTTGTGATCATTCATGCACATGCACAGAGCGGCAAATCTGTGTAGCCAGACAGCAAACCTTCCCAGCTCAGGTTCAACCAAGGTGACGATCTGTTGCCTTCTTCTTTCAGCTCTCATTCTATAAACAAGTGTTCTTCTCCTGGTCTATTTAGTGCCACATTTTTGCTTTTTATCAGTGATTTCACTGTTTAAAATGGTCCCCAGGTATAGTGAAGTGATGTATAGTGTTCCTAAGCATAAGGAGGCTATGATGTACCTTACGTAAAAAAATACATGTTAGATAAGCTTCATTCAGGCATAGTTACAATGCTGTTTGCTGTGAGTTCAATTTAATCAATCAACAATATACACTAAGTAAGGTTTCTTTAAACAGAAACATACATAAAACAATGTTGTGACCAGGAATAGGCACCTAATCCTGTATGGCCCTTAGGAGCAATAGTTAAATATTTACTAAATCAGTGTTCCCAGCAACTTTATAGAACATAACTACCACGAATAATGAGAATCAATTGTACATGTCTAGGGAGAGGAAAAGAGATTTCTTTCCAAAATTATTAAGACTAGACCTATAAAAATAAAGTTGTCTTCTATTTGTTCACACAAGAAGTGCAGAAAGAATACTTCTTAAAACTACGGTATATATTTTGCTATGGGGGATCCTAGGGGTGTCCCTCAAAGAGACAGTCACCCTTCGAATCAACTCAAACTGATAGACAACAGGAGGCCTGTGTCAATGCTGAGCAGCAGAGGGTTGCCACATGCATACATTAACTTTTTAAGTCACTGTAGAGAAAAACAAACAATGGTTTAAAATATGAGCCCCAAATAATACAAGACTAACTCTGAATTACACGTTAATGTGCCTTAAGATATTTTTTCATGCCAGTAACTTCAAGTAACCAGCAAAAAGGTAAGTAGCTGAAAAGGATGTAAAAGCAGTAATTCTTCCAAACCAACTGTGAGATAACCAAGTAGTACAGAATAGACATCACCGAATATTTCTGAAAGCACAGTAATCTCAATTGATCAACATGAATCTATATGTGATGTAAACAAGGAGAATATGCACTGTTCCTATATGTTCATCTAACTACATGTTTGCAGGGACCCAAAAAATACATCAATATCCGTAGTGTATTAATTATAGTAACTTCCAACTTGTCTGATGTTTTATTTAATTTCCAAAATATACCATAACATAAAAAAAAAAAAACATACCTTTCTTCTTCCTTCCTCCTTCCGATCAAAAGCACATTGTTGTTTGCACTGTTCACAAGTCTGAGGTGGTCCATACTTTTTTTCTGAATTTGTGCAACGCTGACACTTTGTACCAATAAATGCTGCAATTATGTTACAGTACTGACAAGGCTTGGGCTGAAAAACAGATATATTTTCTTTAACAGAGACATTTAAAAATATTAAAAATATGCTCCATAAAACATACCCAGTGTACAGACATTTCTGAGGTTAACTAAAGAAAATAGGTAAAAAAAATTGTTTTCAAATACAGTATATCCTCACTTAACGCCATTGATAGGTTATGCAACTTTAAGCAAAACAACACATAATGAAATCAATTTTACCATAAGGTAATTGATATAAACAAGAATTAAATTCCTATAGCATCAATCAATATCATAACATTATTTGAGGACCTGCTACATGTTGCTCTATATTTATCATGTTTCTATTCGTTTAGTAAAATTTCTTGTTATTCTATTGAATAATTTTAAAAAACCATGAGAAATATATTTATGATTTGCATAGTATGTTAAATAAAAAAGCTACATGCAAAAAAGGTCTTAAATAATGAAAATATAGGTACCCATTGATAGAAATTTTCATGTATCCAGTATGTGGAGTAATGAACTTCTACTAATATCCTGATTAGCTTAATTACTGTATCATTTATTCTAAAAACATTTTAACTTTTCATCACTTATAGGTACAGATGATGCAAGGAATATACACTATAGGTGAGTTTTCAACTTAAAAAAATTGGCATAGCATATTCGATATAAACTACAACAAACAAACCTTGATTTTCTTGATATTCAAAAGATAATTCAGGATTTTACAGAGTGTTAAGGGTATCACTTTGACTAATCATAATAATATACCAATAATGACTATAATATACATGTAAGAAAAGAATTAGTACTAGGATAATGCCATGACTGTTGTGAATAAATGTCTGAATTATGCTGTTATATAAAAATTGTTGGAGGTTCTGAAGGGAGAAAAAGTATGATTATCAAACTTTATGAATTAGTAGACTCTCCATAACCAGGAGTTTGTTTGCTGTTTTTGAACCTTTAAAATCATAAATTTCACAATGAAGTGCAAGATATATAAAACATACACATAATATGACTGTTTTTAAATGTTGTCATCTTCCTATCAGACTGTCTATAGAAGATTTCTTTCCGAAAATATTTTGATATGTTGAAATATTTAAGAACATAGCTATATATGTATTTTAAAAGGTCTCTCTTTGTGAAAATCATTAATTGACCAGTAACAATAACAAGAAAAATATGACATACTTACCGTGCCAAACTGCTTCACATTTTGAGCACACTTCTTACAAATTGTATTAGTTTTGCTGAAAAGGAAGTTGTATATAGGTGATCAAAGTTATGTAGCTTTCTGAGGTAATCTGCATGTTCAACTAAAGCAGATAGTCAAGAGTACTATTTGTTTTACTAGTACTTAAAATTTACTGTAATATAAACCAAAGAATTTTTAAAAATACGAACATAAGGACCTTTTTAGGGTTGTGTATTATTCAAATTTACTCCTCTTCCCTTAAAATAAATTATACCTTTTGTGTATTTTTTGGTAAACAAAACAAAGAATCCTAATGTTTCCTGTCTTGTTCCAAAATCTTTACACTTGCCACTGCTTATGCACAGCATTACATGTCAGAGCCTACCTAACCTTCCACTGGACCTTCTCCATTATGATGCCCACACCCACATATGAAGAAATTATTTGTTCTTCTCTTAGGCTACTCTCTTGTGTGTGCTCTAATTTTCTAACAGGAATCATCCTATTGAAAAGTATGTGCTGTTCATCCACTGGTGACAAATTATTAGATTTAACTCTGGGAAGGTAGCTGGTAACATTACAGACCTCTTTCCTTAAGTCCATGTCAGCACTAATGTGCCATTTTTTATTTAGCTTAGTAATACCTATTTATATTTGAGTTTTTCGTTAGGAAAGCTCCACATTTTCCATACAATTATTCCTTCCTCATGTGCAAACTGTTTAGCTGTTAAATAACCATTAATTTCTTTGTCAACATTCTCTCTCCTGTCATGTCTAAAAGGTTTATAACTTAAAATTTAAAAAGCTAAACCATTAAAAACAAACACTTTAATACAAACATGGAGTTACAACACCCAAGTATTCCTTACAGACAATATTTTGTCTTTAACAATCAAAAACTATTCAGTATACAAACCTCTCTTGTTGAAATTCTGATCTGCAGTAAGTACATTTTACAATAGGATGCGCAATCCGACATTCCTGGAATAAGACAATGAATTAGTCAGTATCCATTTCAAAGTCTCAATTTCACTTTTCTGGTAGAAAATTATTACCTAACCTAGTCAAATGTCTAAAACATTAATAAAATCTGTCCCCCCCCCAACGTAGACAATTGTGATTTATTATAAAAATGGCCAATTACAGTGTAATTCCTTAGGGAAGGCATAGGTGTCTTTGTCTTTATTAGATGTGGGGGTACGTTACAGATAAATTAAGAAAGCTGTCAGGGCCAATTTCAAGGATTGGTTAAATGTGAAACTACTTATTATTTTGCACCGTTGCTCACAGACAGCATCCCGGCTTTAATGGGATGGGAGGAGCTCCAAATCATAGAGCATTCTGTTCCCAAGCCATCGCTTCGCTTTCCTGGACAGGGAAGGAGGATGCCATCAGCTTTGCTGCTTCAGGTTCCTAGCAAGAAAGTGCAAAAACCGTCCCCTGCCTCCCGGTGGAAGGAGAGGACAGACCAGGCAAAAAAACGAGATGAAAACATCTCCACCCCAGGGTCTCTGCGGCATAGACAGGTGGCTGCTTCACTCAGCCCCACCCCTGAGACCCCTGAAGGTTCCCAGGGCCCGGCCCCTTCCTGGTCCGCCTGGATGAGGGTATGGTTCTGTCTTCCTCTCACGGGCCTTTCCGAGCTGATGCTCAAGTCATCCGATAACGGGGTCCCCAGGTGAGGAGGCGAGGGTTCCAAATCCCCAAGGCGCCGGCAAAGAGAGCGCGACTGCAGTGCAGCGGGCACCCAGCTCTCTTGGGCTACGGCCGAAAAAACCCCCCGCCCGCCCGCTGCCCAGCGCCCACGGACCTTGCAGAGCTGCTGGCCCTGGGAGAGCTCCTCGAAAGGATAGCGCTGGGTACACTTGGTGCAGGCGTACAGGGCCGAGGCCGCCATCCTGCTCCTCAGTCTCCTCCTCCACAGCCGCCCGCTCCGAGGCGGAGCCCTACGGGGAACTCGGGCGCCGCCGCCGCCGCCCGGGCCGCGGGCTCCTCCTCCTCCCCCTCCCCCTGCCTCGCGCCCACCAGGGCCTCGCCGCGAGTTCCCAGGACCTCGCCGCGAGTTCCCAAGGCCCTGTGGACGCCGCCGTCTCCCTCCGCCTCCACTTCCGCCCCAGCCCACCCAGTGACGCCGTCCCGGCCGCTCCCGCTTAGGCCCCGATAGTGGCGGAGGGAGACGAAGCGGGTAGTTCGCTGCAGTTCAGCTGCACGGCAGCGGATCCGCTTCCTTCTCGGTCTCTCTTCCCCTTCCCTGATTAGCTGGGGAGGCTACTGCGTCACTCGGTTGCTCCTCCCAACCCCTAACCCGGCGACGCAGGGAGCTCCCACAAAGGGAAGAAGTCGCTGACCAATAACAGTCTGACGCTCTTAGAGCGCGAAATCCGCTTTAAACTCGCCCCGCCCAAAGGCCTGGGTCACGGCTATTTCTAGCAGCCAGTTTTAGGTTTGGGTGCGAGCTCCCCAATCCAATTGAGCCAGAGTTTGCGAAGGTTCACTGTGCCTCGACTCCTTTTCCCTTGACTTGTATCGGACCAACTCATTAAATCCCTCCGAAATCTATTCGTTATTGGCCATAAGGTAAAAATACTTCACCTGGAGAGGCGTCCCCGAATCAAGCTCACGCTCTCCTTGGCGTTTAGTCCAAGGAAACGGATGGAGTGTTTGAATTTCGCATTCGCTTTAATTCTATATCAACCATTCAATTGCCTCTGGCGACAAAGCGATCTCTCGCCCACATTTCCTCCTGGAGAACACCTGCCCCTCCATAGATGCCACTCGGGATCGTCTCGTAGTCTGCGGCGTTACCGGCCTCCGCGGTCCCGACTACGCGTTACCTTGTGACGTCACCGAGGGAAGAGGCGGACTCGCTCCTGGTACCGGAAGACATCCGCTTTTTTGATTGGCTATTCAAGGCGTCCGTTAGGGCGTGTTGTGCTTTCCTTGTGCGCTCGGAGCGTGGCGTCCCTGTGGCGAGTGTGTAGCAGGGGTTTCTAGACCCAGCACCAGCGCCCCGGCCCCTTCCATCAGGGGCTCGGCTTAGGGTCGCCCCTAGCGGGCGGCTCTAGAATCTGGAAGAAGAGCGCGGGACCCGGGCCGCCCCGGGGCTGTAGAGGTCACCTGGGCAGACAGGAAGATGGCGACAGCGTCAGTCTCTGCAACTTCTGGTTCTCAGTTCTCGGTAAGAAGCGGTTGACGTTCGAATAAGCCCCAGGTCGGTCCTGGCGCCTCTGCTTTCAGAGCGCTGTAAGCCCAGCGTCTCACCCCATCATGGGAAACGGCGGCGGGCGCCAAGAGTGCCCTAAGGTATTCCGTCGTTCCCTGCTCCTTCCATTGAAACAGGCCTGTCCTATCTCTATCTCGCATGACCCTTTCACCTTTCGGCCTAAGCAGCCTAGGTTACCGAACATTGCCAGGACCCGCTAGGATGGGTTGCGAAAACATTGCTCCTGTGGTCACGTGTGTGTAACGGCCGCTCTTGGAATCTCGCTGAGACCAGGTAGGCGTACTGATCGGCTTAATTGGCAACTGTTAAACAGTCCGTAGTCTCGAGTGCATACTAGTCCTTGCTTAAGCTGATTCTTTTGCCTGCAGTACATCCTCCCACCCTCCCGTTAACTTCATCCTGTGCTTATCCTACCCAGAGCGCGTGCTTCCCACCTCTCACCTTATTACTATGACTGCAACATGTAAATGCTGTTTTAGAGAAGCGACAGAGGGCGCTGATCTTTATTATTGTTTTTCCACAAGGGCTAGTTAGGTCACAAATATTTGTCGAATTGGAGTGTCAAACGTAACCGCCCCCTTGGGAATACTGCAGCTAGGCAGTAAATGTGAGGAGGCCCAAGTTAGAGCCATTATCTCTTTACTAGCACATGCTGAGTGGCTGGCATACTTTTAGGCTTTAAGATTACACAGACGAAAAGGATAGAATCCCTCCTTTGAATGGGCAAAGCACTAAAGTGAAATTACACGTACTATTCTATGGTACAAGTTGATAAATGCTGCCATACTGGAATAACTTAGGTGAGAATGACTTAGCAATGCTTGGGAAGATGGAGCTAGCTGGATGGTGAAGGAATTGAAAATGCTTGTTGCAAGAACAGAATAGAGAGGAAAAGGCACCAACGCAAGCATTTAGAGTATGTGCGAAGACAGTAGGTGCTTTCAATAATCTTGAAATAATTTGAGATGAGCAGAGGTAGAGTGGGGATAGAGTTGTAGTAAATGAATTGTAAAAGGTAAAAAAAAAAAATTTAAAAAGGGATAGTGAAGGAAGAAGACAGGAAACTATCACGGTAAAGTTAGATCATGACACTAATGGGGTAAGAAGTTTAGGGAACGTTGCAAGAGAGCAGAGGTACCTTAATAAAGACACACTTTTCCTCAGTTTCAGTTTTTGGTGGCTATAGTTAGAAGTTGTGAAAATGAGGCCGGAAATAACCTTCAGAGTTTCAGCAGGATGGTGGTAACAAGTTTGCAGAGAGGTCAGGGAAGATCGAGAAATAATTGATTGAAGCAGTTGGAGTTCAATCAGAAATTAGGTCAGTCAAAGGAAAGATAAAAGAGTCACTATTAGACTGTTTGGGACTAAGTCAGTAAGTAAATGGATGAAGCTATATAAGAATTATGATCAATTAAACTTAATTGAGATAAGAGGGTTTTTCACTGCTCTCAAAATGTAGCACTAGGAGACTGAGCAAGGAATACTCTTATATAGGGATACCTTAAAGGTGTTGCAGGTTTGGTTCAAGACCACAATAAAGCAAGTAGTAATCTTTTTGCTGTGGGAGGGAGGTCTTGCTTTCAGTTTGTAAAAAATACAGAACATCTGTGAAGCTCAGTAAGGCAAAGCCCAGTTAAACGAGGTATGCCACTGAACGTCGAATTGAACTGCACTCTGCTAAGGCCATCAAGCTGAGCAGTGATGCTGAGATGTGATCTATTCTTAGTGTTTAAGGTAGTCTGATCAAAATCCTGTCGTGTTTAATAGGAAAGCATATATATTTTTATATGCTAAGCTCAACTTTAAGTGGATTCTAAATATCAAGAATACAGTAAGAATATCTAGGACCCTTTATAAATCAAAACATAGCCAACCTTAATTAACTTGATGTGTTACATCAAAATGTCTAATTTGGAAGTCACGTTTATCAGTGTATAAGAAATGGCGCTGCTTAGACACTTTAACTGTCTTGTCAGTATAAGGCCAACCATTTCCAACAGAATTTAAAAAGCACTTTAGCTTAACAAACAGACGACCATAAAATATGACAGCACAAAAAGACCTTTTAAAACTACAATGTGAACTCAGAAGGCTACTCATATTCAGATTTCAGGGTTATGAACATTAATGATTGATACTTATTCAACATTGATAAACCCAGTGTGGAGCTAGCTATAGTAAATAGAGATGCTCTTACTAGGCAAGATATTTAACAGATTCACAAATAATACAGTCTTTAGGGAGCAGCTACCATATAAATGTCAAATGTGAGCAACATGGAAGTAGGTGATACATTTGAATTGTTCTTTTTTGGTTCTCTTTCACTGCAAGTGTAACTGTGGTTAACAGTAACATTGAGTGATTGCTATGTATCAACTCACTAGTGGAGAGAAGCAGGAAAACAATGGTTGGGTATAAGATATTAAATAGGAGTACGAGCAGCATGATCTTGAAGCAGAAGAATGACTTTTCTGTCAGTGTGTTTATTTTCGCAGTAACCAAGGTCAACACTTAGGACTTTGAACTTAATAAGCTAATCTTCTAATTGGTCTCCCTGGCTTTTTAGCGAGGCCCTTTACAACCTGCTCCATATTTCTCTTGAAAATGTTTTATGAATATATCATAAATTTTATAACATTAAATATATAAAAGATTTATTTTTGAGAATAAAATGAATACTTTCATGCCCCCTTTTGCATCTTCTTTCACACATACCACTATACATTTTGAGATTATAATAATGCATAATATTAGTACTATCTGGCAGTCATTGTTTTAAATTCTTTTCATATATTAACTCATTTAATCTATTTAATTTTATGAAGTTGGTATTAGTATTTTCATTTTTGAATGAGCAAAATGAGGCATAGAGGTCAGTCAAGGTTACTATTATATTTCTGTTGTCCATGAAAGAATATCCAGCCTACAGAAAAGTTTCTTAAGAGTTTATTTGAGCCAAACTTTTGAGGACATGCATGGAACCAAAATCTCAATGGATTGAGAAAATGCTCCCGAGGATGGCAGGTTTGCAGTTTGTCCCATACATTAGAATCAAAAGAGAAGATGTAAGGAGGAGGGTTACACGAAATCCACTGGTTGAAGATTAAGGAGATGGGAGAAGGCAAAGGGATATTTCTAGGAATGAATAACTGATGTCTTTAGGATATTGAACCTTCTTTATGAACATGTTATATCACTCCAGTTTTTTGGAACTTTAATATTTTTCAGTAAAGTTTTATAATTTCGGGTCTTAGACATCATTTGTTAAATTTATTTCTAGTTTTTAAATATGTTTTCATAAGTTGCATTTTCTGATTGGTATGTAGAATTATTATCGATTCTTTCAAATTAATTTTACTTAGCAACTTTCCTAAACTCTAATTCTAATAATTGAGGATCTTTTAGTATTTTTCCAGTTAGATGTTCATAATTTGTGAAGTTTGGATTCTTATTCAATCTCAACATCTTTTATTTATTTCCATTATTTTAATGTGCAGGCTAGGAAATACAGCACAACATCGACTAGAAGTTGTCTTGTAAATATCTTTGCCTTGTTCCTGAATTTAAGATGAATGTTTTAAATTTTGCACCATTAAATACACTGCCATGTTTTTTCTAAATTTTCTTAAAGAAAATAGTTTTTTAATAATGGTTAAATATTGAATTTTGATTTTTTTTTTTTGCATTTGTTAATGATCATATGGATTTTAATTTTAATGGGGTGGATTGCATTAAAAGATGTTCTCTTGTTCACCTAGTCTTCCATAGCTGTAATAACCCCACCTTGCATCTTTTCCCTTTGCTAGTTTTGTTTCGTATCCTTTTGCTATAATAAATCACAGACATGAGTATAACTATATGCTGGATCCTGTCAGTCCTTCTAGCAAATCATCGAACCTGGGACTTGTCTTGGGGACCCCAACAACTCATGGTGACAATACTTGGAACTTTCCCAAAATTCAGGTTTCCAGATATTAGTCAAGAAACAATCTTTCAAGCAGTCATTCCTAAGGATTGCAGTTTCAAGTCTACTGTTAACTCTTCCTACACACAGCCTTCCAATGACATTTGTGTTATTTGTTGTAAAGGAAACCAAAAGCTTTCATTGTCTTTCAACGTATTATAGTAACTTTATTGAATAGGATAATTTAATTTTATAAACAATAGGCAGTTTTTCTGTTTTGCAGAGAAATTGTATAACTAATTCATTCAACAGATTTAAACATATTTATTGAGTGTCTTTATTAGAATTTAAACTCTATTAGGGATGACTGTTTTTCCAACATCAGTTCTCCTATGCCAACTGGGTGGGTGTCCTACAATTTAGTTCACTTCTGACACTACTTCCAGATAGTACAGACCCCACAGGCTAAAGGGGCTAAGGTGCTCCCACTTCAATTATCAGCTGCAAGCCCCATATGTCCCCAAGGTGCCTACAGTTCTGCACAGCCAACTATAAATTAGGAATTTCACGACTCTCCTCCTTTATATTCAGTAATTTACTAGAATGACTTGGAGTTCAAGAAAGCACTACTCATGATTACAACTTTTTAAGAAAAGATACAGTTCAGGAACAGATAAATGGCAGAGACACATATGGCAAGATGTAGATAACAGACAAGAAACATAGGGACTTCCATGACCAATCTAGATGCTCCTGGAATCTCATCGTGTAAGAGTTTTTATTGCGGTTTCATTAAGTAGGTATGATTGATTAAATCATTGGCCATTAGTGATAGCTCGATCTCCAACCCTTCTCCCTTCTGAAGTCAGGGTGTGAGGCTAAATTTTCTGTTTAATAACCTGGTTGATTTTTCTGGCTACCAGCCCTTATCCTAAAACTATCTAGGGGGCCCCCCTAATAGCATAATAAAGACAATCCTATTACTTAAGAAATACCAAGAGTTTTTTAATATCTTTGCCAGAAACTAGGGACAGAAACTAAATATATTTTTTATTCCACAGGGCATACAGATAATATATCTGATAGGGATAAGCTTTTTTAAAAAAGAGTAAGGAGGTAGAGTGACAGAATGGTGCTGCTTTAGTTAAGGTAGTCAGGGAAAGCCTCACTGACAGACTTTTGAGATTACTGAATGGCATAAAAAAGGGAGCTTTCCAGGCAGAATAAACACAGCAAATGAAAATGGTGTGTACCATGCATTTTAGAAATCCAAAAGTTGGTACGGCTGGGAAATAGTGGGTTGTGGTGGTGTGAAGATAGCGTGCTAAGGAATGAGGTCAGGGTTAGCTAGGATCAGATTATATGGGGCCTTAAAAGCCCTGGCAATAATTTTAGATTTTATACTGTGATGGAAAGTCATTGGAAGGTTTTGATTAGGGGATATTACTTGAATTAATTTACTTTTTTAATGAATCATAACGACTACTATTTGGAGATGAGACAAAGGGGATATGGACAAGAGTAGTTAGGGGACTTTTATGGTAATCAGACAAAAGATCACAATGGTGTCAGTCAACCAGGGTATTAGTAATGGACTTGACAAGAAGTTGAAGAGTTTCTTGATTTATTATGAAGACAGAGACCCAACAAGATATACTGAAAGATTGGATATAAGCTGTATAAAAAATGACTTTATCCAAGAGTTTTGACTTAAGTAGGTAAATGGTGATGCCAATTAATGTGCTATGCTGAGAGAGGAGCAGGTTTTGGGAGTAGATTCAAGAATTTGGTTATCGACCTGTTAAGTTTAAGGTGCCCATATTGACATCCCAGTGGAGATAATGAGTGGGAAGGTTGATTTGAGTATAGAGTTCAAGAAGAACTCTGGATTCTATAAACTTGCAAGTTGTCAGCAAACAGGCTTTTCAAAGACCTGAGAGTAGATGAGGTTATCAAAGGAATCCACGTAGGTGAAAGTGAGAAGAGGCGAAAGGACTAAGCTTTGGGGAACTTCCAGCGTTTAGAATGAGGAGAAAGAGAGAGGCCAGGAGATTATGAGGGTGGGGTCTGTGTGCTGGGAGGAAAACCGAAGAGTGGTGTTCCATTAACTAAAGAAAGTGTTGAGATGAAGTGATCTGCTGTATCCCATGCTTCTGGGTGGTCACTGAATTCAGTAAGTAAAAGTCATTGGTGAGCTTAAGAGCTGTTTCTCTGAAGTGGTGAAGACTCAGGTCTTATTGGAAAAGGTAAGAGAGGGAGAGATGATTAAGAGGTGGCAGCAATTACAATTATTTTGAAGGACTTTGTCATAAAAGCTGAGAAATGAGGCAGGAGCTGGAAGGGGAAGGGAGTCCTAAAGTTCCAAAAAGATTTTTTCTCTGTCCCTCTCCTTTTTTTTTTTTGGTTCATAATGGCAATGTGAAAGATCTGATAGGAAGAAATAGATGGCATCAGGAGGAAGCAGGGTTTTATAGGGACCAAAACTTTGAGTAGGTAAATGGAGATAAGTTCATTACACAAAGCTCACTCCTTGTTTCAGGGGAAGGAAGGCAGAATGTATGAGAAAAGTGTAGGTACGTTGGTGGGTTCTCTTTTGAGAACTAATTATGTCCGGTTAATCCTATAGAATGATTCTCCTGATTCTATGGGAGGTGAGGTTGTGAGGCAGGGAGGGATACTAGGGAGGGGTAGGCGAGTCAACTTTTTTGAGCCTCTATTTCCTTTTTTTTTTTTTTTTTGTAAAACAGTGTACTAGATTGTTTCTGTGGTTCTTCCCAACTCTTAAAAATGTATATTTTTTTAGGCAAGGCAACCTTGGTTGACCCTCGCAGATTGCCAGGACCTTGTCAGCCTACAATCCCTTATTTTTTTTTTTTTTTATGCCTACAGCACCTGGTCTTCCTAGGTGGTCTCCTGTCCAAGTACTAACCAGGCCAGACCTCGCTCAGCTTCTAAGATCAGACAAGATCGGGCTTGTTCAGGGTAGCATGGCCATAGACTTATAATTTTTTTATCCCTGAAATTTATAACTTTTTTTTCACTTGGAAAGACCTAGTTATTAAAAATTCTTACTATTTTTTTGATCAACCTTAGAGTTTACCTCAACTTTTCCATTTTGTAAAACCGAAACTATATCCATTAAACAGCTCCCCTTTGTAGCCTCCTCATAGCCCCAGGTAACCAAGATACTGCTTTATGTTTCTATGAATTTGACTACTTTAGAGACCTCATGTAAGTGGAAATCATAAAATATTTGTCCTTTTATGACTGGCTTATTTTACTAAAAATAATGTCCTCAAGGTTCATCCATTGTGCAGCATGTGATGGGATTTCTATCCTTTTAAAGGCTGAATAATATTTTATGTATATACCACATTTTATCCTTTACTATTTTTAATAGACACATTTGTGTGTGTATATAATTAAGTGTTATCAGCTTTGCAGTTCTTGTTTTAATTTTATTTTAAACTAGTTCTTATAAATAATTCATGCAAGGCCATTTTATTTTCTGTCTTTTGCTTTTGGCCGATTTATATATTCTTCCTATTCTTGGCTTCAGACTGCTAGAAGCAAACGAAGACATTGACCCAACACATTCACAGTAACAATGACTTCTATTGCTTAATTCTGACATTATAAATGAGTTGGCTGCCTTAGAATTGCTTTTCCAGAAAAAAAAAAATCTCATCATAATTTGCATTTTTATATAAAAAGACTACATAGTTTGCTGACCCAACCTGAGCACTATTTTGATGAACATATATGTGACACATTTTGTTGGACAAATCTTGAACTGTTTTATAAGAGCTAGCACATAATGAATTTAATGAAGATAGTTTGCTTTTGTTTTTGGTAAGTTATGCATAGTCCTTCTGTTAATATCTGTGCAATGTTCAGTAATTCTAATAAAAGTTGTTTTGAAAATTGTAAGTGAATTTACAGGTAGTTTATGTTCATAAATATATTGATAAGGAATATTTTCTAACCATTTTATTTTAAATGGTAGTTACATGATAGGATTCTAGTAGTTTGTGTGAAGACTTCAAGTTCTCTGTGAAGAATCATATTTAAAGTTAAGCTATGTGATAATTCATGGTGCTTAGCAAGAGCGTTGGCAGTATTATATATTTTGTGAATTGAAAACTCACCTGTTTTCTAGCCATCTACAAATCCTGGTGTTAGTTTACCAAAAAGTTTGAAAAAAAATAATTTTTAGTCCCTGTTGCATGCGAACACACTTTTTGCAGTAGACCTAGCACTGATTGAGTCGAGTGCCACTTTGAGCTTTTTTCCTACCCCTTCCAAGCTCTTTACCCTCTCGTTTAGTTTTACCAGCCATAATGTGTTTTGTATTTGCTTTCTTGAATCAACTGGAAAAATACGGTTTTAAACACAGAAATAGATTCTTCAATTTTTAATAAGATTTAGATACAATGTGGTTATTTTGATGGCCTTTGTTTATTCCAGGAGGTTGTTTACTGTTATTGTAAATATTCATTATTCCTTTGTATTTTTCTGGACACAGATTGTTCTGGTGCTTTATACATAATCATAATACTCCAAAGATAAGAATTGAAAACCTAGTTTGCTGTGGCTACTTGTTTAAGAAAAATGGTTGTCTGAGAATTTTGGGCAGCCAGCAGTCATATCTTCCACCTTAGCTTTCAGTTTCTCCATACTTCCCCCACTCTAGGTCTGTCTACCAACAGGAAGTCACCTACAACAAACAAAATTCCACAGTTAGCGTCCCCTGCAGTGAAAATTATTATATAGAACATGATTTCAAATGGAAGAGAATCCCATTCATGACAGAAAGTTTATGTGTGGAAATAAAGATTGATAACTAGGTGTTTGATAAACTTTAATGTTTTCTAATTGTTTCCTTCCCCCCTAACTAAATGTAAATTTTTTGAGGCGAGGACTATACCACAGAGTTTTGGACATTTGATAAATATTCAGAAAGTATTTAGTTGATTGGGGATAGATTGTCATTTTGTACTAGTTTCTGGTACTGTAAAAAGAAAGTTTTTCTGAATGTATATTTTATAGTACATATTTTTAAAATAAAATATTGTAAATTCATTATGAATGCCATATTTAAATATTTCTGTGCAGTATTTGTATTCAAGTTGTATGAATATTATTTCCTTTTTATAGTGTCTGACATATGGCTATACTTAGACAAATATGAAACACTTCAAAAGTTTTTAAAGTAAAGTAATGATTGAATTTTTGCGTATGATCAGTGGACTCTGTTTTTTCTGTTGTCTTTGTCAGTGGAACATATGAACATTCCAATTCTCTGTCGTGAACATTCATACATGCATACATACATACACACACTTATGTATATGTGTGTGTGTATGTGTGTGTGTATATATGTGTGTGTATATATATATATATTTACATGCTGTTTGCATTTAAAATTTGAAAGATAATTTGTGTATTTTTATTTTTCAGAACATCTTAGCCAAACCATCAAGGTCCAATGGAAGTGTGGTTCGCCATTCCTCATCCCCATATGTGATATATCCACCTGATAAGCCTTTCCTTAATAGTGACCTACGACGCTCTCCAAATAAGCCTACGCTTGCCTATCCAGAGAGCAACAGCAGAGGTAATAGAGCCTAGCAAAATAGCCATTATTGTGTTTACTTACTGCTTAGAAGCTCTTAATTGTGTCTTCCATTTACTCTAAAATTAGAGGAGGAGAGTATATTTCCCCTGTCCTGTTTTTAACCTCCTCAAAATATAATGCTTTTTGGGGGTCTCTTTCTTGATTTTAAATATCATCAGTCAACAGATCATCAAGGCTAAAATACTTTTGAGTCATCTAGGGCTGCTCTTTCATCTCAAGCATCAGTTAGGAACCAAGACTTGTGTTTTTGCTTCTGAAATATCTCCAGAACTTGTTGGTTCTGTCTGTCCTGTTTCTTCGTTCTCGTTGCTTTGGTTCAGACTCTCATCATCTATTATGAGATACCTTCCTAACTAATCTTCCTGCCGTGATCATCCTCTCATCCCCAGTTAACAATATTCCTACCATTTGCTGTTCTCCATCATCTTCCCACTTTGAAGTTTTAGCACCTCTTGATGGCTTACATGACAAAATCTTAAATTTTTCATAGCCTAGACTTTGCCTGCCTTCCCAACACCGCTCTCTAAAGGGATAAAAGAAGCTATTTACTGTCTTGTACAATGCTTTTTCGCTTGTTTACTCTGCTCTTCATCTCCTTTCCCCTTCTTATATTCCTTAAAACCACTAGTGACACTCAAGCAGAATTTAGCTTTGTTGCTAACACATTGAGCTAAACATTTGATGCCTCTACTTTGAATAAATCTGCCCCGTTTAATTTTTCTTACTCTTTCATTCTTCAGTAATTTGCTTTTCTCTGAACTTTTTAAAAGGTTTCTTTACGTAGGTGTAAAGATCAGAACTAGATGTAATGATATAATGGAAGGATTAATATCCAATTCTTAGATCTGTATTCCTGCTAGAACTCTGTTGCTTATTTTGTGTTTTTTTAAATAAGAAATTATTACTGAAACAACTGAAGTTTTGAAGTTCAGTAATTTTTGTTGCTTCATCAAGAACAACAAACAAGTTGTTGTTTTTTTTTTTTTTTACTGGGAGTGTGTGGCAGAGAAAAATACAATGCCCGAAATTACAGTTTAATGCCACTGTCTTTATTTGGGCTAAGATTAGCAGTTTTAGCCATCATTGCTTTTGCATTATCATTGTAGATGTCAAAACAGTGAAAAGAGCAAGTCTTAATAGTATTATGAAAGTAGTGTTGATCTCACAGACCCTGGTAAAGATTTCGTGGGTTCATGCCCCACACTTTGAGAACCTAAAGTAATAAGGAATATGAGCATATCCAGAGTAGTGTTTTATTCATGTAAATATTTTAACCATGTGTAGGAAAAGAGTAGATAGCAGCTACCGTTCTAGAATCTAGACAACAACTCCTTCAAGGCAAAGACCATCTTAATTTATATTTTCTTCTTTATCTTGCAGAGTGCCTTACTGACACATATGTGCTACAAAAATTTTCATTGGACTGAAACTTAGGTCAGAAATTAGTCTAAACTGAAGCAGTACCAGTTTGAGACTGATTAAGAAATTTATGCATGTTTTGACGTGGGTAGTGAAGAAGATGGAGAAATCTTTGAGTCCAGGGTTTCAAGTAAGGTTAAATGATGGTGTGATTGAGACAGATTACCAGAAAAGTAGAGCATTTCAAGGAAAGATAATGAATATAATTTTAGCTATATTGAACTTGAGATACCTATGAGTTAAGTGGATATGAATAGTAAACAAATGAAGATAAAAACGAAGTGTAAAAGACTGTTGCACTAGTGAACTCAGTCACCATCCGGGATCTAGTAGTGGATAAAGCCCTATGAGTGTGGAGGGAATTCTCTAAAGAGAAAGTTGAGGGAGAAAAGAGTTCTGGAAAATACTACTATTTAAACAGTGAGCTAAAAAAAAAATGAGAATAGTAGGAAGGGAAGAGAAGTACCAAGACAGAAAGGTACTAGGGAAATCGAAGATGTATACTAGTGATCTGATTATTTTTTTTTTTCCCTCAATCTGTAACAAACCTGTGCCAATATATTAGTGATAGGAATATAGTCCCCAAAACAAATAGACTCAGTTTCTTTATCACTAAGAGTATTGATATCTTCTATGTTAAATGTACTCTAAATACCGTAGTCTTCTTAATGAATAACAAACTGGGTTTTAAGAAGTAGGTAGAGTCTCCTTTGAGTGCTTCTGCATGTCACCAGAAACTCCAAACTTCGCTCATTAGAATCACCTTAGAGTCTTCTTGGATTCCTGCCTTTTATTCCGAATAGTCTTTTGGATTTTTTTTTTTTTTTTTTTTTTTGGTATGGGGTATGTCAGGGGCATTGGGATTTTTTAAAGCTTACCAGGTAGTACAGAAATGCAGTAAAGTTAGGGAACCACTGACTGTGTTAGGCAAAGGATAAATTACTAAGATAAGGTTTAATTTTGTTAGGTAAAGAGTTAGAAAGGGATTGCAACCAATTGTCTTCTAACTAGTATTTTAAATTAATATGGAGACTGTTAGATACATGTTTATTTGAACATCTGAGTGCCACACACGATGCATAGCATTGGAGTTTCAATTATGAATAATGGGTTGTCTTTTCCCCCTAAAAGAGCTCATATTTTAGAGATGATTAAGTAAAGTTTAAGGGAAGCTGTCTTTGAGTCTCCGTTTTCCAGATGCATTTTATGCTCCAATATTCACTAACCAAATGCATTTAATTTTGAACATGTATGTTCAGGAATATTGTGGGTAATGAGGATAAAAAAATTTAATTTAATGTTTGCCGTGAAAAGTCTATTTGTGAAAATAAAGCAGTATTATTATTTTTTGGTATTCCACTTTCATTTTTCTGTATTTCGGTTTGCTTCTTGTTCTAGAGGTATATTTCCCACAGTATGTCTCGTCAATATATGAAGTTAAAAGTCTTCTAATCTTTCATTGTTCATTTTTACATAGTATTTTTCACTCAAGGATCTTTCTAGGTAGCATGGTAACTTGAACATAAATAGCACAGTGGTGCATGACCTCATAGATGTGAGGGTAGCAGAAGGAAAGAAAAAGCAGTTCACTCACATACTTTTCGAAGGATAAAAAAAGCTAAAGATCTTTTCCTTGGTCACCTTGGATGTTTTTAATTTATGAAAGCAGGTATGAAAAGTAAATATTTATAAAACTGAAAAGATATGCCAAATATAACTCTTAAAATGAAAGCATATAATGCAAATTATTTAATCATCGACCCAAAAATCTCCAATTAAACTAGAAAACAAGGAGATAAAGTGAAAGCTTGCCATATTTCTCGTATGAATTTCCTTTTACATAAAATTTCATGTTGACATAGGAAATGCATTCAGAGATGTGTGTATGTATGTATATGTTTATGTATTTTTAAATATGTTAGCCATTTGTAGAATAAAGTCATTTTGTATTTTTATGATACTAGATTTATTTAATAAAAGCTTAGAAAACAAAGTGCAGTTAATGAAAATTTAGCTATTAGTGATAAAAACTCCCAGTCTGAACTAGCTTTGCAGAGGAATCTTTTTGGTTTACAGACATACAAGGTAGGATAGAACGAACAAGAGCAGGAGGGCAGATATACAGGTGAACTTTAGGGAGCCAGGGACTCAAAACATGGCTAGTATTTTCTCCCTATCTCTTTTTTTTTTTCTACTTTTGGCCACAGACCACCTTTTCCACACATCAGGAAACATGGCTACTAACAGTATTAATTTTAAGTTGTGCTAATTCTGTCTTCAACTTTTTGGACAAAAATCCCAAAAGGAGAGCCTTTGTCTGAGCTTTAGTTGGGTGCCACCTGTGGGTCAATGATCTGTGTCCAGTTTTGTGAGAGGGTACTAAAGGAACATGTACATAAGTTGTAGTGACAGCCATGTTAAGATAAGGGGAGATCCCAGGAAGAGAGGTGTGTAAGCCAGGCAGACTGCTCCACAGACACATGCTATACTTCATACAGTAAGTATAATAATAAAAAGTCGGGGAACAAAATTAGCATAAAATACAATGATAAAAAGTAGGATGACATCAGGTATAACAAATGTGTTTATGGAAAAAAAAAAACCTCAAAAGAAAAATCAGTATATGTTTTTTTAAACCAAACCTGAAACAGAATGACACAAGTTAAAAATAAAAGGTTAGCAAAGACATGTTAAGAAGATAACAAAAAGGTTGGATGGCATTATTTCAGACAGAATAGTACTTTACACAAATAGCAGTGTCATGTAATAATACCTAGCTTAAATGCAAGACAGGGAACTACTCAAGTGCCTGAAATAAAATGAATTTAAAGCCTAAACAGTAAGGACGGAACTAAAGTCAAAAGCCTTAGGGACACTAGTAGGAGACTTGGTGTTAGATATAAATAAGCCTTAGGTATTGGGGTACAGTCGGGGAGAACTTGGGATTTTAAATCTAGGTAGAGACTGGAGAAGAAAACTTTAGACCCATGTGAGGGAGCTTCTGAAATAATTCTTCCTTTGTGAAACTGAGTGTTGAGACTAATTAGAGAAAGGGAACTGGAACAACTCAGCTCCCTGGCCTGGAAAAGAGGCTGTGGATAGAAAAGTCACCTCTGATAAATCAACCCTAGGGTTTGTTCTGTGTGCTCCCTAAGGTGCATACATGAAGATGAATAAATAGAGCTGTTCATTGGAAACTCTTAATACGATGAATTACATTTAAAGAATAATATGTGAGAACTGCATTTTTTTCTTTTAATAGAAAAGCTTGCTCAATATCAAGGGTGGCCTCACTCTGTCAGTTAAGAACAAATTATAGAGCTATAAAAATAGCAAGTGTGGAACTGGTTGAGAACTAGGTATTAGTGAAACAAAGTTCATAGACACAAATGTATATAAAGATGGAATTCTAGAAATGCATTAATAAAATCAGAATAAAGGGAAGTCCTAAAACTGTCTTGGATCCATGTAAGTAGTAATTATATCCTTATATATAGGTATATGTGATAAAGTTGTCGTTTAAAGTCCTTTAATACAAAAATACTTTTCATTTAACTTAAAGAATAAAATGTAAAAATGTATGAAACTAAGTATAATAAAGGAAAATATGTTTATCTAATCTTGAGGTTACAGAATAATGTTATATATATAAAAGCAAAGAACTCGATAGGAAAGATTGATGTAACTATATGAAAAATCAAAACATCTGTACATCAAAACTAGAATTAAAGACATAATAAAATGGAGGGTGGGACTTTTTCTTATAGAAAAATGGACAAAGAAATTTATAAATGACAGAAAATTGACTAATAATATATATAAAAAGTATTTAAATTTTTAATAAGAGCACAAAATAAAATAGCTAGAAGTAGCATGTTTCTCAATCAGAATGGCAGCGATATTATAATTAATAATGGTCTGTGTGCCAAAGACATACACTTTCAACGAAAGTATAAATTGGTGCGGCCTGTTTCAGGGGCCTTTAAAATTTGAATATTCTTTGACTCAGTGACTTAATTTTTCAAGTTTTACTTATTGGCCATAAAGAAACAACCTTTTAAGACAGCATGAGGGAATGCTCACAGTTTCATAATGCTAGTATAAAAATCAAACTTAAATTTTTATCTCAGTTTATTTTATATAATAGTAAAAGATTTAAAAAAATAAATTGACAGTCATCATCTCTTGGTAGGATTATCAGCTGTTCTCTTTGTTGTATTTTCCTGTGCTTTCTACAATGAATATATATAACTTTTATAATCAGAAACTTTGGGGGCATTTAAAGTGTACTTAGATTTTTCTCCTAAGTAATGATAAAAATGGGGATTAAAAAATAGTCCTTTTTGTGCTCGACTTTTAATTCTACAATTGGATTCTGCATGTGATCCCATAATGAAACAGAAAAGTGATACTTTGGGGCAGTTAATATGAACTTAGTGTGGTTAGCTAAATATTTTTACTATTTTATAAAATCTCTTTTAAATGTTTTTACCATAGTAATATGGTTTTTACTTGAGTACTTAGCACATGTCTTTAAATGGATTTTTTAGGAAAAGTTATGATGATAATATTTTATTGTTCCCAAAGAATGAACCTCTACTGGACCTACCCATCAATTTTATTTTTTAGATAAGGTTATTCTTTCTCAGAACTTTCTCCATATGTATTGTTTTCTTATAGTGTCCATATTTGTATTTGGCAGCCATATTTTCTGCTCTGAAGAATCTTCAAGATAAGATTCGACGCTTAGAACTTGAAAGGATTCAGGCAGAAGAAAGTGTGAAAACCTTGTCTAGAGAAACAATTGAATATAAGAAAGTATTGGATGAACAGATACAAGAAAGGGAGAATTCAAAAAATGAGGAATCAAAGCATAATCAAGGTTTGTTTAATTATGATGAAAATGAAACACTATCAAAATAAGTATTGTAAAATTGCACTGAAACTGCACATTAGCGTTTTCTAGTGATCAGTGTCTTTAGGTGTTACAAAATTGCATTGTACTCCAATGCATTTTGAGGACAAGTGCTGATGTTATGAATTATTTACTGACTGAATTCAAGGCATATTAGACTTGCATGAAGAATGATTTAGGTCATCTGAAAAGGCTTTTAGGGCTACTGGTAAATATTCATTGTGTACACAGTAGATTTAATTGCTTTTAGCAGCTTTTCAAAACTTCTATGAGTGAACTAAATTCTGTTTTTCTTATGTATTCTTTTTAGAACTGACATCTCAGTTGTTAGCTGCAGAAAATAAATGTAATCTTTTAGAAAAACAATTGGAATACATGCGTAGTATGATAAAACATGCAGAAATGGAAAGGACATCTGTCTTGGAAAAACAGGTATGGTACCTCACAGATTTATTCTTGAGAACAGTTAGTTATGGGGAATATTAGATTGACATAAAGACCCTTTTTTTCAGAACTAGTGGTGCTGTTATAATAGTCATTTCTCCTTTTACCTGAAAGCAACCACTGGCAGTAGTACCAGTAGTTCATTTTGAAAAATTAGTAGTCTTCGCTTTGAGAGAAAATTGATTTTGTTCTTTTCAGCATAGCTTAAAGAGGCGTTTCCTTTTTGGATGACCCTCAAACACACTGCCATGTCCTCTGCACACAGCTTCTGCTTTTGAACAGTATTATAGCCTGAGAGTGAAATTATATGAGATCATTTATGATGTCTGAAGATTTGATTGGCCATCTTCATTGTTGTTGTTGTCGTGTTTGGTAGTTTTATTTTAATTAGAAAAATACTATACAGTTAGTTGTGTGATCTTTTCAAGTGATATTAACTTTTATGAGTCTACATTATAAAAAATATTTTAAAACTCATGCACCTTTCTACCTCTTGAATTTATTAAAGACTCAACGTAGCAGATTTCAAGGTTCTTTATGCTTTGAAAAACTTTAATAAAAAACCCAAGTGTAGTTAACATACCATATTATATTAGTTTCAGGTGTGCAACATAGTGATTCAGCATTTATATGCCTTACAAAGCGATCGCCACAATAAGTCTAGTGACCATTGTACAATTACTACAATATTGACTGTGTTTGCTGTGTTGTACAGTACATCCCCATGACTTATAACTAGAATTTTGTACCTTTTAATCCCCTTACCTTTTCTGTTCATCCTCCCAGCCCTACCCTCTGGCAGTCATCAGTTTCTTCTCTGTATCTGTGACTCTGTTTTTGTTTGTTTTGTTCATTCATTTGTTTTGTGTGTTTTTAGATTCCACATATGAGCGAAATCATATGGCATTTGTCTTTTTTTTTTTCTTTTTTTGACATAATACCCTTTAGGTTCATCCATGTTGTCACAAATGGGAAGATTTTGTTTTTTTATGGCTGAGTAATATTCTGTGTGTGTGCATGCATGTGTGTGTGTGTGACATCTTTATTCATTCATCTTTCCATATCTTGGCTATTGTAAATAATGCAGCAGTGAATGTAGGGGTGCGTATAGCTTTTCAAATTAGTGTTTTAGTTTTTTTAGGATAAATGACCTAGAAGTAAAACTGCTGTGTGGTATGTAGTTCTATGTTTAATTTTTTGAGTAGCCTCTATACTGTTTTCCATAGTAGCTGCACTAATTTATAATCCCAACAATATTGCAACGAGGGTTCCCGTTTCTCTACATCCTTTTCTAACACTTGTTATTTGTTGTCCTTTTGATAATGTATTTCTGAGAGATGTGAGGTGATATCTCACTGGTTTTCATTTGTATTTCCCTAATAATTAGGTTGAACATCTTTTCATGTGTCTCTTGACTGTCTTCTTTGTAGAAATGTCTGTTCAGGTCTTCTGCTCTTTTTTAAATAGGATAATGACTTTTTTCTGTTGTATACTTGTTTGTTTATTTTGGATATTAATCCTTATCAAACATATACTTTGCAAAAATAATCTTCTCCTTTTCAGTAGGTTGCTTTTCTGTTATGTTGATGGTTTCCTTTGCCATGCAAAAGTTCTTAGTTTGATATAGTTTCACTTGCTGCTTTTTTTCTTTTGCTGCCATTGCCTAAGAAGACATACCCCCCAAAATACTGCTAAGACCAATGTCAAAGAGTTTACTGCCTATGTTTTCTCCCAGGAGTTTTATGGTTTCAGGTCTTATATTTAAGTCTTTAATCAATTTTGAGTTTACTTTTGTGCATGGTATAAGAAAGTCTTCAGTTATATTTTTCTATTTATCTGTCCAGTTTTCCTCTGCAATATTTATTGAAGAAACTGTCTTTTCTCCATTGCGTATTCTTGCTTCCTTTGTCATAGTTTAATTGATCATAGAAGCGTAAGTTTATTTCTGGGATCCCTTTTTTGTTCTGTTGATCTATGTGTCTGTTTTTGTGCCAGTACCATGCTGTTTTGTTTACTGTAGCTTTATAGTCCAGAGTGAAATCAGGAAACATGATACCTTCAACTTTGCTCTTCTTTGTGAAAATTGCTTTATTTGGCTAAGTAAGATCTTTTGTGATTCATATTAATTTTAGGATTATTTGTTCTAGTTCTGTGAAAAATGCCATTGGTATTTTGGTAGGGATCACATTGAATCTGTAGATTGCTTTGGATAATATGGACATTTCAGTGACATTAATTCTTCCAATCCATGAGCATAATATATCCTTCCATTTGTGTCATTTTCAGTTTCTCTCATCAACTTTTTAGAGTTATCAGAGTACAGGTCTTTTTCCTCCTTGATTAAATTTATTGCTAGGTATTTTATTCTTTTTGATGCAGTTGTAAATGAGATTGTTTTCTTAAATTCTGTCTCTGATAGTTTGTTATTAGTGTACAGAAATGTAACAGATTTTTGAATATTAATTTTGTATCTTGTACCTTTACTGAATTCATTTATTCTGATACTTTTTTGGCAGAGTCTTTAGCGTTCTCTATATAGTATGTCATCTGCAAGTAGTGACAGTGTTACTTCTTTCTTTCCAAGTTGGATCTTTTTATTTTTTTTGTCTGATGGTTGTGGCTAGGACCACTAATACTGTGTTGAATAAAAGTGGTAAGTGTGCACATCCCTGTTTTATTCCTGATTTTAGAGGAAAAGTTTTTAGCTTTTTACTGTTGAGTATGATGTTAACTCTGGATTTGTCATATATGACCTTGATTATGTTATGTTCCCTCTATACTCACTTTATTGAGAGTTTTTATCATAAATGGATATTGAATCTTGTGAAATGCTTTTTCTGCACATATTGATGTGATCATATGATTTTTATTCTTTGTCATGTTAATGTGGTAAATCACTTTAATTGATTTGCAGATACTGAACCATCTTTACATCCCTGGAGTAAATTCAACTTGATTGTGGTGTATGATCCTTTTAATGTATTGTTGAATTCAGTTTGCCGATATTTTGTTTAGGATTTTTTGCATCTGTGTTCATGAGGGATATTGGCATGTAATTTTTTGTGTGTTTTTGTCTGGTTTTGATGTATTTCAGTGACCTTTTTTTTTTTTCCAACTGGATCTTATTTATAGTCCACCTATTTTTCTTGTTATTTTAATGTACCATAACTTTGATTTTTATTCCTTCCTTTTATCTCTTTACATGCTTTCAATTATTTTCAGTTTCTTCTTAATTATCTGATGTTTTCAGAGTGTCCTCTCATTTATTGCATCTGCTAAATTTTCTGTAGAAAATATATACATACATTTGTTTGTTTTATGGTGAACTCATATTCTTTAGAGTTTTCCTTTTTTTCTTGGAAATTCCATACTTTCTAAGTTGTGTTGCAGCCTTAGGAGGCAGTTATGGATTTGCTTTTGCTAATGCTTGATGGTTTTCACTGGTTCTGGTCCAGCTTTATGTTAGTTTATTTGCTGTGGGTTCTTGCATCATGCAGATGGTACATTGCCTGAGATATTTTTGTCATGTTCCTGCTATATCTTATATGTCAAGGCTCCAGTACTGCCTTGTGATATTTTGCTTAAATTATCACATCACTTTTGAGCTCCTTTATCTTTTTTTTTTTTTTTTTTTTTTGCATTGGACATTTTTCTTTCATATGGGCCACAAGTGGAAATGTAAAACATGTTATACAGTAATAGAGTAATTCTCTTCATTGAGATATTCTTGTTCTCAGGTTAAAAAGCATTTATAAGGCAGTACTATGTCTTGACTAATATAGGTATACCTTATTTTATTGCATTTTATTATATTGAGTTTTGCAGATATTATCTATTTTACAAATTGAAGGTAAGATCCTTCACCAGTAAAAAGAGTACAATTTGCTGAAGCCTCAGATGATTGATAGCATTTTTAGCAATAAAGTATTTTTGATTAAGTTATGTACTTTTCTTTAGACACAATGCTGTTGCACACTTAATAGACTACAGTGTTGTATAAATGTAAAGTTTATATGTACTGATAAACCAAAAAATTCATGTGACTCACTTTATTGCTATAATATGGAAGCAAGTTGTTGTAACACCATAGCGCAGTAAATTACTCATGTTTGCGATAATGCTGGTATAAACAAACTTACTGCACTGCCGGTCATAGAAAACTATAGCACATACAATTAATGTATAGTACATTATACTTGATAATAACCAACTGCTACTGGTTTATTTACTATACTATACTTTTATAAATTGTACTCTTTGTACTTATGAAAAAAAGTTTACTGTAAAACACTAATGCTGGCAGCAGCCTCATACATCTGTATTTACTGTATCTCTTGATGGTATCATTTTCTCTTGTGTTTGATTTAATCTTGGGTTGTTTTGTACAGTAACATGCTGTATAGGCTTGTGACCTCAGAGCAGTAGGGTATACCATGTAGCCTAGGTGTGTAGCAGAGTATGCCGTCCAGATGTGGGTAAGTGTGCACTGTGATGTTTGCGCAATGACAATGTCGTCTAACACACATTTCTCAGAACACATCCCTGTCATTAAGTGGTGCATGATTGTACATAATAGATGACTTTGAATTATAGCCCTATTTCGTCAGTAAATTTTAAATATCTTTTTAAATAAGAATATTTACAATACTAGAAATAAAATATGATTATTGCCAATTTTTAACTTAATGTATTCTTTTAAGAGCAGTAAACTATCCACTGTGGCGAATAGGAGAGAATTAGTAATTCACGTAAATTCCTGAAAAAATTATTGCTTTATGTTAACTTCGTCATTTTCAAAGTTTTCTTAGTATATTGCTCATTGCTGTGGACTTGCATGCGAAGGTATGCTCTTTACAAGTTTAGGTACTTAGAGTTTTAGCTTTTTACTGATAGACCTCGATATAACATATTTCTATTTCTTACCCTCGTTTAATAGTTCACCTTGTTATCAGTTCTTAAACCTGATAGGTGGCAGTCTTTTTAAATCCTTGACCCTAAACCTGAAAATAGTAATACTAGTAATGGTTATTTTACATATAATTCTGCAGAAGTGTAAATAATAAATACTAAAACCATAATTATTGCCTTAAGAGCTTAACTATTTAAGAGAGCCAGACTGTTGCAAGTGTCTGTGTGTGTGTATAGTCTATATGCCTAGTAAATCCCTGCTATCCCAAAGTATAATGATAGCCTCACTGTGATAGAACCAAATGTTATAATAGTATATATAGTAAGAACAGGAGTCCACTTGATTAACTGATATCTTTGTGGTTTCATCTTAAGGTCGTTTTCCTAGAATTCCTGCATAGTATTTAGTTTTATGAAAGGCCAGAAAAAAATATCATACAGTGTATTCTAAGTTATACTCACTGTAAGTTGTTTGTCAGGGTTTTTTGTTTTGTTTTGTCAAATTGTCATGCTGTATTTAATATTGTTTCCCAGGTTTCCCTAGAAAGAGAACGACAACATGATCAAACACATGTTCAAAGCCAACTTGAAAAATTGGACCTTCTTGAGCAGGAATATAACAAACTTACCGCAATGCAGGCCCTTGCAGAAGTCAGTGAATATATTCTTTTACTCATCAGTGCATAATAATATCGGTTCTTTTGTAAAATTGATCATTTTATACTGGATGTTTATGGGAAGAAAAGTAATCTCGCAGCAAAGAAACATAGAAATTTTTAAAAGTAAGAAATGTAATTTGGAGAGAATGTTCACATTTTAAAACTTTGATGTATATGAGGCGTTCTTTTTGAAAATGTTGGACGAGTAAATGTTTTTGAGTGTTCCTAAGGCTTGTATCACTTGATTTAAGTTGTTCTGTGACCTAGTTTTAGTTTTAATTGATTCACTTGGAAAATATTTAATACCACTGTGATTAAAGTTCCAGATTCAGCTTCCAGGTAACCTGTGTGCCTTTATACAGACCTGTGTTCTTTGGCCATAGATTTTACCCATAAATCTGTTCAACTACCTCACAACTACCTCACAAATGACTAATAATGAATCTTGGGGATTGTCATGGAAACTGGCAAGCTCAGAGCCATTACTAGAGTGAACTAACAAGCTTTTATTTACTATGGTAAAATTTTATACATACTCCTCTGCTTCTGTATTAAAATTTTACAAATAAGACTTTTTTCACTATTACCACTTTTAATGTTTTTATCACTAGAAAAAAATGCAAGAGTTGGAAGCAAAACTTCGTGAAGAAGAACGGGAAAGGAAACGTATGCAAGCTAAGGCAGCCGAGGTAAGTTGAAATGTGAGCAGTTCGGCTCCTCATATTTTGTACTACTCTTTATATATAAATAGAGGAGTAACTGGGGGCTTCTTAGATCTTTCGTTCTTTGGAATTTGGAATGGTCTAATATATCGATTCTTGGATGTAGCTTAATATGGAAAATTCTGAACATTTTTACAAAGTAAAAGCTGGGCAATTTTTTTTTAGAGTTTTTCAAATTGTGGGCTTTCAATCAGCATTTTTAAAAAATCAATAAACTGAAAAATATCAGAGACTGTATACATAATAAGGTAATACATAATCGTAAAACTTTTCACATGGGTCATTGTTGGAAATGTTTGATGGCCATTATCATTCAATATCCTATTTATATGTGTTTCCTTTCCTTGGTGGCCTCAAGACACCAGGACGGAAGTTGAGCTAGTAACCCATACTAACTCACAGAAGCTGCCTACCGTATTAGAAAAATGAGCTTGCTCACTCATGGTCTTTGATTTTATCACACGCAGTGGCCTCTAGTAGAATAGGGGAGGTGGTATGAATTCTCAGAAACATTGAGTTTATATATACCAAACAGAGTTGCATTTCTAGAAGAAATAGCAGTGCTTTGGTATCCAATAAGTCTTACAGGCTCAATGAAAGACTTCTGTTTATAACTGAATGAGCTTATTTGTTCAGATACCTTACATAATATTGCCCTCCCCTTTCCAGAGTATTTAAGTTTTATATTTGCATACATGTTTTCTCATAATATCACAAGAAATAGGTTTCATTCCAAAACAGTTAGGAGTAGAGGTTCTGTAGTTCAGGCTATGTCCAGATCTCACTTCGTAAGTGTGCTCACAGAACTAGAGATAGTCTGTTATCTTTGTTATCTTGTCTGTTTCTCCCCCTGCTTCCCAGAATTCATTGACTTAACATATTCTCTTCCTATTAAACCTGATACATCATTTTTTCTCTAAGATGTACCCTCTGATCGATTTGTATGTCTTTTTTGTCCCTCAGTGCTCTTTCTGTGTTATATAGTCACGTGGCTTTATTTTTGACTACCAGCAAATTTTGAAATTACTTGGTTTCTCTGCCTATTCTGCTTTAGGGTAGGCCACTTTACTATATCTTCATTTTCTCACTTGTAACATGAAACAAGTGAGAGCACATAGTTGTGCCTTTTAGTGTTGTGGTGGTGAGTTCCGTTGTGCATGAAATACAAAATTAAATAAGTTCATTATTTACTTAAAAATTATTTTGTGGTATATTTGCTTTCTTTTTCATTTAGCAGGAATAAAGTAGAGATCCAGTCAGTTATTATATCAGTAAACGTTCTGAGTTCTAATGGTGAACAGTATTATAGTGGAAGAACAATGGCCAGGGGATGATAAATGGTTCCAAGTCTAGCTAACCCTAATTTGAGTAATATTGGGCAAGATATTTTACCATTCAGAGTTTGGATTTTACTATTGATAAGTGGTCTTCATTGTATTTCTTCTTAGTGTTGGAGAGATCAAAGGAGACAAAAATCATGAAAGCATTTTAAAATATTAGAAAGTCTGCCACACAAGAGTATGACAGCTATCAAGAAGAACTAAAGCTAGAAGTTATTTTTAAAAATTGTTCTTTTGTATATTATTCAAACTCATTGGCTTTTTAGATCTTCCAGAATAGTAATTTCATGTTCATTGAATTATATTTATTCAGTTTACTATGTATAAAACATTGTTAGACGTGTGGGAATGTAAATGCTCCTGAGACTAGAGATCCCCTATATTCCTTTGTGACTGCATAGATTCTTTCCCCGGAGAATGCAGTCACTGTGAGAAATATTAGTAATAATTTCAGTATTTCTTTCAACTAATTCATTGGTTCTGAGTGTTTTTTCTAGGTCTATCATAATTTCCTGGGGGCACTTTAAAATGCTTTTAAATATACATTTCCCCAATCGGGACCCTTCAAAATCCTGAAGTTTAGAGAGCTTCCAGACAATCTGACTTTTTATCATAATCTCCAGTCAATTTTGATATATAGGCAAGTTTGAAAACCACTGTTCTAGACTAATACATGTGTGTGTGTGTGTGTGTGTGTGTGTATTTTTAAAGGAAAGTTGAAAGTTGGCTTAGGGAAAACATCAGCCCTTGTTTGAAATCTTTAGTAACTGCTTGTAGACTACCATGTAGATAAAAAATTATTTGTAAATTAACTTCTAGAGAAAGGGACTTGATAACATCTGTTGACATGTCTTCCAATTCTTTTGGATATAAATTCCCAGTTCCCTTTTCTCATATTGTAAGTATGTAAGTTTTTTAAAGAGGAAGAAAATGTGTTTTGCTCTTTAGCTACTTTTGGTCTGGCACTGTTGTTGATACTGTGGGCGAAAAGAAGAAAATACTGAAACATCAGTTTTCATTTAAAGTGCATTTAACTCATTAGCTCTAATTTATGGAGCAACTACAATAATGGAGCTAAAGGGTTCTAGGCTAAAGAAAGGACATATTATAACACAGCACTTCAAGATAAAATGAGAGACTGGTATCTATTTAAAATGTTTGACAAATGTTGACAGATTGGTTTAAGACATAATTACACAGTTATGATGTGTTTTTCAGTCAGATACTACTATAGGCTTTTATAGACTTTTACATGGCCAGTCTCAAATTTGAATCATAGCTTTTATAGCTTTTATTTCTACAGCATTAACTTTAGGCTCTCATATTTTTTCTAGTTGCAGACTGGTCTAGAAACAAATAGACTTATTTTCGAAAATAAGGCAATTCCTTGTGTTCCCAGTGCAAAAAGAATTAAAAAAAAGAAGTCGAAACCACCAGAAAAGGTATGAAAACCAGGAGTCAGAGTGCTGATTAGCGCTGGGTCTAATTTATGTAAAAACAATGGTAAACCATGTGATATTACAACTTTGGATGAGTAAATCTCTTTCATTCTCAGTTTCTTCATTGGAAGATAGGGATAAGTAATACCTACTTTAAAATTTTTACTCTGATATGATATATATGAAAGCATTTTAGAACTATAATATACTGCACAAATATTAGTTGTTATTCAGTATTGCATTAATTACTTTTATTCTTAAAATGTTTTTATATATACACACATACATACACACAGTTTCTCTAGACCGTAACTGCTATTTTGTCAGGTACCATTTTTTTCTTTCCTAGGCAAGGATGTATGTTGACAGATATTACTAGGAGCTCTAGACCATAATGCTAGTATAGATAAGGCAAGTAATAGCCTAGCACTAAGCTGAAGTTTCAGGTTAATCATGTACAGTTAGCTTTTATTGTCATGTGAATAAAATTGTTTTCTTTTCTTTCCATTCAGAAAGGTTCTAGGAACTATTTTGCTGCACAGCCACATTATAGATTGTGCTTGGGTGATATGCCATTTGTAGCTGGAAAGGTGAGTTTGTTGAACTCTGGATTTTTTTCTACAGTATAGATTTTTGAATCCACCATCTGCCTGTATGCCTATAAATGATAGAAACATTTTTAAATCCACCATCTGCCTGTATGCCTATAAATGATAGAAACATTTTTCTGCTCCTTTACCAGTGTGGGTCATAATCATGTGACAGTGAAATGGAGGAAGGTTTTATGGGATTGGAGCAGGGGAGAGAGACTAGGAGAACACTTTAAAGCAGATAAAGTATTTTTGGATGGGAAGATAAGAAAGACCCTAGTTTAGAGATGGTGTAGTTGCAAATAAGAGTCAGGGAAATAGGAAATAATATATTTGTAACACTGAAATATTAGTATCAGCCCTGTTAATTTATGTTTAAATATAGATATTTAAATAAAAAGAAATCACACTCTTTTTATTCCTACGTCTATATTACTCACAGGATTCTTTCTCCAAGGAGCAATCATACATAGACTTGAATCTTATGTTTCTTTAATGCTTAAATATAGAGGTGATTAATTTGGTCAAATATCATTAATGAGTAATTTCAAATAAGTACTTAATATGTTAGTTTTTACCACTTTTTGATTAACTGGGTTGCTAGTTTGTTTCATGCATAGGTACCTTGAAGACTCAACTAGATGTAAGTTTGAGAGGCTTGGAGAGTAAATTTTCTTTGTCTTATTTATTTATTTATTTATTTACTTATCTGTTTATTTATTTATTTAATTTGAATCTAAGAGCAAATCCTCAGTGAAAGCTTGAGGAATGAACTTTTCCACTTGCTCTTTGTAGATTTACTAGGCACAAATCACTGGGAAAAAAGATTGCCCTTTGCTCTATGCTGTTTTTACCCTAAATTTACCTTCTTGTTGGATTGCAGACTGTCTTTGACCTATGTTATTTCCTTTATCTCTTACTTCTATCAGGCTTCTTTTGTTTCACCATAGAATCTTTGAGTTAGGTTAGAAATTGAGGTTCTTAAGGGACGACCAGCTACATTACAATCACTAAGTATGCATTTGAAAAAGCAGATTATGAAACCTAACCACACAATCCAAAATCAGAATTTTCTGAGCGTGGGACCTAGAAAGTATTTTTAACTGTTCCCTGCCAGCCTAATGTTCAGTTCTATTTAGAACCCACTTAATACACTTCCCTGTCCAATGTTTTTATTATGTTAACATCCAGAATAATGGTTGTATACTCTGTTCGAATACATCTACTGATGAGGCATCGTTCCCATCTCATTTCTAGACAGCTTTATTTGAAAGTTCTTAAGTGAGTTGAAATTTGTCACTGTATAAATTCTACTGACTGGTCTTTTTTCCTACTCTTAAGATTCACATGGAACATATAAATGAACCCTTGACTACTGTAAAATATTAAAACTTTTGAACATAGCTTTATCTTTTTCTCATCTTATTCTGTTCTAGGTTATAAATACAACTTTTCCTTCAGCTGTTCATCTTAAGATATGTTTTATGAGCTTCTTTACTGCCTCAATACTCTCTTCCTAAATTGAATATAGCCCTCTAAATGTGGTGTGACTAGCACAGACTAGAGTCTTCATCATGATCTGGATATTCAGCCTAGATTAACTCAGCCTCGCATCACACTGGTGATGTGAACACCATATCATCCCTTTCACTCATTGATTCTGGAGCCAACTGAAGTTACAGGTCTTTTAGTGGGTATTTGCATCAGCCTCTGTGGGTTCTATACTTGTGGAATTTTTTTTTTTATATATATATAGAATTTTTAATCAAGTGAAGCTCTATAGGAATAGATTCACCCAGTCCCACATTAGATTAGAATTACGTTTTCCATTATATTTCTGTTATCTCCAAATTTACTTGCCTATTGTTGGTAATTCTGACTGAAGTCCTAAATGCAAAAGTTGAATAGGACAAGTTCAAAGACAGGGCTTTTCAACCTGAGCTCCCCTTTTGAAGTTGAGAATTTGCTGTCACCTAGTTAAGTGTTTCTCAAACTATTGTGAAAGACTAGTTTTTATTTCTAATTATGTGTTGTGATAGACCAATACATTTGTAAACTGCAACAAAAATGAATAACTAGAAGAATGAAATTAAAGACATAAATACAAGTCTCAATTTATTATTAGTTTAAGACATAAAATTACATTAATAAATACACTCAGGAATATAAGAAAAAGAATTTTAAAACTATATACTGTTTATTGAAAGTATATGTGTAGTCAGTTAATATAATGTGTACATATTACAAGTTATGAGCAATATAGTGATTCCCCATTCAATACATTTTCACCCTTTAAACAAATACCACATCAGTGTTTAAAGTTGTTAATGAGACAGATGAATTTGATTCTTGATAATCAAGTTTGCATTGATGACAGCATACTTGCAGGAAGTATGTATATCTAAACCATTTAATCATAGTTAGATTATCTTGATAAATACAGAGATTAACTTTTTTATTTTGAAATGATTATAGGTTCATAGAATGCTATGTTATACAAAAATAATACAGAGAGGTCCTTTGTACCCCTCACCCAGTTTACCCCAATAGTAACGTAGTACCTAAATATAGTGTGGTATCAAAACCAGGAGATTAACATCGGTACATATCTCTAGCTTTACACATACTTGTGTGTGCATGCACGCGTACTTGAGTGTATGCAGTTCCAGGTTAGTGTAGTTTTAGCACAGATTTGTGTAACCACTACCACGCCAAATCTACAATTTTGCCTTTGCAAAATGGAAACATGCAGTATGTGACCCAATGAGACTGACATTTTCCTTCAGCATAATTGCCTTGAGATCATCATTATGTGTATCCACAGTTCTTTTGCTGACTAATATTTCATGGTGTGGATGTACCTCACTTCATTCACTCATTGAAGGGCATTTAAGTTGTTTCCAGTGTTGGGCATTTACAAATAAAACCAGTATGAACATTCATGTACAGGTATTGTGTAGTCATATGTTTTCTTTTCTCTGGGATAAATATCCAGGAATTTGATTGCTAGATTGTATGGTAAGTGTATGTTTAGTTTTTAAAGAAAACTATTAAACTATTTTTGATTGGCTGTACCCTTTTACATTGCCAGTAACAGTGTATGAAAGGTGCAATTTTTCCACATTCTCACCGGCACTTAGTATTGTCACTTTTTATTTAGCTGTTCTGATTAGTACATTGTGATACCTTCACCGTGGTTTTAATTTATATTACCCTAATGACTAATATTTGAACTTTTCATGTGATTATTTGCCATCCATATATCTTCTAATGAAATGTCTATATATTTTGCCCTTTTTTTAATTGGATTTTTTCTTTTCTCACAGTTAGATTTTGAGAATTCTTTATATATTTTAGATACAAGGCACATATCAGATATGTGGTTTGCAGGTATATTCTCCTAGTCTGTGGCTTTTTTTCATCCTCTTAAACTCTTCCACATAGCAGCAGCTTTTCATTATAACAAACTCTTGTGAATTGATATTTTCGCTTTATTGGATCATGCTTTTGGAGTCATGTGTAAGGACTCTTTGCCTAGACCTATGTTGTGTAGATTTTCACTAATTTTTATGTTTTGTAGTTTTATATTTTACATTTAAATCTGTAATCCCCTTGAAATAATTTTCGTATACATTATGAGGCTTATTAAGTCGATTCATTTATTCTGTTCCATTGATATATGTTTACTTCTTTGCTAATATCACACTGCCTTGATTACTGTAGCTTTATATGGAAAGTTTTAAACATCAGGGAGAGTGATTCTTCCTATTTTATTCTTTTTCCAGATTGTTTTAGCTTTTCTAGTTCCTTTGCCTTTCCATGTGAATTTTAGAATAAACTTGTCTTTATTTACAAAAAAAAAAAAAATCTTACTGGGATTTTCATAGGAATTATATTACACCTATAGATCAATTTGGAGAAAATTGATATCCTTGTTGAGTCTTCTAGCCCTAGCCCATGTTTATAGTATCTCTCTCATTTATTTAGAAATTGACTTTATGTTTTATAGTTTTCAACATATTAGTCTCATATCTGTTTTATTAATTTATACTCAAATATTGGAGTGATTGAAAATTGTATTGTTTTAATTTCAATTTCTACATGATCATAAATCACTTATTAGTCATAGGAATTATTCTTTGGATTGCTTAAGACTTTCTTTGTAGAGAATCATGTCATCTGTAAACGGAGACAGTGACGAGAGTGGACATCCTTTTTTCTGATCTTACGGGGAAGACATTCAGTCTTTCACCAATAAGTATATTATGTGTAAGTTCTTTGTCAATGCTCTTTATCAACTTGAGGAAATTTCCGTTTCTACTTTGCTGAATATTAATGCCCTGAATGGATGTTTGATTTTTTCAAATGCCTTTCTTCATCAAATGATAAATGATTTTTTTTACCCTAGTGATATGCTGGATTACATTGATTTTCAAATACTGAATTAGGCTGGACTTGCTGGAATAAACCCCATTTGAATGTGGTATATACTTCTTTGTGTATATTGCTGGAATCAATTTACTACCTAACAGTAAAAACTAGGATAAAAGGAGCATCTGTATAGCTTAGCATAGTGATTTCCAAACCTGGCTGATCAGAATCAACTTGGCAGCCTTCAAAGTACACATTTCTAACCCCTCACCCCACACTGAGTTTGATATGCTACCTAGGAATGTGCATTTTAAATATGTTGTCTAGATTATCTTTATGGAACCATTAGCCCAGCCACCTGTGAATTGAAATAGTACTTTGAGATTATTTAGTTTCTCAAACATTTTGATAGGGCTGCCAGCTTTTTTCTGTTGTTTATGAATTAAGTGCTTCGTGCTATTTGATAGAGAAATGAATGCAATAACAGTCCGTACCATATACTGTTTAATAGGTGAAACATACACGTAAGCACAATTAAAATATATTGTGATAAATTCTGTGATAGAGAGAAATGTCATAGGTGATCCGAGAATGCAAACTAATTACCTATAAATTTTAGGGAGTCTTTAAAAATCATATATTTGAACTGGGTTTTAAAGGATGGTATTAAAGTCGTCATGCGAAAGAAAACGGCACATGCAAATGTAGTTTATTCAAGTAATGAAGAGAAATTAAGAGAATGGGACATGAAGCCAGGGAGTATAAATTGTAGTTCAGTGATACAGGGCCTTATTTTCTATGCTGAGGAGTTGGAATCAGTGGGCTTAACATCAGGTTTTCATAGAGAACAACATGATCGGAATATTTTAGGAGAACTGATAACACTGTGGAGTTAGAGACTGAGGAGGCTGGGAGCAGACAGACCACTTAGGATGTTCTTCCCATGGCTAATAGAGGCAGGTGCATAAACCAAGTGAATGACAGTAGGGTGAAGTATAAAAGATGAGTTGGAGATATTTCAGATGTTAAATCCATGGGAATTGGAAGTGTTTTACTCTGGACTAGGAGACTTATATTAGGCTTTTTTTTTTTTTAAACCCATGATAGGGAGTAAAAAGAAAACAGAGTTAGAGGATGAGGCTTCAATTACTTCTCTCCATTTTTCTTCAGTCCACCAGTCCCAGCCATGCTGTGGTAGCCAATGTTCAGCATGTCTTGCATCTAATGAAGCAACACAGTAAAGTCTTGTGCAACGATCGAGTAGTCAACAGTGTTCCTTTGGCAAAGCAGGTATCTTCACGAAGTGGTAAAAGCAAGAAGTCAGAAACACCTCCCTCCTCTAGCAGCATTAATGAAGAGCTGTCAGAAGTCTTACAGACTTTACAAGATGAATTTGGACAAATGAGCTTGTGAGTTTTTCAGGTTTTGGTTTTTGTTTTTGTTTTTAATTACATGTTGTAAAATCTTATTTTAACTCCTTGGTGACTTTACTAACCTTTATTCAACAAATATTTGTTGAGCACAATCCTTGTACCAACCACTGAGCAAGTTACTAGGACTTTAACAAATACAACTATTCTAGGTGAAATCTCCCTTTCTAATACTGTTAAATGTTTTGAAAACTAAGTTTTACATTTATGTTTCATTTCCTTGTTTGGAAGCTTGTTATTACAATAAGCTAAACTTAACCAATATGTTAGAATGTGTTTGCTGAACAAAACCTTTTCTAGACTTTCCTTTCGACATGTGTAATACTCTTATGGGAGAGGTGAAGATGTAAATAATAAACTATTTGAAGTTAAGGACTCTACTTGCCTTTAGACTTTTAAACTGTCACTGATAATTTGAAAATTTTTGCTCTTAATGCACAGAGCAGTGGTCTCATGGGATGTATGGGCCTAACCGTGAAACATAGGAATCTTAACCAAGCCTTACTTTTGTTTTTTTATATAGTGATCACCAGCAACTTGCAAAACTAATCCAAGAATCACCAACTATTGAACTGAAAGACAACTTAGAGTGTGAGCTGGAAGCATTAGTGGGAAGGATGGAGGCAAAAGCCAATCAAATAACTAAAGTTCGAAAATATCAAGCCCAGGTAATTCAGTTTTCCTTCACTCACTCCTAATGATTAAAAAACAAGAGCAGTCTACGGCCATGCTACCCTGAACACACCTGATCTCAGAAGCTAAGCAGGGCCGGGCCTGGTTAGTACTTGGATGGGAGACCACCTAGGAAGACCAGGTGTGGTAGGCATAAAAAATAAAAAAAAATAAGAGATTGTAAACTGACAAGGTCCTTGCATTCCATGAGGTCAACCAAGGGTTGCCTCGCCTTAAAAATAAAAACAAAACAGAACAACATCAACAACAACAAAAAAACCTTTTCTTCAAATATATTAATTTTAAGTGTATCTTTTTCTGTCTTGATTTTAGACACTTGTTCAGTTTATTATTAAGAATTGGTAGTAAGTGGACTAGGAAAAAAGACACTGTTTTGTAGTCTCAGAATAGATTTTATCATCTAAGATACATCTTTCAAATACTGAATATATTTAATATTCTTATCTTTATATGAAAAACTTTTAACTTCTGTGATGAATTTAAATGGTTTTAAGTCTTTTTAAGAGCCCCTAGAAATTCTCATTTCTAAAGGAGTAAGTCCGTTATTAAACTGTGGAAAATCTTTAGTTATATTTACTAATTATATTAATAAAACAACCATTTATCTGGTATCTAAGTGCAGTGGGAAGCCACACTCCAGGTAACCCTGGAGGAAAACATAATGATTCATGTATTTAAGAGATTACTATGACTGCTGCGAAGGAGATGGGAATGGAGACCAGCTAGGCCTTTTAAGCTTAACCTCTATCAGAAGTCATTAGTAATTGCAGTTGGGGAAAAGTAGACAGAGTTGAGGTGTGTTTTGGAAATAAAAATATTACGGCTACTTGCTGCTGGATCTCATGTGGAGGGTGATGATGATGGGTAACCACTGGCTGAAATGGAGAAGATGGAGCAGAACAGATTTGGCTGATAGTAATTGGTTGCTATGTAATAGGCATAATGCAGAGTGCTGTGAACATGTCATCTTATTTAATTTTCATGGAAGGCTTGTGAGGTACATACATTATTTCATTTTATAGATGAGAAGAAAACTAGAGCTAAGTTTCCTGGGAGGTAGGCATATCCTAAAGTGAAATTAAGTTATTTATCCAAAGATATACTAAGCTTATAAAGTTTGTTTTCAAAAAAAGAAATACAAGCAAATGATTCCTGTAGGAGTAATGGTCACATTTGTTTCTTGTACTTTGGACTTAACTTTGTTCTCTAATGGAACACCAACATGCCTGCAGCAATTTATTTTAGCCAGCAACTGAAGTAAAAATAAAGGCCCTCTATTTTAAATTATTCTAATAATAGTGAAATAATAAAATAAAAATCCTTTTCGGAGTATTATTTCCACTACATCTCTTCATCCATCTGCAACATGCTTCTTTGCCTGCTCAGACTAGTTTCTAGAATGCCTTCTTTCTCCTCTCCTTCATGTACTAATGTCCTTCTTACCCTCCTTTTCCCGTGTCAGACTCTTTTGCCTCCTCTGTGAGACCTCCCCGCGAGCCCCTTTGCTTTTCACTCACCAGGTCTGCACTTTGGCAGCACTGCCTTAACTTCTGATACAGCATCAAAATTGATGTCTTTACTCTTATTTACCTGTTTGTATGTCACTATGTATTTTAAGCACTAAGCATTAAATGACTAGTACAGTAGATTTTTGAAATCTTTACAAAAGTAAACACAGAATATATTATTTGCCTTTCAGTGTGAGAGTTTAAAGTACCGGTTGTCAGCAGAGAATGTTTTCATTAAATTCTCCTTTTTCCTTGCCTTGGCTATTTGGTATAGCTGGAGAAACAGAAAACAGAGAAGCAGAAGAGGGAATTAAAAACCACCAGAAAGACTCTTGAGGAAGAAGGAAACAGCAGCAGCCGTTCTTCTGGAATCACAGGGACCACAAATAAGAAAGACTTTGCCAAACCCAGACCTGGAGAAAAAAGCAGGAAAAATCTTCAGTTATTGAAGGACATGCAAACCATACAGAGTTCATTACAAAGCAATAATTTGTGTTGGGATTACTGACTGGCACCAGGTCATAAATTTTATTCAGATAATTTGTACCTCATCAATCAGATGTTGCCAATTTACTTTCCAGGTCTCATACTCTTATGTTGGAATTAATAGGTGTTAAGGGGCCCAAGCTTCGTTACACAGGCTTGTGTTATGCATCACGACTAAATGTTAAACCATCTAAATGGAAATCAGGGGAGTTTTGAAGGCTAACAAGCCACACATACTCTTTCTTTGAGATGAATTTGCTGTACTGAAATATTGTGCTTTGTAAACAAATTGCCAATTTTTTTACTTGTGGGTGTGGTTTTTTTTAATAGTGCTTTATATATTTAAATAAAATTAGGTTTAAATTATCAAAATATGAGGCTGTTCCACAGGCAGTGCTTGCTTGAAAAGTCTCATTTTTAAATCTTCCCCTGGCATGAACTGCCCACTTCTCCTCTCCAGTGCCACCATTAAATATACTTTGTTTTGACTTTTGATGGAGGTTTTGTATGTTTAAATATTTATACACATTTAAGAGGATTGTTTTGCTTTTTGACATTTCAAACATTGCTCAGTATTAAGTACACTTGTATTGATTTTTAATCCACTGATAAAGTTTTTTAAAAGACCCAAGCATTCACTTTAAATCAATTAACTGTAAAGGTTATAAAAGCATTTTTAAAAGTCTAACATTGTTAATGAAGTAAATGAGGTTTTGGAATGAAGTGAGAAGGGGAGGTGTTATAAACCATATCCATTTGTTTTTAAATAGTACGTGTCTGTAATCATGCTGTTCAGTTCAAGGCATTAAGGGTTTTAATCTTTAAGAAGAACCCCTTTGATATTTACTTTTATTGGTATACAGTATGTGTGCAATATTAACTGTACACATGCAGTTGTCATTGTTGATAATGTAAATCATAATTTTGAATAGATCAAGACATGTTAACTTTTTATAAATTTGCCACTCAAGTCAATAAAGCAGCTTTTTTAAAGGAAACACTGAAATTTTCCTTAACAGCCTGTTAACGAAGGCTTTATTTGTTGTAAACTTTCCCCCAAAAAAGTGCGTTTCTAGATAAGACATTAGCATATTATGAGAAACAATAATATATGGTATTTAGTACATAATTTGCCTTTCTCATGCTTACAAAGAAATTAAGCCCAAGAATGAATTAGCTCATATGATAAGATACTCTTAAGAGTACTAAAGAAACACATTAACCACAAGTTCTAGGATTTTGTCTACATAACCAGCGTGAATTATAGTGGCTGAGCACCTAGCTTGTTAGGCTTCTTATTGAATTATTTTTCTATAGAGTTCTTATTTTAGGATCTTTAGATTTGGGGTTATTTATGAATCTCCTGAAACTGGATGTAAACTTTTGCTTGTATGTGCAATTGTCCGATGAGCAAGTTTGTATCTTTATTGAATTCACAACGGTGAGTCCCTATAGACCCAAGGAATCGCTGCTCCATGACATGGAAAATATTTCTTGTGTCTCAACCGTCTTTTCAGCTGTTAAAACTTTTGTTATCTCTGTTTCAATTTCAGGTCATTAAATTGTATAACCCTCACTTGCATTGCAGTGGCTCCAAGTCCTAATTAGAAGAGTGGTATAATGTTGGTAAAACCCACCCCATTCCTCAGCTAGGAGTCAAATTGAAAATCCACTCCAGCTTTTGATACCCTCAGGTGAGAACTGAAAATAAGAAAATATTGCTTCAGCTTCTTTATCTGAGAGTTTACAGCAGAGGATTATGTTGTCATCAATCCAGTTCTACTGTATGAGAGCTTCATTGCAATGCATTTCAAATACAAGAATCTCCTGTGTGTAAGATGCCAGTATGGATACCAAGCTGAGTAAGAAAGGTATGCTTACAGGTAGACATCTGAAGTATTCATTTCAGTACTGTGTGGTGAGTATGGTGGTGATAGCATGTGCACACTATTCTGGGAGCACAGAGGAAGGTGGGGCATGGCAGAGAAGATACTGATGAATCAGGAAAAACTTCTGAGGAGGAAATGATGCCTAAAGACTAGAGAACAGGAATTAGTCACAAGGGTGAACGGTTCCAGGTCAACAAGGTAGAATGAACAAAAGCAAAAAGGCAGGAATCTGCAGTTTACATGGGAGAACTGTGACCGGCTGAGTAGTACTGATACATAAAAGTTAAGGTATTCAGCTAGGAATAAAAGCATAAGTGGATACATCCCAGAAAGCTCCTAAGGAGCTGCAACTTAACCATCTTGATCTCTAAATTTTATGTCACTGATCATAAAGGAAAAACACCTGTACAACCAATATTTTTAGACATTTATAAAGTTATAAAACAACTGTCAATGTCTCTTTGGGAAAATGTCTCTATTTCATTTATTTCCAGTCTGATCTTTTTTTCTCTCCTTTTGCTAACTTTGGGCTTTGTGGGTTTTTTTTGTAGTTCTTTAAAGTATAAAATTAGGTTGAGATCTGATTTCTTAACATGTGCTTATTGCTGTAAGCTTTTAAGAACTGCTTCCCCTCATCCCTCAAGATTTGATATGTTGTATTTCCATTTTTATTGAGGTAATTTTTAAAAATTTGCTTTTTGATTTTTTCTTGGACCCATTGGTTGTATAGCAGCACGTTTAGTTTCCACGTATTTGTAGATCTCACTTTCCTCTTGTTGACTTCTAGTTTCATACCATTGTGGTCAGAAAGATAGTTGGTATGATTTCAATCTTCTTAAATTTGCTAAGATTTGTTTTGTGTCCTATCATGATTTATCTTGGAGAATGTCCCATGTGCACTTGAGAAGAATGTGTATTCTGCTACTGTTGGATAGAATGTTTTGTGTAAGCCTGCAAAGTCCATTTGTTCTAATATGTTTCAATTCCAGCATTTTCTTGCATATTTTCTATCTGGGTGATCTTTCCCTTGGTGATAGCAAGATATCAAAGTCTCCTACTATAAATGTATTTTTGTTTGTTTCTCCCTTACGATATATTATTTGCTTAACATGTTATGGTGTTCAAGTGTTGAGGATATACTTGATTGTTTCATCTTGATGTATTGACCCTTTTGTCGTTATATAATTTTCTTTGTATAATTTATTATTTTTGGCTTGAAGTCTATTTTGACTAAGTATGGCTATGCTTGCTTTCTTTTGGTTTCCACTTGCTTGAAATATCACCTTCCACCCCTTCACTTTGAGCGCATTTGTCTTTAGAGCCGAAATGAGTCTCTTATGGGCAGAGTATAATTGGGTCTTGTTGTTTTTATCCACCCATGCACTCTGTGCCTTTTGACTGGTGACTTCAATCCATTTACATTTAGAATGATTATTGATACATAAGGGCTTACTACTGCCATTTCATATTTTGCCTTCTGGTTATTTTGTCTCACCACTGTTTTTTTGTTTTCATCTACTTTTTAAGTTGGCAGTTTTCCACGTTTCATGTCTCTGCTCCAGTTTTGCTCTGTGCTCACCGCATGGTTTACATAAAACATCTAATAGGTAAAATAGTCCATTTTATGCTTATAGCAATTTATCTTCATTTACCTTTAAAGATTCTATCCTTTTACTCCTTCTCTTTTATATTTTTGACGTCAGATTATCTTCTGGTTCTGTGAATTTGTTAGCAAATTGTAGTACCTATAGTTATTTTTAAGGCTCTTTGCCTTTATGTTGTAATTGTTTACTGTAAGAGTTAGTTTTCAAATTCTGTTTATCACCTTAGTAAGAGTTTTGTGCACTTTGGTCTTTTCATTTCAGCTTGAAGACCTTTCAGCATTTCTTATAAGGCAGATTTAGTGGTAGTGAACTCCTTTACTTTTTTTCTGGGAAAACCTTTATTTCTCCTGCATATCTGAAGGATAACTTTGCCAAAGAGTATTCTTGGCTAGCAATTTTAATCTTTCAATACTTTGTATATGTCATTCCACTCTCCTTGTCTATAGGGTTTCTGCTGAGAAATCTGCCCATAGCCTGCTGGGGAGCTCTTTTGTAGGTTACTATCTTTTATTCCCTGGTTGCCTTTAAAATTCTTCATCGTTGACTTCTGATATTCATTATAATGTGTCTTGGAAAAGATCTATATGGATTGAGACGCTAAGGTGTTATGTTAGCTTCTTGCACCAGTATGTCCATTTGCTTCCCCAGGTTTGAGTTCTCAGCTACTATTTAAATGCTCTGCTGCTTTCTCTCTCCTCTTTCTGGTATACCAATAATCTTATGTTGGCTTTTCTAATGGAGTCTGATGATTCTTATAGGGTTTCTTCACCTTTTAAAAATTTTAGTTCTAGTTCTATATCCTTTTTCACCTGAATAATTTCTAAATTCTCCTCCAGCTTGCTTATTTTCTCTTCCATCTGGTCTGCTCTATACAGTGCTCTCTAATGCATTCTTCATCTCATTTATTGAGTTCATCAGCTCTAGATTTTGTTTGGTTTCCTTTAGAATTTCACTGTCTTTGGTATAGTACACCTTCTGTTCATTAATTTTATTCCCAAGTTCATTAAATTGCCTTTGTGAGTTTTCTTGTAGCTTGTTGAGTTTCATAAGAGTTATTGTGAATTCATCAGTTGGACTGCAACATTCTGTCTTTGGGTTAGTTGCTGGAGAATTTTTCTTTCTGGATACTGTATTACTGTGATTTTTCATAGTGTTTGATGAAATGTGCCTCTGGTTCCACTTTTGAGGTAGTGAACACCTTTCCTATTTAGGTAAGACTTTGTTTACTTTTATTCTAACAGTTCAACAGATTGGCAATTAGAAGTCTTTCATTTTCCAGAAGGTAATGCTATGGCATGTGTTTTGGTTTCTCTTACTGGAGCTGACTTGCTGCTAAAATTGGGAATGTGTTTAAAAAAAAAAAGGTAGCTTAAAAAAAAAAAAGATTGGCAGCAGAATGAGAGGAGATATGTGCTTGGTAGTACGTAGTGCCCACCTCCCATTAGGGGGACCCTAGTGCGGACAGCAGGAAACGTGTTCCCTCGGTTCTCTTTGTCTGCCTTATTTTCCTTTCCCTCCCCCTTGTCAAAGAGGTCTAAGAAATCTGGGCGTTGCTGAAGAGTAATGGGACCTTCCAAGTATACTCCAATTCACTTACCCCTTTCACTTTGTACCTCTCCTAAGTAGTTTGCCACACTGTCGGTGCCAGTGCAGCACTGCAACTCTCTTGGCTCCACAGCCGCCTCCTAGGTCCAACTCACCTACTTTTGGATGCAGTGATGGATGATCACTTGGATGTCCTGGTATGTAGTACAGAAGTACTTTTGTTCAGTTATGTTTATCCAATTAGTTTTAAGTGGGAGAGCAGAGAGAAAAGGAACGATGCACTGCCCTGATGCTGGCATCACCACCAATGGATTATTATAAATGTATTCCACTTTGGAGACCCCTGCAGAAGGTGAAGCCACTGGAAGGATTTGAAAAGAGATGTGATTTGTGCTTAGACTGCCCTGGCTTTTGAATGGAATTTAAAGTGGATGTGAGGGTGGTGTTCAGACTAGAAGTTTTAAATTATCTGTTCAGTCATCTACATTCTTTTATGCAGTATCAGACCAAGAGAATAATAGTAGATTGTATTTATAAAATATTTGGGATAGAAAACTTAGCTTTAATGACAGACTGGCCACTTAAATACTATAATAAATTTTCTTATAACAAATTTCACATGGTAACCAAATCATTTTGGTACCAATTTTGCATAGACTAAGAGGAGCAGGGCTAAGGTTCAGCCTTGTGAATTAACAAGTGAAAAAATTCTGTATTTTTGATTACTGTTTGTGTATTAGAGGGAAAATAGGTGCAAACTCAACATTTCCTGTTGAAGCAGATGCTGAGATACCTTTTCCTTAAAAAATTTCCAAATAACATTTCTGCAAAAGAAAGTTAATATAGCTTAGGACAAGGTCAAAGTTTAAAAGTCAGTTGAAATTTTCTTTTAATCAAAGACTCAAGGGATAAGAAGCTCCTTTGTTACAGTACATAACATATGGCTCTTATAGGGTAAAACAGACACCAGGGAATCAATAGTTACACCAGCAATGACCTCTTACTGCAGCAGGTGAACAGTGAAGCGGGATTTCCTTTACTGGCATTGAGACTGTAGTACATTTTTACATGCAGTAAGTTCTTTGGTAAACTTTATCATTCAGTGGAATTACAGAATTTGCAAAGGAGAATAGCAGTAAAATATTCCTGTAAAATTTGAGCGTAGTGCCTCTCACCATAAGCAATTTATACAGACTTCAGGAAAAGTCAGCCCTGGTAAACTTTTAAAAATATTGCCTCAAAACTTGCCAATTCTGTGTTCAGACACACCACAAATCTAATAAGTAGGGTAGGTAATGAGTTTTTAAAATGTTTCATGTTTCTAGTAATTAGGCAAATGAAAACTAATCTGAAGGACTTCTTTGAAATCCTGGACAGCTACTCCTTTCTCCTCTCCCTCCTCCCCGCAAGCACATCTATAAGGCATCATTTTGGACAGCTATCTTAATCATACATCTTAAATAAGTACATAAATAACAACAATTTTCAACTACTGCACCATAATCCCAAGATTTTGACTTATCTTATATAAAGAATGTGGCTGTTGAAAGGTGATCTAAGTAAATTACTTACCACAAAAGAAAAACCCATGATGGGGAAAGGAGTATCAAATGATTTTGATCTATCATGACACTGAGGCCAAATACTTATAATGCCACAGAATTTCAGTGTTGGTTTGGTTTGAAACTCATGCTCCTCCTTCTGTACAATGAGCTCTCTTCCATCAAGAGGTATATTTTTGGAGTAGTTTGTATTTTGATTTTACCAGACACCAAAATTTCTAAGCATTTTCCTTTTCAATTCAGGAACTTATTCCCACTGTGAATGCAGGACTGAAGCATTTTAATATTCTTTGGGTGACTTATAAGATTAGTGTTATGATGATACAATTACATGTGAGGTTATTTCACTTAGGCCACCTGTACTCCCAGAGTTCTAAACTCATTCTAGAGAGATTTTAAAATAAATAAAGTGACTAAATTTCTCTGACAGATGGGTTCTAAATTCAGAATACTTTCTACTTGTAAAGCTGCCATTGTTTTTAAGGGTTCATGGCGATGATGGCCCCCATCTAACAGTCCTTTCACACGACGGTTTGGACAGGAGTGACACACTGTGCAGGAGAACTGGCTCTCTCTGAGGATGAGGTTGATCGGTTGGAAATCTCTCTCTGGAGTTCCTCTACTTTTTTCTGAAGCTCTGCTCGTTTAGCAAGAAGTTCTTTATATCTGTTGTGAATGGGCTCCTACAAGAGCAAAACACCATAAAATTATTCCAACTAGGCAATTCTAAACAAATCCAAAGTCAAATCATTCTGGTACATAGTTCTTTCCCTAAATGTGACAATGTGCGTTTCTTTCTAACACATCAGTGAAAATTAATTTCAGGGACTCTATTAACAACATTGCTCTTTCACTGGCTCTCCTAGTGCTCCCAGGTATTTCCAAAAACTATCCTGAAACTGATACTTTTCCAAATACAAATATTTAAGTAACAAGACCATCTAAAAACCAGTACTCAAAGATTTCCTATCATTCAGTTGTAGATTGTCTTTTATATAGTTGTAAGTAGTAAATATTCCATATTTCAAAATGGACCAGAATTTTGTTAGGTTTTAAACTAAAGGTATTTTCTCCAACCTATTAAAATGAGACCTCTAGAAGTTATCTAGTCCAACACCCTTATTTTATAGAGAAAGGAAGAAAAGACAAAACAAGTGATTTGTCCAAAGTCAGGATAAGAACCAAGTATACTGATTTACCCCCCGTGTAGTACTTTTTTAGGGAAAGTTTTAAATATGCACACATAATTTTTCTAGGTGCTTTACAGCGGACAAATGTAATTTATACGCTTGCATGGATTAAAAACTCCCATTGTATATTGTATAGCCCATATACCTGTGGTTTCATTCGTGGATTCCACCTTACGTAATACCCCACCCAGAGCTCTAGGTGGCGCATGCTGGCTACTGGATAAAGGACATGATTGGAATAGCTCCCATAGAGAGGATTAGTGAATTCTTCCAGCTGGCTATTTATGTAAGACCATAGTGACACAGTCCTTTTAGGAAGATTCTGTAAGAAGGAAAAATAGGTAAAGATTCTCCATCACTTAAGCTATTTATACTTCAGATGAAAGTTGTAAAAAGGTACATTGTGATCATTAAAATCTCTTTAGAGGGAGGTAACTTCAGTGATAAGTCCCACTTATATTAAAATCAGAGGGTACTGGAAAACAGTGCAGTTCCTCAAAAAGTTAAATACAATGTGACCATTACCAGCAGTTCCTCTCTTAGGTATATATACCCAAGAGAACTGAAAGTGCACATAAAAACTTGTACACAGATGTTAAAAGCAGCATTACTTATAACAGCTAAGAAGTAGAAACAACCAAAAAGTCCATCAAATGATAAATGGACAAAATAGTTTTTCTATACAATGGAATATTCAGCCATAAAAAGGAATGAAGTATTGATATGTGCTATAAATTGAACCTTGAAAACATGTTAAGTGAACCTTGAAAACATGTTAAGTGAAAGAAGCCAGACATTAGGGCCAAATCTGAAATGATTCCATTTATATGAAATGTCCAAAACAGACAAATCAATAGGGATAGTGCTTGCCAGGCACTGGGAAGAAAGAAGGATGGGAAGAAACTACTACTAACAGGTACAGGTTTCAATGTTCTGAGAGTGGTGATGGTTGTATAACTGTAGATATATTAAAAACTATTAAATTATATATTTTAAAAGGGTGAATTTTATGGAATGCAAATTATACCTTGGTAAAAAATTTTTTTAAATCAAGATATAGTAAATCCTATGCAAGGCTCTCAAAAATGAAAGTACCTAACATTCAAGCAATTCTTGAGTGCTACTATGCATAGAAATATTTACTGTGTGCCAGATACTGAAGAAATAATGGTGAATTTAAAAATTTAATATCTGCCTTCGAGGAACTTAAAGTCTAAGGAAGCACTTACTACACGACAGCTACTGTAGTGTTTTGTATGGCTTATTGTATTTAATCCTTACAACAGTAAGTACTATCATCTGTTTTATAGAAGCAGAAATTAACTTGCCCAAGGTCACATAATAAGTGACAGATCTAAGGTTTGAACCCATGCAGCCTGGCTCCAGAGCAAGCACTCTTTGCCACTCTGCTTTATAGGAAAGCATGGATAAAGTAAATTATAACCACATTTTTTAGAATGAAAATTGATTCAGAGGAAGATAACAGTTGAGATGATTTAATAATTTCATACAAAGGATAGATGCATTTTGAGGAAAACGGAAGTAAAACTTGAATGTAATCCTTGCACGGTTTCTTCTAAATAACTATCCACTTAACAGTGGTATTTCTGGAGAACCGGAGTGACAAACTTTAACTTTCTACATAGTATATTTTTAGTGTTTGAATTTTTACAGTATTTTCCAATTAAAAAAAAAAAACCTAAAATGGGTCATGTACACAGAATATATTTTGGGATTTGAGCTGTCCATTCAAATGTATATTTTTTTACTAATTATATTTTTCAGCACCTGCTTTGAAGGGTTGCCATCCTGCAAGGAATAACAGGTATACTGGCGCTCTTTAGTCACACATAACTTCAGTTCTCTCTTTAGCAGATACTACTTCCCACCCATAAACTCACCTGATAGCTAGCTGGTATCTTCAGCCTTGTGGCAGGTATTTAAAAATAGATCAGGTTCAGATGTATGGAAAGAAGTAATCATATTACAGCATATAAAATAAAATACGGCCAAAGAAATCATGCAAAAGAATGACTGTTCAGTTGAAATACATCACAAAATGAATTTTAGTAAAGTACATATTGGGGATAGATGCATAGAGGGGGTAGGGGGCTCGTATTTTACCTCTTTTCCTCTCTGCTGTTCACTGTTACAGAGGAATGTTCCAAATAAACAGCTATATAGGTGATCCAAAATGGTAATGAGAAAATATTCATTGAACTCAAATGCTGTAGGAAACTGCAAATCAAACACCACAAACATAAAATTAAGACATTTTTTCAACCATACTCGTCCCTGTTTCTGGGTAGATTCTTTGGAATACTTCTTAAAATTAGGTAAACAATATTCAAAACTATATATATCTAAACTATTATGGCATTATCTGTTTGGTTTTCTGTTCAAAGGTCATTTTACCACTTTTCTAAGACAGCTTCTTCTAAAATCTCCTTTTCAAACTCTTATGCAGCAAGAGTTTGAATGGTCTGACCTTGATATTTCTGTATACCCTGCCTGTTAGTCCTAAACAATCTGGCTGATGAATTTTGACCTGGGCAATTATGGCAACTCCGGTCATTCTCTGCCAAAAATGACCAACCGTAAACAACATAGTTAAGATTTTTCTTTAAGTTTTCAACAACATAGTTTTATTTTTAGGAATTACACACACACACACACGCGCGCAACAGCATCAACTGCAAGCAAAAGGGAGAGGGCTGAAAACAACTTTACCTTGAAATTGCCTAAATTTTAGGAAGCAATAAGGTAATGTAGCAAATTTCTCAAACAATGAAGAATAACTACCATGCCTTGGATAATTTTTGTGGCTGTGAAGTTCAATGAAGCGAGTGATCAAGCACATGCCAACAAAAAGCCAATTAACTGTGAGAAACTTTGTCAAATCCCATTTATTCATTCACAAAATAAGTCCCATCTCCTGTATTGTTACATACTCTTAACAGCCTTATTTATTAACCAACCATGAATGCACCGTGCCTCATTAAACAGCAATCCAAAAGAGCTGAGCCTGTGATTAGTTTTTCATCATCCTGGCAAAACAGCTCAGTTATGAGAAGACAACTTAATCAGTGGGCATGTCCTCACAACAAAACTAAAATAGCAGACCATTAACTACTGGTATTGCTTTTAAAATCTGAAGCGCCCTTCATCAACTGCTTTCTGATTTCAAGAGGGAGGGGATGAAGATGACGGTAGGAGAAGAGGAATCTGGCTAATTGCAACCTAATTAGTCCCATTTTGGCAAATGTGCTATTTAAGTCTCTGCACAAACATTCAATTATTTGTAAAATTGATGACTGTCAATAAACATTGTGACTAACATATTCTATGTTCGGCAAGAAAATATACAGAAAAACAACTAGATGTCTAAAATAAAGACATCACTATAATGTATTTTAAGTTCTAAGAAACATAAGATTAAACGGATTTTCTATTTAGTAACAAGCTCAAAACTGGAGTTAAACTGATTTTAGAAATGTAGCATATAAAAAGTTAACACAATTACTAAAGAAGTGTATCATATACTTTGTTATGCAAACAGCTAGTAAATGTGATTGATTTTTTTCTAACAAATATACCAGAACTAATACATTCACACATGTTGCCTCCTTCAAGTTATTCCCCCTGGAAAGCAGTAGCCATAACTATCAATCATGCTATGGTTTCAAACAACTTTTCTAGTCTTTTAGATAGGGCATACTGGATTTTTGCCAATCGTCAAATGTTATTTAAAAATAGAATATGGTAATGGTCAAAAGTGGGTCCTACTGTTTTGGGTCAAATACCTAAAACAGGAATTGGCAATAATTTGCATAGCTAATATACTACCTCAAAGGCAATTCCAAAGGAAAAAATCAAACCAACTCCAAGTAGTAGTAAACATTAAAATATATATATAGCATCTCCCCTCCCTCCAACAAACCAAGGGCCTAATATATAGAAAAATAAATTGTATATACATTTGTAGCATATGTATGAAAATACCAGCCTCATCATACTGTAGTTATATCGACTACAATGCTTCATTTAACCCAGCAGGTTTCAAAACAATCTACCCAAACTGAAATGCTTATGGGAGAAAAAACAAACTATCCAATATACAGTAAAATTGATAAATTTCACCTGAAGATCACCATTTGTTTTCTTTCAATAAATTAAATAGTATTTCTCAAAGCTAAAATGTGACCCTAAAGTGAAGCAAAGCCAGCAGTTGCCCTGCCTTATAGTCACGTGGCAGGCAGTCTGACTAAAAACAAATCGGGCCTTCAGTTGTTTCTGATAAACCCTTGGGTAAATAAATGACGTACCAATGAGCTATATCCAACTTTTGGGTTTTAGGATGCTTTTTCTTGATTTAACTGTTTTTAAGACACCAACCCCTAGTCACGTGATCCCATAATAATAAACCAGGTGTTTTTCATTCTCTGGTATCAGTCCAGAAGACTAAATCCATTTACACTAATATTTCACATCAGTTTTTAAGAAATTTGGTAAGAAGATCTAAAAAATATAATCTCTCCATACCTAAGGCGGGAGGGGCGGGGGTGGTGGGAAGAGAACTGAATCTATTACATATCTCATTTTTTCATTAAATTACTTAAAATGGGATTTTATTTTGCTTCAGTTACTTAGCCTATTTCTTCATTTCTTTACCTCTTCAGCAATATACAGATTAGCTGGGTGAATATACAGCTATTATTTAACTGCTTGTCCAAAACAGCAGAGGAAATCTGTTGGGTTATTATCAGTGCTCATTGAAATGCTAAGGGAATCAAATTGTCAGATGTTTAACATCACTTCCAAACAATGTCCTTTAGTTTACTTAATAATGTGATAATTAGGTAAATAGTTCTATTACCTAAAACCTTACAAGAATTTTACATGGAATGTAGGCTAATCAGTGACCAAAATCCCAACTCTGACAGGATGGTTTAAAAGAGAGATGCAAGAATAGATATATAAGTTACCTGTTTTGTCATTTGCCAGACACAGTCAATAAACTGAAGAAAAACAGGCGATCTGTCTGCATCTGCATGGTTCTTATCTCCATGGCCAAGTCTCTGAAGCAAAGAAAGGGAAATAATAGATAAGCTTTAGAGTTTTCATTTTTTAATGGAAATAATTTTATCTTCCAATAAAATATTTGCTCATTATGTTAAAAAAAATCAGAAAATCCTTTTAAAAGAACAAAGAAAACAGAATCACCCATAACCCTACCTATGAAATTTCTATTAACATTTTGATGCACAAGCTGCTAAATTATTTTTTAACATGAGATGCTTGTAATAGGAATTACAACTTTGTTTAATAAATGAAACCCAGATCCTAAAAGGTTGATAATGGAAGACAGGAGCAGTCAGACCTCCAGAGCCCACATTTTTCTCCTGGAAAGCTCATCTTCCCCTGAATGTTAAATTACTCGTACAACATCCTCAGGAAGCACCCTTCTCCTTTAACACCTTGGTCAGTACATGAAAGGGACCTGTTGCATCTCAGCTCCAGTCTGTCTTCATCAAGAAGAATCATATTAGCACAAATCTTTGTAAACCTTTAAAAAAAAAAATGCTTGACTTCTGCCCTCCAAGCATGCACTCACCCAGTTTTTTCCCAGTTTTTTCCTCCTCTGAGGACCTTTGCCTCAGATGACCAAAACAGACCCCTTCTCGGTACCCTAAAGCAGTGATTCTAAACTTACAGGCCATAGACTTGGTGGGGGAGGAGGGCTGTGAGGTTAAAACTATTTTCATAATGTTAAAATAGTATTTGCCTTTTTCAGTGCATTGCCATTTGCACTAATGGTGCAGAAGTGATGAAGGATAAACTTTTGGTACCTTAGGAGAAATGAAGCAAGGCACTGGAATCGAACGGCAATTAGTAGTTAAATTTTGCTATTAAAATACTCTTTGCTTTTCAATCTGTGCATGGTCAGATTTTCCTCGTATACTTTAACCTCGTATACTTTAACAGAACATATTGCAGCAGATGTAATGAAGAAGTAGATATGAAATGCTCCCCCCGCCAAATGTAGAACAATGTCACTCTTCTCATGAAAACTTTGTTTTAGAAAATATAGTTTTCTTTAATATGTTATGTTAATATATAATAACAGTACGATGGTCTGAATGTTTGTGTCCCCCTCCTTCAAAATTCCTATGTTGAACTCCTAATGTGATGACATAAGGAGTCGTCTTTGGGAGCTACCGAGGTCATGAGAGTGGAACCCTCATGAATGGGGTCTGTGCTCTTAGCAAGAGAGACCCCACAGAGCTCCCTAGCCTACTTCCACCAGTGAGAAGTCAGCAATCTACAACCCAGAAGAGGGCCTTCTCCAGAACCTAACTATGCTGGCATCCTGACCTTGGACTTCCAGCCTTCAAAACTGTGAGAAATTTCTGTTCTTTTATAAGCCACTCATTCTGTGGGATTGTTATAACAGCCCAAATGGACTAAGAAAAATAGATTTATTTTTTTAATGAATACTTTAAAATGTTTTAATTTTAATTTCTAATATGATAAATATTGATATATAAACCATGTAAACAAAGTTCTCTGCGATCACAAATAATTGTCAAAAATGGAAAGAAGTCCTGAAATCAAAAAGTTTGAGAATCACTATCCTACATTAATTATATGAGCATATCCTCTTGACCAGATGTCCTTAATTGACAAATTCTTTCATATAATTAGGGATAAAAAAAAAAAAAATGGAGTAGGTAACCAGAATTAGCAACTTAGGAATCCATAGCATCTTTAAACAGTCTGAAATGTTTATGATTTTGATCACATTTATATGAACATGTGCAGCTTTGGCTAAATCTTTATCCTTTGAAGTAAGAGTTTGGGCTTTTTTTTAACGGTCTTTTCATGATAAATACATTTTATAGAGAATTGAAAAATGTGAGCCATCTGAATAGATACTCCAGATGCCCACTTTTATTTAACAGTTCAAGTTCAAAAGCACAGACTACCTTTAAATGTCTGTTTCTTTCAAATTATTTATAAATACTACTCACATACCCTGGTAACTACTGGATACTAAAGGTTAACATTAAAGACAGCATCTGGGCAAAACGTTTTTGAGCTAATCTAGGAACCACACTCTCAGTGGCTTCAAGGGCTCTGACACTCTACCTCCCCACTCCTAGATTCTCTAAACCTCTCTCTCCCTCAACTCTACTCTCGCCATGCTCAATCCCACCTAGACATTTGCTTACCCTGCTCCTCCTTCCTGGGAAAATATTCCTACTCTTCATTCTAATTCTATGATTACAACCAACACAGATGGGCAATAGATGAGAATCAAGTTTTCTGATTCCAAATTTAGTATTTAGCATATACTAAATATAGTATGTAGCTTTTAATTAAGTAAACATTCAAGTAGTTTTTAGTATCATAACTAAAAACTACTTGAATGTTTACTTAATTAAAAGCTACATGATCCAAAGGATGATTTAACAAAAAAGCAAATGTGAAAGAGTAGCATCCTTTAAAAGAGACGTAATAATCCCATTCCTCTATTTTAAAAACTGTAATTAGCTCTGTACACCCACTTGTAGAAAAGCCATGACCAACGTCCAGAGGACATCTGGGATGGTGAGGGGATTAGAATGAGAAAAGACTAAAGAAAATGGATGGTCAGCCAGAAGAACTGAAGATTATAAATTACATGGGCAGACAGCTACTTTCAAATATCTGAAGGGCTATCTTATATGGATAAGCAGTCACTTTGTTCTTTCTGTCTCTAAAGGGAAAGCAGGAAAATGGGAAGCAAATTTTAGTTTACTGTGAGGAAGAAGTTTCTAGTAGGTAGACTTTCTGAAGTGACACTAGATAGTTCCAGGAAGCAATTTACTGCTTATTGCTGGAGGTGTTACTAAAGAAACTAAAGTCATTTTGGGGACACAATAGAAGACATTCATCAATGAATGCCTGGACTCTGAGGTCTTTCACAGTCTTCGATTTGATACCACCACCATCATCAACATACATTCTGAAATATACAGAGAGCACAAAATGTCATTTCCATAAAACTGCAACACTGTCCATACATATGGCCATTACTTAGTGTCAGTACTTTAAAAAGGAAGATAAAAAAGTTGTTTTATTTCCCAACTGTGAGTCAAATTTTAATTTTAATTTTTTCTGTTATTTTAGTCCCAGGCTGTTTTCTTCTTTTTAAGACCCTGATCCTGTGTGAGCAATACTAGTTTATAGGGCTACTTTAAGAATAATTAAGCCATTCTTGTCTTATTTTAGGTCTACAGGAGAAGCTGGAGTGCCTTGTAATTCCATAACCATTTATGCTAATCTGAACTGTCATTTACCGGTGGAGACACCTGTAGAAGTAATGGAATGATATCTGATGTTTCCTGGTAGCAATCACAGAAGAGACTGAGTCAGATAGATGCCTGACAAATAGCTAGTAGCCCTGGCTCCAGACTGCAAAGCTGTGACAGGATATTCTAATGCTTTCCAAAACAAAGTTCTCTTGAGACGTTTACCCCACTAGAATAAATGATCAATTTTAGATGAATATCTAATGAATAAAAGGCATTATTTTCACACGCCTTATGTGAGATGCAAGTACACTGAGTTCAGGTCTTCACTTACAAGCTGAAATCGATGTCCAAAGCTCAGCCATTCTTTTTCCACAAGGACTTCAAATCCTCGGACAGTTCGATAGTATCCATCCAACATGAGCATGGCAAGGGAAGACAGCTGAGCTGTGCGGTCCCAGCCATCACTGCAGTGTACCACCACGGACGTCTTTCCTGACTCTACTTTGTCAGCGATCCTAAGAGCCCCTGCAAGAATAAGCTGCAAATTTTTTTTTTCCATTAAATTTAAAAAAATTAAACGCTTCCTTCTTCAAAGTTTACTCAGAGAACTTTGTTAGGGATGATTATCTCAATAACATGGAGAAAAAAACATCAGTCCCTTCCTAAATTTTTTTAATGGTAGAAAAACCTCATAAATGCAGACTCCTATTAATCTACACAATGAAACATCCAAATGAAAAGTACATTTGGGTTTTAAACCAAGAGTATGAATAAGAGAAAAAAAGATTAAGTTCTAAAATGATCTATTTCTAAGAATCTTCAAATATTCTAACATCACCCATTTAAATAAAAATAACCCAGCTGAGGCCTTATCTATTAAAGCAATACTTAACTAAATTTGAATAGGTATGAAAACCATAAACTGATCTCTTTTAAAGTACTCTATAGCTTCCACAGCATTTATTTTACTATTTTTATATATATCACAGTATACAAGAAAGCAGAGTGTAATACTTTAAAGTAAGCTACTTTTCTGTATCAGGAGGATTAAAAAATTCTCATCAGATCAATATATAACCATGTCAATTTAACTGGTATCTAAAATAATTTACCTTTTCTTAAGTTGATCTTGAGTTAAAACTAAACAGAATTAGATGTAACCAAAAAAGAAACAAAAGTATAGTATCCGTTGAAAATGACAGTACAGCCCTATTCTCTGCATTGACCAGATCATATTTAAAGAACAATATGGTTCCACCTAGATCAGAATGAAAGACAACAGATTTACTAGCTAGGTCATAACCCTCTTTTGATCATAACTGTAGGCATAATCGGGAAATGGGGTACTCTGAAACAATCTCTATCTGGACTATGCACACTGTGAGCATTTTTTTTCAAAAGTGCCTGGGCCTCATTCTCCACTAATCCTATCTTACTATTTTAAACAACTTCTACCAAATCCAGACTTACATATCATTGACCCAAAGGATTAGAAAAATGGGAAAGTTAAGACTGACCAGAAGAGTTCTCCAAAATGGAGAACATTTTAATTCATTTATTCATTTACAAAATAAACATTTATGGAGCCCCTTACTATGTGGCAGGCACTGCTCTAGGTGCTAGAGACAGAATGTGAACAAAACAAAGTACTAGCTTAATGAAGTCTACATTCTGGCAGAGGAGGCCAGCCAGATGCAAATAAATAAAGTGTATACCATGTCAGAGGGCAGTGAGTGAAAAAGCATACAGGTCTAGGGGGTGCTGACAGAACTGTTATTTTGTATGGAATGGTTGAGAAAGGCTTCTGGGAAAGTGATATGTGAGCAGAGATCTGAAGAAAGTCAGTGGGTAAGCCTTGCAGGTGTGAGGAGGGTGGGGAGGGGGGGAAGAAAAGGTAGTCCTGGCACAGCTGTACCTCTTGTACCTCTAAGGAAACTTGTTTTTGTTATAACCAGGTTTTTGGAGAGAACGTTGTACCTGCTAGTGAAATGACCTGGAATTTACAGAAGTGAGTGCTACGATTTATGTTAGTTCCAAATCAAGTCTTAAGGTTTTCTATTTACATTTCATGTAATAGATGGGCCACATGAACATGCATTTGAGAACTGTTCACACTTTGCTACATTCAAACTTCTAGGCTTCTAGAAGAGAACAGTACAAATAGTCTGTAATTCTTATTAGGTCAATTTGGCCTTTTCAATTTTATCTGAATTTTAGAGATTTTAATGTGACTACACGTCTGTTCCTCCTTAACATAAAAATTTCATTTTCCTTTATTTCATAGTATTAATATATGTTAGGTTATAGAAGTCCGTATTTTGGTAAGCTATGTTACTGAAATTCAGACCATATCTGAGAATATATGTAACTATATTAACTGAAATAACATTTGGTGCTTCAAACACTATATTACCACGTTAGGCAAATTAGTGTTCACATGGTAGTCTCCAAATCATTTAGCATTCAACTACTTCACTTCATCTCCCCGACCAGAATGGTTTCTACTTCACAAGTCATGCAACACATATTTATTGGGTGCCTATTATTCAGATAGTGCTGTCCTAACTCCTGAGGGGATAAAAAGAAACATGATTTATGATTTATCTAGCCCTTGTCTCCATGAATCAGCAATATACGTTGTTTGATACACAAAAATAACTAAGTGCAAGGTAGTACCAGATTAAATGGAAAGAAAAAGTGAAAACTTCAGAGAAAATGGAAATGGATGCAATCTGAGAAGGCTGCATAGAATAAATGAAATATGAACTCAGAACTGAAGAACAGGTAGAATTCAGACAGGATGGGAAAGGGTGGGAAAGAAGTACAAAATGTACAATATAGAAAACTAATTCATTCAAGCATCAAAACTTAGAAGTACTTCTAATTATCAAAGTGGTTATCAATTTTTCACTGTTCAGAAAGCTGCCTTCATCTTGATTTCAACTGTAAAAGCCAATATAGACAAAGGGACAAAGAAAGTCCTTATCTGATATTCTACAATAGTATAGGAAATAGTAACATATACCCACCTTAATATGTTCTAGCCAGTGAGTAGATTCCAAGTTAGACAACCAGTGGGTCTCTTCAATGTTGGGGTACACAATCTCCTTAAGTTTTCGTAATGATTCTCTCATAACGTGAATATTGTGGATATCTAGAAAAACTAGTTCTGCATTTTGATAGGCATCTTCACTTTCATAGCCTCCACCCTTTGCCTGGAAAACATATCACAAGAAATCATAAATGAATGCACATCCACTGTATGCTGACATCCATGAAAAAGTGCCATAAACTATCCAATAGCATGAAAGATGACACTTTTTACTAGGAATCAGAAAACTCATGGAAAAATGAAGATGGCTCAGGGCAACTTAACCATTCTCTACCACATGTTTTTCTTCATAAAACAGGAATATACACTCACACTGACTTCCTTATGTAGTGGCTATTATAAAAATTAAATGTGATAACATATATGAAGGTACTTTAACATTTTAAAGCACTAAATTTCCCCACCCATATTTCAAGTCCTACCCAAACAATTTCTTACAGAAGACTGAAATCGCCGGACTAGTAAGCTCCATGTGCAAGAATATATCTATTTAGTTTACCACTGGCCCATGTTGTTTCACCTCCCTTCCTCTTCACATCAGTTTACTATTTATATTTTTTAAATGCTTTGCAATCATGACTTTGTTTTTATTTTAAGCATATTATTATTTTAAAATAAAAAGAATAAGTATAAAAGCACAAAATACTATGGCATATTACTATCACTATCCTCAAAGACTTAAACCTGCATCTACAGAACAGAATGAGAAATATTTGGTGATCAAAATAAGCTATGGCTGGAAAGAAGAACTTAATTGAGACATGGCTGCAAGATCATCTGTCATATTCATATCAATTAAGCTATAAAAATGTTCTTACTATGCAGGTAAAAAATATTTGTTGGAACACTTCTGAAAATTAAAAAAGGGAGGCAAGTGGGAGAATCGGGCAAAGGTAGTCAAAAGGTAAAACTTCCAGTTATAAGATTAATAAATTCTGGAGATCTAATGTACAGCATGGTGACTAGAGTTAATAATATTCTATTGCGTATTTGAAAGTTGCTAAGGCAGCAGACCTTAAAAGTTCTCATCACAAGGAAAAAATATTTGTAACTACATGAGGTAATGGATGTTAACTAGACTTATTGTGGTAATCATTTCAATATATATACATATATGAAATCATTATGTTGTATACCTTAAACAATGTTAAATGTCAATTATATCTCAATAAAACTGGTGGAAGGCATCAGGCTGGTAAAGTGAAGCAACCTTTCTGAAAACTATCTGTAACATGCAATAAAATTTTTTAAAATATGCATATTTTAAATTTTGATATAGTAATTGTATATCTAGTAAACTATTTTAAGGAAATATTCAAAGATGTCAACAAAAGATATCTATTTTGGCTACATTTAAAATACTATTTAAACGTCCGACATTAGAAAAATGATTCAATGAATGATACAGCTACATAATAAATACTATTATTTTTCAAAAATATTCCATTAAAAGAAATAATTCTTATGATGTTAAGGGAAAAAAACAATGAAACAAAATAACTAATGCTTAAATGCACAGAAAAAATAGTGAAGGAAACTATATCAAAATATTAGTAATCATAGGTGATTTTTATCTCCTTTCTATGCCTTCCTAGTTTTTATACTGTCTACTACATATCTTGTGATAAAAAAAAGTCCCAATAAAAAAAATATTTCAGTCCTATAAAAGGGGAGACTTCTATAGTGAAATATACATGAAAATAATTTTAAAAAATAAGATGAGGAATATAACATTTTGCCCTACCTCTTTTTCTGCCTTATATTTCTCTCTCCTTCTCTCAGCCTAGAAAATATCCTAAATCTTATTCCTACTAATTCATGGCATAAAGTTTAGGGAGGGGAACAAGCAATTACTGGAAAAATATATGCCAGTCCTGGACTACGGGCTTCTCATACATATTATTTCATTGCTCTTTTATGAAGGAATATTTACAGTTTAATAGAGAATAACTGGAACTCACAATCCCCTCAAAATGTAATAGACAGGATGGAAGTAATTAGATATATCCTCCACAATTTCATTAAAAAGATGATCATCCCCATTATTGTTAATAATAGCAAAAAAAACAGAAATAAACTAAATATCCAACAACAGTTGGTATTATTATTATTATACCATTAAAATAATGTTATAGGTGAATGTTTATTGGCATAGAGTTAATTTTTTAAAAAAGTTACAACTATTGCATTCTTTTTCAAATACATGTCTGCATGCATATACACATATATATGGAAAGTATAACCAAGGTTTAATGATGTTTCTTAGTTACAGGTTTAAGAGTGTTTTGAAATATTTTCTTCTTTTTGCTTCTCTGCATTAGCTAATTCTTCTATAATACATATACACATTGCTTATTGAGGGTTAAAAAAGGAGATAATTTTTAAAAGCTGAATTGTATCTCCTCTGGTAGATTTTGTCAACTGGACCAGAATTTCTATTTCCACAACGCAAGTATTTATTCTACAGCAGAAATCAGGACTACTGCTCCAGCTAAGATACTCCAAGTCTTCAGTCTGAATAACCTGTATAGGTGAAGGGCTGTTAGAAGAGGGCACCACTGGTCACTGAGAACACTGCTTCAGGCTACAGCAGTGCAGTGCAGACTTTGTATAAGCTCAGTTAGCTGTCAAGTTTGAAGAAGGGAGAAACTAATAACTGCTGAACACCTATTTATTATGTAAGCACAGGGTTATGCATTATTTTTTACTAGATGATTTTTACCCGCAAGACAACTCTGTTAGCTATTCTCATTTTACAAATGAGCAATTTCATTTTACAAATGAGCAATTAAGGTCTAAAAAGATTAAACAACTAAGTCATATCACCAAGCAGGAAAGCCAGGATTAGAATCTATATCTTTAACTGGAAAGCCTGACTTCTACTACACTATGGCTCCCACCAAACCAACTGATTCATGAAATTGTTATCATAATTATTGAAAGACAATCTTACCTTATTGGCAACGGCATTAACACTTGGCCGGGCATCAAATATAAAAATTTTATGAGATTGGGCATTGGAATCCATGATGGCTTGAAGGTATTTTTCATCTTCTTTGCTTCTCTTCCCACTCACTCCTACCATGGGCTGGCTACATCGAGTGATTGTGGCTTGACTTTCAGGATGAATCCATGATAAAACCTCAAGTGGGGAGGGGATAGTGACATACCCTTTATATACTTCTGTTTATAATTCTTCTCAGAAACAGTACTCTATAAAACTCTGCTTTCTTATTGGATTCAAAGTCTAGCCATGAAAGAATATATGAGGCTGCTATGAAATATCATCTTTTTTTCTAGCCAACTCTGGCACATGAAAACTTGGTCTAATTCTTTAATCAGATATTGATCTATAAAAGTCACTGATTATAGGGAAGTGTTGTCTCTAGAAAAAAAAATACATTAAAAGTGGATAAGTAAGCCCCACTTTTCATGTTTTATTATTACTATTATCAACAAAAGTGCCCAACTATAAAGTCTTTAGAATCTATGAATTTTGTACCTAAATATATTTGAGTGGATCTTTCTAGAACACAGTGATTTATCACAGCTTTGTAAAATTTTCTTTCTAGGATTTAAAGGAAAAAGCACTTATCACCATGACTAAAGAATGTATAGTAAGATAAAGAAATAGTGCATAATACACAGAACCAGTTAAGAATCATGCAATTCTGTGGACTTCTCTAATACCCATGTGAAACTCTCTAGAAATCTAAGTCTTGCCCCTAGTTTTAATTTTTTTAAGTAACACATTCTCTAATATCCCCATAAAAACCTGATGCTATAGCTATTTTTATCCTGCATCCATTCTCCCATTCATTACTCTCAGCATTATGTAGAGTATAAAAGCATTTATGAAGTCTCATCAAAGCTTCATACTTACTGGGATACGGCCCCTTGATCTGAAGGATGCCACTCTCTTTAATTCTTCATCAGGAATATTTGCTGGTACAACCAAGAGGGCAGGGTATGTATCACAAAGCTCATATCGTTCATTTATCTTTGTTATTCTCCAGCTTTCATTTGGAATTCCCTGTATGTGAAATAAAACAACACAAAGTACTACCTAACTAAAATATTACAAGACATCAGAATAGAAGGCATCCTATTCAGCTTCTCTCATCTCTACTATCCATCTTTTAAGTTGTTGGGATAGTTACTGTCTGCCTTTAGTGACCAGGCTATTAGAATGAGACATTCCAACATAGAGATCTGTGTTCTTTGTGGCATTCAATTTTGTTAATATTTATTACATTATTAAATATTGATCAAGTGCAAGGTCTGTGCTACAGATCCAGGAGGAAGGAAGGAAACAGCAAGATCACAAATATTTCCTGTCTTTAAAAAGAACAGTCTCATTCAGTTTCATTGGATGATTGAGTTTGTGCCATGCATACAAAGAAATTTCACAGGGCAGGCACCAAGTGTCCACCAAAATGCTATATATATTTTTTATCACTTACATACCTAAAGTGAATTATAGTACTAATTAAATATTGCTAATATAAAACATATTACAAGGGAGTAACAGAAGGCAAAGCCAAAAAGAGAAGAGAAATACTTAAAATATTTTTTTTAATAACACATCAATTATAAAGTTCTCATTGGTCCTTCAATATTTGCTGTATGTATAACTAGTATACTACTTGACATATAAAATTATCTAGTAAGACACAAAGATTTTTCAACCTTCATACTAGAGAAAATAAAACCATTATATGAATATATATTTTAAAATTTTTATGACCCCTGACAAGTCATACCACAGAAAAAGACAGAATCAAAAGAAAACAAATTATAGTAATATACATATATACATTTATTGAGCATCTGCTATGTGCAGGCACTGTGCCAGCAGCCTCTTTACACATACACACACACACAATTTAAAAGGTACAAAACTGTATGCATAATATGCTATCATCTGTTCAAAACACACACAAACTTTGTGGGAATAAAATCTCTGAAAGGATATATAGGTAACCAGTAACAATATTTCCTAAAAGAGAAAGGAAATGGGAGGCTTGGGGGACATGGTTGGCCTAGAAGACATACCTACATTTCAATATACACCTCATATCTTTTCAATTTTACACAGAGTGCAAGTATTACCACTTCCAATTTTTTTCAATTAAAAAAAAAAGAATACTCTGCTGCTTTATCTCTAGTCTTAAGATTTATATTGAGATGATCTCCATTTTCCTCCATAATAAGCTTAAAAAATATTTTTTAAAAAACCCTGAGTTTTTCATATGATTCAATAACAACAAACAAACAAACAAAATCCAATCAAAAAATGGGCAGAGGACCTGAACAGGCACTTCTCCCTAGAGGACATATAAATGGCCAACAAATACATGAAAAGATGCTCAACATCGCTAGCTATTAGGGAAATGCAAATCAAAACCACAATAAGATACCATCTCACACCTGTTAGAATGGCTATAACCAACAAGACAAGTAATAACAAATGTTGGAGAGGATGTGGAGAAATAGGAACCCTCAGACACTGCTGGTGTGACTGCAAATTGGTACGGCCACTATGAAAAGCGGTGTGGAGGTTCCTCAAAAAACTAAGAATTGACCTACCATATGATCCAGCAATCTCTCTATTGAGTATTTACCCCAAAGACTTGAAAACTCATATTTGAAAAGATATTTGCACACCGATGTTCATAGCAGCATTATTCACAGCATTATTCACAGTGGCATTATTCACCTGGAAGCAACTGAAGTGTCCTACGATAGATGATTGGCTAACGAAGCTGTGGTACATATATACAATGAATTACTCAGTCATAAGAAGAGATGAAATACTGCCATTTGCAACAACGTGACTTTGAAATAATCATACTAAGCGAAATAAGCCAAACAGAAAAGGCTGAAAATCACCTGATATCACACATGTGGGCTATATAAACTTAAAAGCAACAAATGAACAGGACAAACAAACAGACTTATGGACATGGACAATGGACTTGTGGTTACCAGAAGGGAGGGGAGGGGGAAGGAGAAAGTAAAAAAAATAAAATGTTAAAAAAAATTATGGATATATAGTATGAAAAAAATTAATAAACTGGCATTTAAAATGTTTTAAAAATAAAAATAAAAACTCTGAGTTTTCTAACTACAAAAAATACAGCATCTTCTCTACTAGACTTTAGCTTGGTAGAGTCAAAAACAAATAAAATGCCTTAACTGTAAGAAAAGTCAACAAATTATAAGTCAAAGACCATAAGATATCCATATCATTTAATGTAAAGTTCAATGCTCTATTCTGACTACCATATTTCCTAATCTCATAATTCTCTCTGTATGGGTATAGTTGTTTATTTACCCTTTAACTTTTTTCTTTTTAATAATTATTTCTTTTCTTTGGACAGTTATCTACTTTCCAAAGTTCTATGTTGAATGCTACTAGAACAGATAGCAATTTTTGCCCAGATTCCCAAAGAATAGTCCCTTTCTCACAATTCTAAAGACACTTGTTAGATTTTCTGATTGTTTTCCCACCTAATTTTGACACTGATTTTTGGGTTAGCAAAAATCTTGCAATGTCACTTGTAGACTCTTGGTTTTTAGTTGATACATTTATTTTGTATTGTGCTTCATATTTTGCCAGCTGATGGTTTTATAACTGAGGAATTTAAAATTTTACTTGACCCATGTGATTGAACAGAAACTCAGTTTCAAACCATTTAGATATCTTTAGTTCTCTAATGGTGGTTTTTTATTCTTCCTGGTTTTGTGAAACAAACCTAAGTAAATTAAAAGTTTTATAATTAAAATGCAGTATTTGAAATCTAAATATAAAAATCATAGCTAATGATTTTCATATCTGCATTCTAGAATAATTTGGATATCAAATCTAATGATTACCAAGAAACAATCAATGTGTCTAAACTTAAATTCTTAGGAAATCACAGTGAACATGTGTAAAGTTAAAAATAAAGACTAACTTTAGGTAGAGTTTAAGTATTGTACTATAGGGACTCTTTGGGAAGTAGTGTCCTGAGGAAGAATAGGAAGAATGATATGCTATAACACAGATTTCGAGACTGAATTCTCCTTTACTCTTTTACTGTGGTGAATTAAATCACATTAATAGGTTTTCTAATATTAAATCAACCCACCTTAGTCATGCTATATTACCTGTTTTATATATTAACAGATTTGAGTTGTTAACATTTTATGTAGAAGTGAATCTTCTGTGAAGATGTAAAACTTTCATAATTTTATATAGAGCTAAGTTATAAACAGAACTATTGAAATTTTTTCCGAAATTAAATTATAGGATGCCCAATAGAGAAAAATGCGAATAATGCTGAATGACATTAATAAAATATATGTTAATATATAAATGTATTTACCATTTATATTTATTTTAAAAATTATTAAATATTTTTAAAATAAACTGATTTACTTATAAACTCTTAGATAAGCAAATATTAATAAAAGATCATCGGCATAGTCTGAAAAGCAGTTTAAAGAAACTGAAAGGCAGCCAAAAAATCAGGCTTAACATCATGAAAAAAATAACAAAAACCACAGAACTATATAAAGCTGTTTATTTCTACCAATAAATTTTTGTTGTAAAGAATACTGAATATTAAAATTGAAAGAAAAAAGTACATACCTGCCTCCTATACTCTAAAAGAGGATCATATAGCTTCCACCCATTTTCAGGGAATACTTCTTTGTATTCAAAAGCAAAAAGGGGCTATAAAAAAACAGTATACAGAATTAATAGCTAAAAAGACATTTTAAGAGGTAATGAATCAGAAACGTATCCTTATTATATCCACAGTTTTTACTTACTTATCTGCCAAGGTATTTTGTATTGGTGTCCCTGTTTTATATTGTTGTTTTATTTTATCATTTTGAAAACTTATTGTTTTTTCATATTTCTCAAACATATAGAAAAGCTCAGAGGCTCATTCTCAAGATTTATTAAAGGCTAACATGTCACCATATTTCCTTCAGATATCTTTGGTAGCTGTTTTAGGTCTCCTTCTAAATAATGAAACAGTTACATAAAAAAGATACCTTCTGATATAATTAGTTTGACATTGCAGATATCATAAGTTAAACAGCTTTGAAGTTTATGCTATATTTTCTAAAACACACTGAATAAACTTTCTACTTTTTGGCATGCAATTTATATACCCAAAATTTGATTTATGTAGACAGAATGGCAGAATAACTACAATGAAAATCAAACTAGGGTATTGATTCCAAATTTTACTCCCTACTAGCTATGTCCTTGAGTTACTTACCTGCTCATGGTTTCACCTTTAAAATAGGAATAAATAATATTTACTACCATAGGGATATTGTGGAAGTTAGATTATATAATATAAATGAGGGAGCCTAACACTATTAACAGCACATTGTAGGAACTCAGTTAAGTATCTGTCCACCCACACTCTTAAATTGCTAGACTTAACTGTCAGCTCCCAATTAAAAAGATTTCAAATCCTAAGAACTATACAGCTTTTCATAATGGAAACACCCTGTATAGAAATCAAAGAATGTCACTGCACAGGAATGGACCTCGGAAATCAGCTAGTCTAGCTTCCTCACGTTATACCTAACAAAACTGGTCTGAGAGATTAGGTTAAAACTTAAATTATACATCTGGTTAAATGGCAAAGCAGAATCGTAAATGTAGTTATTCAGATATCCTAGACAAATTTCTTTATATCAATACACATTTTTCAAAGATGAGAGCCATCTTACCAGGTTATTAGAGACAGGAAAGGCATATTTCATTAGATTCTCAAATATGGATCTTCTTGTTCGCCCCTCAGGTTTATGAGCAAACCGTAAATTTCTAATATCCTAGAAAAGATTTAGGATCCAAGTCACCTATCATTTTTCACTTTTCATTTAGTGAACAAATAAGGTAACTTAGAACTATCTGGTAAAATTTTAAGATTTGTGAATGTGGCATACAAAAATACATCAGACATCTTCTGGAGGAAGAGAAATTACAACTCCTTATTGAGGAAAATAAGAGAAACGAAAGGCACTCTAATACAAGGCAGAATTCAGAGGACAGAAAATTTACCTCTGCTTATATACTCAAGATAAGTCAGTGAAAGAAGGCACTGGAGATTAAAGATACTGTATCTGAAACTTAATATGACTGATACACACTATCAGCATATGTTCTTTCCCTATGAAAACCCATTTTCTGTTATGAATTGCACTATTAAAAATCTGACTAGCTGTTGTTATATTTCATAAGTGTCTTTGTTCCCATTATGCCTGGTCATTGTTTTTCTACCTACAGTCAGTCCCAATTTCATTGGATCTTCTCTTTTAAGTCTCCCGCTACTAGACTTATAGAATCAAACTGCCTAAAGGTCTTCTACGCTATGTCCAAGTTCTTCAACCCTCTATCGGCACATAAACTCTGATAGTTTGGTTGGTATCATTAGGCGCTACAGTCCCATCTAAAGACCAAGGTTCCCTTCATTATTTGTTCTCAAGCAATTTTCTAAGCTTAGGCTGAATGTAGACATGTTCTGGTTTACTGACATCTTAACAGCACTAAGAAAAAAACTGAGATTAAGAATAATTTTAAGACTTCATTTTATTTGTTACAATCTAGGCAAAATTAAAAATAGTTTTATTATACCTCATTCTGTAAAACCAAACACAGAGACACTCCACTACAATGTACCTATACAACATGAAGAAAAATCATTTTATTACAAATTTGATCCAAAATTAGGATACCAGTCTACCATCTTCTAAAACAAACACGTGCGGGAACCTAAGCCAATCAATACTTTGTTTTTCCTCAGGAAATAGCTTTATAACTAATAGAGATATTCATAAACACTCTGTTAACCACAGAGCTCTCTAAAATGATCACAGCAGAAGCCATGCAAATGTCTAGGTTTTTTAATGGTTTTGTTCCATGAAAAAATTATTCTTAAAATGATTGTGATTTCAAAGTCACCCTCTTTATTTTTCTCTTATATGCTCTATTTATATACACTACAGAAAAATGATCAGGACACAATGTGCTTGACACATGGTTAACAGTTATTACATTCTTAGAGCCCTTCTGATTATAATGAAAAAGCAAAAAATAAAATTACTAAGTCATTAGCTTTAATAACAGATTCACAAAACTTCTAAGATTAACAAAAGAAAGTATCTTGAAAATTATGCATGTACTGTTGTTTTTACTTTTGGCACGAGCAGAAGAGCAAAAGTAAAAGGTGATCTAGAATTGAGATGAGCACAGGTGTTAACTGGGCCATAAGAAGGAGAACACTGACCTGTAGAAGTGGCACATAGTATTAAGCACCTATGATATAATGTTAAAATTGTAAAAATCTAAGTTTCATTCAAGCATCAATGTATTTAAAAAATGCAAGTTAGATAAGAAAACAGGGAAGGTCTATAATATCAAGTTTTCCTCACAATTGTTTCAGAAGCAGAAAATTTAGGAAAACTAGAAAAGATAGGTAATGACGAATGTATCATAACCAGTTCTTCCACTACAAAGTGCCATGCCTTACCTGCTCAGATCCTTAAGTTTCTAATTTGGAAATTAAAGGTAATAATGTCTATCATACCTACTTCAGTATTTTAATGAGGCTCAACATGAAATAATGAATGTGAAAGTTGGATCCAAAAGAATTCAAGTCTAATTTATGATAGATTATCCTTTTAATACTTCTAAATGTTGTTTTCTTCTAATAGAATGACATTTCTAGTATGAAATCCATTTGATACGTTGGAAATCAGTCCAAACACAGGCCCTAATATACCCCATTAAGAAAACTTTTCAAATCAAATAAAACTTCATATTATGACATTTACCTTACACACAGTTTCTAGTCCATAAGAATTTTCACCTCGACTAGAAGCACCACCAATTTTTTCTACTCTACTTATCACACCAAGAGAAGCATCTAAAACAAATGGGGGATCCTAAAGGAAGGAAGAAAAAAAAAAATCTGAGCAATTGATACTGCATAATTATAGCTGAGAAAAAAATCTTAATTAGAAATACTTTAATAAAAATGATCAAAAATGAACAAAACTGTCTTCAAACAGCACAGAAATGAACATATAAAAATCTAATCCAACAAGTCTTACCCGTTCCATGCTTTTGAAATATAACCTGTAATTTGTGACAGTCAGAGTTCCTCGTACAGCACCAGTGAATGGACATATGTAAGTTACATCTTTGGCTGAAAAGGCAAAGAGTCCACAATTTACTATATAATGTGCAGTATTAAAAACCATACTCTCATCTTTTTACAAATAAAATTTAATAGAATTCTGATTGCTAATCTAAACTTATGCTCAAAAATCATAGAACCAGTGATTCAAAGAGAATACAGAAGCCAAATCCAAGCTTCCAACTATGCAATTACCTGGGGGAAGAATGTAGAATAGGAAGAATAGGAAGAACTAGAGAGGCAGAGGACATCCCTTATCCTGAGGCAAATCAGAAAGAAACAAAGATGGCCACTATCCCTGTGGGATAAAATAGGTGTGAGAGCTGGAGTGGTGGGTGGAGGGGTGGTGGTAACGGTGGTTAACAACAGTAAATGTCTCACATCACAGTCACCAGTCATCTTAACATGGCTTTTAGATCACCTCACCAATCTGCTGACCTCCTCTGGCCACAGTCTAGTCTATCGACATACCTCTAAAAATACAATACCTGAAATATATAATACCAGAAACCTCTGACCTAATTATATTTATGGGGAAAAATATTGTAGGGGAAATGAAGTGCATAAGGAATATAATTTCTTAGAAAAATAATAGTATAAGAGAGTATTATATTCCTGACCAAGCAACTGATGTTCAACTTTGTAGAGAAATAATCACAAGCATTGTTTTATTAAATGATAAATGATGGATCTACACACCATTCAGCTTTTTAAAACATTAAGCAAGATAACTCAGCTATCACAGTTCAAAATAATACTTAATATGGTAAACTTTGTAATGCCCAACGTAAAATTTTTTATCTTAAAATATTCATAAATCCCATAATGTCATTATTGTAGCAAATCAGCATATATAGGAATATCTTCACTGTTCCAAAGAAGGCACAAATTTCTAAGAACCTTTCAGGAGGCTTCTGGGAAAACTTAGGCACATGAAATATGTTTTATAAGGGATACAACTTCCTGACTTTGCTTTTTATTCATCACTTTGAAGGACTGACCACTTTGTATATGAAATTTGAAATGAGAGTGATCTTCTAGCAATTTCTAATCATCAAAATAATTCCTTTGGGAATGTTCAAGTATGAGCTACATTGTTTAAATCATTATTTCCAATGCATGTTTAATTTAAAGAGAGGCTTTTAAAATTAAATAAACCCGTCATTACAGAAAGATACACAAACTTGCCTTGCATATTTTCTTGCCCTTATGAATTTTTACTTCAACTAGGAAAGCTTTATTCAATATTCCTAAAATAATTTCTGGATTCCTTCCAGAGCCAATGTTCTTACACAGGAAAATCAACCTTATTATTCTATATTCCCCTAGAGGATATGTTCTCCTTCATCCAATGTTTTTGTTACACCTTCCTCTTTATTCTAAAATCATGAATAATACACATAGTTTAGGTTCGTTCTCTGTATGTAATGGTCTCACCATCTCTACCCATCCAAAATTATAAGTACTATTCAAATATAAGGGTTTATACCTATGCTACTTTTATCATTAGGCTCTTTGTTCTGTCCTCTTTACCCTTCCTCCTTAGGCTGGTGGCAGCTAAGTCACTCTGAAGAGAGAATTTATGCTTAGCAGGGTTTGTACCAAGTAAACGGGAGACTGTGATTAGGCACCTTAACAGAGCAAATGACAGCAGTAAAAACCAGCATCAAAGGCCTAGCATTTCAGAGTTTAAAAAGCACTTTAACCTGAGTACCTACTTTAACCTTCATAACAACCCTTAAAAATAAGGTCTACAATTACCTATAATTTTTAGATGAGACTTCCAGGGCTCAGAGAAATAAACAAATTGCCTAATGTTCCAGAACCAGTAACTGCCAAGATTAAGACTTGAATGCAGGTCTTCTGACTAAAATTTCAAATCTCTTTCCACCACATCACGCACATGGCATGGTCTGTCTTCTGTGTTTAAAGTTGAAATACTGCAGTCTGGGCTACCTCCACTGTTGATGTGCCCAGGCCACAAGACTCTCAGACTGTTACTTCTCTAGAGCATCTGTTGATGTTCCTAACACTAACTTTTTAAAAACATCTAAACCACAGATTTACATTAGACCAACTAAAAATCAAACATTTTTTCTACATGAATTAATATATTCAGGGTCATGCTAGTCCTGTTCTTTATATTAATTTTATTTTTTGCACAATAAGCAAACCTACACAGATGATTTTGAAGCAGAATACTTGATTTAATATATTAAGTATTCCTCTAAATTTTACAATATACTAATATTGCCTATGGTACCAAAAGAGCTTAGATTTACTAATCCTCTCAAATTTTCACTGAGTTTACAGGGAAAGAATCCATGAGTTTCTGTGAGGTAGACTAAAATGACCTTGAGAATACATATCTATAAGGATATAAAACAGATCCAAGTAAATGTAATACACGAGAGCATGCAATCTTTGCAGAAAGAGAGGCACGAAAGCATACTCTAACATAGAGAAGGGGAAGTCCATTCAGCTATGGGATCAGAAAAAGTTCAAGGAACATAAGCATGTGAGTTGTGCCCCAATGGTTAGTATCCTTTAGATGGGTAGGAACGGTGAGACAGCACTCCATGCAGAAAAAGAACCTAATCCAATATACAGAAGTGGGAGAGAAAACCAAATAGTAAACTATTTCAAAAGTTAAGTATATAGTCTGACTCTATCACACACTCTTCACTCCTCATTTCTCTCCCTGGTTCCCCTTTCACCATGTAACTATAAAATGTTTACCAAAGCTATGTTCTTGGCCCTCTTCTCACTCCATATGCTCTCTGGGTCGTTTTCCTACTTTTATTTTTCAACTAAAATTCATGTTCTGATTTCAAAATATGGACTTCTAACCCTAATCTCTCTCCTAAGCTCCTAAAATATCTCTCCTAGATATCTCCACTTGAAGTTTCTCATAGGTACTTGAAATCCAATACAGATGATATCAAGGGCTCATGAAAATTGAGAGGAAAAGTTAAATTAAAGAAATTCTTAGAGATTCACTCTTCTAGATCAGGTAAATGATTTGGGAGTCAGAGTTCAGAAAAAAAAAGAGTCTAGTATGACTCCCAGATTTCTGCCTTGAGTGAATGGACAACTGTTTTTAGTATTAACTGGGGGAAATAGTAAAAGAAAAGGAGTAATTTGGGGGATAAAGGTGATGATTTCAGTTTGGAGATGTTGGGTATAAGGGATAACTATGATATCCAAGGGCATGTGTCTAAGATGCAGGCATTTATTTATATGTATTAGGACAGAGGTTCACACTAGAAATAAGTTTTGGAATCATTAGTAAATAAATAGTAGGTAAAGCTACTAATTTAGATAGGGTAAACCAAAAAGAGCACATACAAGGGAAAATGGAAATGGGTCAAGAATGAAGTCCCAAAAGAAGTCATGCTATTTAAGGAAAATGAGCCAAAAAAAAGATCAAGTGGTAAATTAAAAGTCTTCTATAAGGTAATTTGTCAAAGTAGAAATAGCATGTGCTTTAGATTCAGAAGAGAAAAAATACTGTCACAATGCTAGCTATAACTTTACTATCTAAGTAATCTCCCTATGCTTTAGTTTCCTCGTCTACTAAATGGGATTAATAACTTTCTCAGAAGATTGTTGTGAAGATGATTAAATGAGACCGTAAGCACTCAATAATGATAACTATTGTTGTTATATAATATCCAATGCTGAACAAGAGCTTAGGGGATATGTGAGGCTGAGTCGGGGGAGTGGGGGAGACTGGGAAGGTATTTGATGAGGAATCAAGAGCAAGAAGAGACAACTATCATGCTAAATGTACTGTAAGCAAGAACAAGCCCTTTGGCTTGCTTAGTTTTATACATGGAAATGACACTTAGCCAGGGAAAATTAAGAATTTATTAAGCCCTTTTAAAATGTTAATTGATAATAAAATGAAAAGTAGTATTTACTTTAGCTAAGAAACCATTTACTTTATTCTCCTAATATATTACTTTATTTCAAAAGCTATTGGTATTTTAAAGTAAAAGCATGAGGACAAAAAAAAAAAAAAAAATAGCTTAAATGCTTGTTTCCAGATTCCGGTCCACACAAAAGTTAATGTTTAGTTCTTCAGACTGGACAAAGAAAGGCACCTACATTGCAAACAGCTTGCTCTGCAATAGAGATGAAATATTTTCATCCCAAAACTGATCTGAGTTTATTCAGAGTAGGAAAAAATAAAGAAAGAAGCGAGAAATGTGTTTGAAGAAAAATTAAACAAAATGAGAATTCAATGTTTTTTATCTAGGCAACCTAATATCTTCCTGTGGTAATTCAGAATAATGAAATTTTATTTCACAAAATTCAGCAAAAGTCTACCTACTTTCAATGAAACTAAAGCAAACCAGAGAAGTAGCAGAATATAATTCAATTTGCATGTTTCCCAGCAGTCCAAATACAAACAAAATCAACAAGTGCAACCCTAGGCTTAGAGAACACACTAAATGTCAGGCAGGCTGGCAGCGACGAGTGCCACCAGATAGGAGGTATCTTGGGCGGTGAGCCTGTTCTCTGCATATTGAGGGTAGTGAATAGTCTGTATAATCAGAAAAGAGAAGGAAATGTAACAAAAAATACCATTACAGACCCATATCTTTAATATTTTCTCCTGGAAGCAAGGGTGGTTCTTCCATTTCTGCTAATTTGTTAGATTCCCTCAGGACCTAGATTGGAAAGGAAAGGAGGGGGCAAAAAAAGAAACAGTTTTTACTCAAAGGTTAATTTTTCACTCAAATTTCAACTAAGAATGCTTACTCTTGTGTAAAGTTATATTACACATACTACTTATAAATTAAATTATAAAAACCATAGTGTTGGCATGTATAGCGTGAAGTTGCTGTTTTTCTACAAAGCATTTACTGAGTGCCTACTTCGTATAAAGTACTAAATACTAAACGCTTTACACATTTTCTCACTGAATCCTAAAACAGCCCTTTAAGGGTAGGTATTATTGTCATTTCCTAGATGAGGAAAAAGAGGCCAGAAGTGACAATTTGTTCAAGATTACATAGCTTAAAAAGTGTCAGAATCTAGATTTGAATTATAGTTTTTAGTGGATTACAGAGCTCACATAAACCATGCCTAAGGGTCTTAGTGCATTTAAACTTGGATAAAATAAAGCTCTTATTTAATGTTTAGAGAATTTGGAAATGATATTAATAAAGAATCTTGTTGAAAAGAGATTAAATTAAAATCATGATCAACAACTGTTAATGCGTAGTTACCTTATGAAGGATGCTACCTGGATTCTAAGAATATAAACATATAGAAACACAGTTTTCTAATGGATTTACAAAACCTAGGGAACATGAACACACACACAGAAAGTTGTTGTATGTTAAATACATCCCAGCAGCTCCCAAAAGCCACCCCACTCTACCACTTTCTCTAACAAACAATAAACTTCACTGTCTCCAGTTCTTTACTTCCCATTAAATCTTCAACATTCTGCAATCTGGCCTTGCCATCTAACCTAGCCCCTTCCTGGGAACCTGCTTTCTCCTCCATTAATTTCCTCATTATTAAAGACAATAGACATTTCAGTCTTCACCTCTTAGCTACATTTGACACTACCTGCACTTGCTGGCTTCTTGAAAGTACACTAGCCTACCTAAACTCTTCTTTCTCTGACCATTCTTTTTCAATGACCTTTATATTCCCCCCTCTTTAACCTTCTCTGTTCCTCAGAGGTTTGTCCATTTCTCACTTTACTCACTTCCTGATGTCCTAACTTCAATCTGCATTGCCAACAGAGATTTTTCTTGGACTCTATCTAGTTCCATACATCCAACTGACATTAATGTTTCTCCCCATCTAAATGTCCCACAGATCCCCTAAACTCAAGAGAGCTCAAACCGACCTCTGTTATACACTTAGCAAGTGGCACTGCCATCTTTCTAGTTGCCTAAGTCAGTTTAGGGGGACAGTTGAACAGTGGTCTACTTCAATATTGATTTATTTCGTTAGACTGAGAACCAATATCCTAAAAACAAGATTCTCAAAAATTTTTTAAATAGCTTTTGACTTTTATTTCCTTCCATCCAAAAAGTAGACTTAGAGTTCTCAAAAGAAGGTTAAAAAGAAAGATAAAACAAAGTACCAGCTGCCTTAAAGGATACCTTCTGAAGGCCCTCAAAACTGGGTTAGATGTCTCCGATGCATGAGCTCCAAGCTGGCACCTACCCCACGACTCTGCCTGTCTTCTTCCCCAGCAGACTCCTAGAGAAGAGGTACCCATCAGTGGTCCCCAACCTTTTTGGCATCAGGGACCAGTGCTCCCATGAGAATCTAATGCCTGATGATCTGAGGTGGAGCTAAGGCAGTGATGCTAGCAGTGGGGAGTGGCTGCACATACAGAGGAAGCTTCGCTCGCTGGCCTGCCACTTACCTCCTGCTGTGCGGCCCTGTTCCTAACGGGCCACGGACGGTACCAGTTCACAGCTCAGGGTTTGGTGACCCCTGCCCTATCTTATATACTTTTGAATATCCAACAGAAATACAATATGAGTCATGTATGTAATTTTTATTTGTCTAGTAGCCACATTAAAAAAGTAAAAAGAAACAAGCAAAATTGACTTTATTTTATTTAATCCAATAAATTAAAAATACTCAATATGTAATAAATATATTTAAAGTATCAGACATTTTATATTCTTTTATTTATAGTAAGCCTTCAAAATCCAGAGTGTATTTGTTATCTATAGCACATCTCAATCCAGACTAACCACATTTCAAGTGCTCAACAGTCTAAGTCTAGTGGTGCCTTAGTTTAAGTTAGGTGCTTACAAAGGACTAGACAAAAGGGTTAGACATCATTGCCATAGCTCAATTGCTCACCTACTAAGGCCAATAAACTAAGAACCACAAAGAATAAATTAATTCTGTTTAACAAATCTACAATCTAAACAAATTCATACCTCTGAAAGTTTAATAAAGTAACCTTAATGCAATTCCTAAAGAACTAAATCTATATAAATATAAACAAATATATACTTTTTCTATTCTGCAGTCGAAAACTCAAAAAAGGTCATACTTTTGAACCTTTTGACATCTAGTTGCCAGGTCCTGATACAGTCTTTTGTGTAGTCATAAAAGAAAGAAGAAAGGAAGAGACAGAAGTAGAAAAGGAAAGAGGGAGGCAGAAAAAGAGGAAGGAAGAATGGGCCTATGAAGATGCAGGAAAACAGGATAAAAATACAATATGCAAATATGAAGACTTCCCGAGTTCATATCCTGACTGTGCTACATACTAGCCAGGTCCTCAACTTCTTTATGCCTCATTTTCCCCATTTATAAAATGATTATAATTATAGTACCCCACAAAAGAGTTTTATAAAAGACTAAATGAGTTAATATGTTTAAAGCATTTATATTAGTGTTGATATGTAACATACTTAATAAGTGTTTCTTATTAATAATAGTAATAGAAATTCACACTAACAACTGATTGCCAGAATCTTAAGGATTTCTAGTAATTATGAAAATAGCAGAATTAGATCAAAAGATACAAATAATAACAGTATACTGAAAAACATGTAAAAATAATATAAAGGAAGATGCTTTATCCTTTGCCCATTGTCCACTACGTGATTTGTAAATATAAAGATTATGCCACTTACAAAGCTGAGCAGCATTCCTATATTGCACAGGTATACCTTCTTGTAGCTGCTACAGTGTTGTTCCCTATAACCTCCTCTCTTTCTATATTTCTACATTCAGAAGGAAATTGCAAACCCACGAATCTATGTGTGTTGTATATAGGAGTGGAAAGGAAGGTAGCTCTGGCAGAGGCATATAATAACATAAGAGATGTAATCTTCGTAAGTAAACCTTTATAAAGTGAGAAAGAGATAGGGGAACTCATGCAAGCAGTGCATGTTGAAAAACATAGGCCCCTTTATACTCTGACTAGAATGTCAGAGAGTAAGGCAATGAAAAAAAGCAAGACAAGATCTTTTCTTTGTCCAGAAAAGCTACACTAGATGACAGCCTGGTAACTATAGATGTACACTAGAGGTTATATATAAACAACTTACTTTAGAGCTGAAGATATAAAAAAAAAACTCACACAAGTGAACAGAGCAGGGCCAGGGGCAATTCAGACCCTACATATGTCAGCAAACATTGACTCTGGACATATCATTCATCAAATAGAAGAGAAAAAATAGAGTCTAGAAAAAAGATTATTTGACAAGGAAAAGCAAATTATCAGTCTGAAGCTCAACAAAAGAAGTCTTCTGAAAATAATTCCCTATAGGCATTAGTAGAGACATTTATAAGCCATCTGGCATATCCAAAAGAAAATAAGCCATATTCTCTAATAAACAGGAACAGAAAACCATAAGAAAAGTCACACTGAGATTAAGAGAAATGGGTAGGATATAAGAAATGACTGCAAAAATTAAAATATAATAGCAGAAACAAAATCTGTTGGAATTAATGAGAAACTAAATTGATTATTCAGAAAACAGCATGTATGTTGAGAGCAACCATGAAAAATGCTTTAAGAACTTATAGAAAAAGAACAGAGATAAAAATCATGAGGGTAGATAATAAAGAATCAATAAAAGAATTTGATTTCCTAAAAGAGTCAAAACAGAATACAAACAATAATTTAATATATAACTGAAGAACATGCTTTTGAAATGAATAAATATTTTCTAAGTTTGTTGATCAAAATAGTTTACCATGTTCTACGTAAAAATCAATGAACAGAGACATATCTAGGTGCATCCTAGCTAATTTTTTTGAATTGTAAGAATTAAAAGACTAATTACTAAAATATAGACCAAAAGAGACAGGAAAGGGGAAGTGTTAGTGGGAGGAGGGATGAGGCAGAGGAACAGAGAGAGAAGTTACATAGAAAAGCAAGAGCAAGCTGGCTTCAGATTTATCAGTAAAACTACATTCTAGAAGACAGTAATAAAATGTTATCAGATGTTTGAAAGAAAACGCTGTCACCTCTCTAATATGTTTGATGGCAACAAGAAGTCATTCTCAGATATGCCAGTCATCGAAAACATAATCCACATGTCATGATTTTGAAAAAAGAAAGAAAAAATTACCTGAGGGTAATTAAACTGAAAAAAAGAAAATCGAAATTAAATTTAGATGTAAGAAATTATTTGTGGTATACAGCAAATACTGAAGTTTTATATCCTAACTTTCCTCCAGCCCAAAAACAAAAAAACAAAAAACCATTTATTACCACCATACTAACCAGTCTGAGTCTTAAGTTTAATCATTTATATTAAGATAATATTAATATCCACCTTACAGGAGAGTATGAAATGAGATAGTGCGTCATAAAAGAAATTGCAAGGTACTTTTAAAATATAAGAAATAATTACTATTCGCTTAACAAGCATCAACAAAAGTTTTCACTGTGTTTTCTCACAATGGCTTATTCACATGGTGCTTTGGTCTTCTGCTCTAAAACACACAGGTTTAAGGGTCACCTTATAAATGTCTGAACTGCATTAATCTAACTGCAATAAACATATTATCTCTACAATGCACGAAATAAAATCTTAGAGACACTATAAAAAATAAAATGAAATAAAATACACAGGGATTAATATTTGAGATAGCATGTGATAAAGAGAACCATAAATCTAACTCTTGAATTAACTTTAGATATAGGTACAGAAAAGCAAGCATCTTATTATTCTAAAGAAAGCAGCAAGAAGAGTGATGTCAGCATCATGGCAGTGTTTGTTGCCTTTTAACATGTACAATTTGGCATCTATCCATGAACAGAAAGTGCCTCTGTTGGAGCTATGGACTCCAGCATCATATGTCAAGGGGCCCAGGAGGAGTCTTACCCACTTGTACATCAGGTAATAGGCAGACAGAACCTGGTATGGGCTCTGGAACCAACAAGAACCTGTGAAGTGACTACAATCACTCTTCAATGAGGCACCTGGAAGACACAAACTTGAGCAGATACTCACAGATGAGAAAGACTAAATAGAAATCCACGTTTCTAGAGAAGTTCTAGCACTCCACTGGAGCAAAATAAATATACAAGTTTGGATGCATTAGAGTGGTAAGAGAAACTTTGCAAGCATCACCCTAGGAGCCACAACTTAGTGAAAGAGTAGGTTGAAGATCCCTCCTTGTGGGGGGAAAAGAGAGAGTGGTGAGTGAGCACCCAGCTTCTCCAGCTGTGAGGATGCTGCTAAAGAAACCCATCTCTCACCCACAGCACCCAGAGTATTAAAGCTAGAGCTCCATGACTGAGGAAGGGAAAGAGCTCTAGGAAAGAGGAAGATAAGAATATCAGAGAGCATTAGAGGAAAACAGCTCTCTGCATTCGAGACTCCAGCAGGAAGATCACACATATGCTGCTGTAAAAACTTCACCCAAGAATCCCCTCATCTGACCCACAGTAACTCCCAAAACCCCTAGTGCCAAATCCATACCTTCCCCATTCTGAGGCCAGCTCCTGGTACACATTCCAGAGGGCCATGGAGAGAGCAAGCTCAGACAGACAGGAAGTATATACTCAGAAAAGCCAAGGTCTGTGGGCAAGGGAAAAACCACAATCATGAGTTGTAGGGCTACCTTTGGGACAACAAAAGAGAGGTTACCAACAGCCAGCCTGGTTCATTACAAAACCGTGAGACGACACACAGCTTAAAAATTTTGCCTATGAGGAAGTAAGAAGTGTGGAGCAGGTATATCCATACAAGGTCACAGAAAGCCCCAGAATATAAGCAAAAGCAACGAAAAGAATCTCTCACCTGAAGGCAGCTAGTAAAGCTTAAAAGGAGGTGACAACTACTTCAAAGATCAAAACAGCGATGTAAAAATTCACGAAGAATCAAGGAACATAACATCACCAAAACATATTAATCGCCTATAACTGAACCCAAAGACACAGAGATCTGTTATTTACCCAATAAAGAATTAAAAAGAGCTGTTTTGTGGAAATTCAATGAGCTACAAGAAAATAAAGATAATTCAATGAAATCAAGAAAATAATACATGAACAAAATGAGGAAGAAACATAGAAATCATAAAAAAAAGAAAGAGAAATTCTGGAGCTGAAGAATTCAGTGAATAAAATGAATACAAGAGAGAGTATCAACACCAGACTCGACAGGCAGAAGACAGAATCAGTGAGGTAGAGGATAGGAACTTTGAAATAATAGTCAGAAGAGAAAAAAGAAAACAGAATGAAAAAGAATGGGGAACTAGGACAGCAAAGCCAGACCAATTCATTAGATTTTTCTGCGGTTCATATGAAAATATCTTTAGTGAAAACAAAGTTACGTGAGAGGAGAGAAATCCCCTCCTGGAGAATCCCCTACAATTCAGAAAACACTTTTACTGGGCCAAAATAATGTTACTAAATGGCTATCCAATCTGTTTCCTATCAGATACATTAGATCCTTGCCCCTCAGGAGGTCTGGCTATACCAACAGATTAGACTAGATAAAATCTGCTCTCTGACAGCATTTAATACAATATTCACTCTTTATTGTGAAGAAAAGTCTATCAATCATATTGTAATCTTACTGGTGAAAGAAAATAACACAGATAGAAATTTATAATTCTTTTTCTATTCCTAAAACATAATCAATTCAGTTTTGCTCTCTCCCCAACCATGTTTTTTCCCCCTCTGTCTTTGTCAAACTATTTTCAAACTGCTCAGTAACTTTCCATGTGACTTTAACCCACTTCCCTTCTCTTCCTCTCTCTCCAATCAGGAAATTACTATAAAGGAAACTCAGAAACCTTGTCTATAATGATGATCTGGAAGTTGGAAAGTTATGGGTCAGTTTTCACATGGAATGTCAGATGACAGAAAAACAGGAAAGAATTTTTCTGAAATCGTCAAAACACTAAATTAAAATCACCTGAAAGGGAAAAAGGAGTCTAGAAATTACAAACTACCTTTCAGTTGCTTTATGTACTATAACTATAAAAGAAAAAATAATAAATTTTTTCTTTATTGAACAATTCTAAATTGTTTACAACAATTCTAAATTGTTTACAACAATTTTACTTTAGTCTATTTTTTTAATACAACTTGACTGTGTTGAGGTAAAAAACACCCAAACCTGTAAAAAAAATCTTTTCCGAGTTTATTCAAGCCAAACTGACAACATATGCCAGGGGGCAGGATCTCAAATGCTCCAGAAAACTAGAGTTTTGCAGTTTCTTTTATGTATTTAAAATTAAGGAGAAAAGGGAAGATTATAAGAAGGTGGGAGAAAGTAAGGCAAGGATCAGATTACAGGATAGCTAAGATTACTGTGCTCTCTCATGCTTTAGAAGGAGGGGTCTGAAAGGAAGAATTTCAAAGGTATGTTAATCTAGATGCACAGAAACAGGGACAGAGCTGCTTAAGGCAAAAATAAGCCTTTTAACTAAAGAAGTTATATGTCTGAGGCGTGACTACCCACCATGAGCTGCCCAGTTAGGCGTTTACAATCAGATCACCCTGTGAAGTTACTTTCCTTAGAACTCCTTTTCTTCCACAACTGACAAACCACAAAGTAGGCAAATGAACCATATAAGCAAAAATCTGAACAGGAGAGGGCCAAAGAGTGGCATCTGGAATGGATCTTATTGGTTATACATTTGAAAGTAGCACACCTAAATTCGAGCATAAGGAAGCCCTTTCTTTTTATAGCATAGCAAAGGGCAGTTTGGTTTTCAGCTGAAACCACCAGTACATTAGCAAGAGTTGGTTAACCTCACATCAGCATCAGTGATTCAACAACAAAAAAGAGTATCTAAAGAGGAATAGTCTGGAAAGCATCACTACATGCTATGGGTTGAACTGTGGCCCCCCAATAAAGATAGGTTGAAGTCCTGACTGACAGTACCTCAGAATGTGACCTTATCTGGAAACAGGGTCATTGCAGATATAATTAGTGAAGATAAGGATATACTGAAGTAAGGTGGACACCTAATCCAATGACTATTGTCCTTCTAAGAAGACAGCCCTGTTAAGATACAGAGATACAGGGAGAATGCCATGTAAAGATGGAGGAAGACTGAAGTGATGAATCTAAAAGCCAAGAAAACCAAGGATTGTTAGCCTTCACCAGCAGTTAGGAAAGAGGTAAGGGAATCAACCACCCCAAAAAATACCTTTTGGGATATTTGTTTTAAGCTAGTTATTAAGGAACAAAAGATTCAGAAAGAACCTTTGAACCTTCACCTTTACCCGCTTAAAGGAATTTAGACAGAAGATCTGCTCCAAGAAGGGAGATAACTACAATCTAATATAAACTAATGTATGATAGAGAGGAACCTAGCAAGGCCCATTTGCTCAAAGTGCTCTCCCATGTCTCATTGTTAAAAATTGCCCAGCAAACATTTATTTATCAAACATTTGCTTTTTCATTAACATGTGAATTACCTTCCAGCCCTTTTAAGTTCCTAACTACAAATGCCACCACTTCCCTATTCTCCACCCCGTCCTGTCTCCTTAGCGCCAAAAAGGCATATAAACTTAAAGTACCCAATGACTCTTTAAATCTCATTGTTATGACACCCCAAATGTACATCCATAAAATAAACTTCAGATATTTTCTCCTGTTAATCTGTCTGTTAATTTTATTATTAGCCAAGCTGAAAGAATTTAGGAGGAGGGAGGAGGCTTGGAACAGATTCTCCCTCAGAACCCTCAGAAGAAACAAACCATGCCAACACCTTGATTTTAGATTATTTGCCTTCTAAAAGAAAAGACACTGTTTTCTATACTCTACCCTCAATGCTTCTGACAGAAGATGTGTGTTTTTTTCCTTACTAAGCAATTCTCTAACTCTTGGCAGACACCGACTGGTATCCTACAATTCAATTATTACAATAACTCCCGGAGTCAGTAGAAATCCCAAGGGCTCAGTTTCACAACACTGGCCCCTACTTCAAACACCAATCTCAAGTCCCAGACTGTCACCTGTACTTCTGACAAACCATCCAAAAATCAAGGTTACCACAACCTGCCTCCTTAAGTTCAATAATTTGCTAGTATGGCTCATAAAACTCAGAAACCCTTTCCTACTTTTACCAGTTTATCATACAACTCAGAAATAGCTAGATGGAATTGCTGCATAGCACAAGGTATAGGGTAGGAGGGTGTATAGAATTTCCACGCTCTCTCTGGGCACATCACACTCCCAGCACCTCTAAGTGTTCACCAATCAGAAGCTCGCCAAACCTCTTCCTTCAGTTATAGTGTTTTTATAAAGGCTTTATTGCTTAGACATGAAATCACTGATCTTTAGTAATCAACTCAACCTCTTGCCCCTCACTCCTTCCCAGAGATAGGAGAAAGGCTGAGAGTTCCAAATCTCTAATCACAAGGTTGGTTCCTCTGACACCCACTCCTTAGGGCCCTTCCCAAAGTCACCTCATTAACATAAACTCATGTGTGGTTTAAAAGGGCGTGTTATAAATAATGAAAGATGCTCCTTTCACTTTTATCACTCCATAAGTATCTCTAAGGAGCCAGGGACAAAAACCAAACATTACAACAAAAGATGTATCTATAGCTCTTATCCCATAAGAAATTACAAAGGTTTTAGGAGCTCTGGCCAGGAGCTGAGGATGAAAACCAAAATATATATTTCTTATTATATCCCAAAATTACACTCCAGAGCTGTGAGAGAAAAAAATTTCTGTTGTTTAAAGCCATCCAGTTGGCAGTACTCAGTTATAGCAGACCTATAAAACGAATACACCTAATATCAAGAAAACTTTCAAATCTAAATCTTAAAATGCAAGCTGTTCATAACTGCCAAAACTTAAAAGTAACCAAAAGTTCTTCACAATTTGTTTATTTGTTCAAGCAACGAAAAGACATGGAGAAATCTTAAAGGTATATTGCTAAGTGAAAGAAGCCAATCTGGCTATGTACTGGATAATCCCAACTCTAACATTTTGGAAAAGGCAAAAATATGGAGACAGTAAAAAGATCAGTGGTTGCCAGGGGTTCAGGGAAAGAGAGAGAAGGACAAATCCATGAAGCCCAGAGGATTTTTAGGGCAGTGAAACTACTCTGTATGATATACTCATTAAACATTTGTCAAAACCCACAGAATGTGTAACACAAAAAGCAAATCAATGTTAACTATGGATTTTAATTAATAATAATGTATCGACATTAGTTCAATGGTAACAAATGTACCACACTAATACAAGATGTAAATAAAGGAAACTGTGGGTGTGAGTGGGAAATAACATAGGGCTGCACTTTTTTTAATAACTGAGAACATTAAAATAATCACAGTAACAACTACCATCTTTTAGCAACATCATTTCATAAAAGAAAGATTTTTAAAACCAAAATTTAGAAGGATATAATTTTGTGATAAAGAACAGTTCCCCAAAAAAAGTATGGCTCAGAATATCCACCCAAACCAAAATAGAAGTAGATAGGCAGATAAATTATCTCGATTACTTTCATTTTGCCTCAAACCAAGGAAAATGTCATCATGAACTGGCCCAGTTATATCACTGTTTTCAGAATATCATTACTCATTTAGCACTCATAATACCCGTGAAAGAGAATATTCTTATTCCCACTTATAAATAGTATAATTGACCCTTACAGAAGTTAAACGACTTTTCCAAGAGGAATCAACTGATACGATGGATCAGAGGCTGAGAAAGGTAAAGATGTGGGTGCCGTCCATAAAGAGAGAATAGCTAAAGCCATAAGAAAGAAGGACCATAAGGAAGAAAGGACAAGGAAGATTAGGGGGCAAGTAAGGTTAGGGGGTAAGGGATGAAGGACACATCAGATTCACCTTATTTACCTGAATAACTGGCAAAGTAGGCAAAGGAGAGGCAGTCAGACAGAAAAGAAGTGCACTATAAATTGTCACCAAGTTTGAAACTTGAGTTATTATCTTTGATTCCTCTTTCCCCCTAATCTGCAACATTCAAGCAGCTTTAATAAATTATATCTGCATATGTATTTTTTTTCAAATCTGTCCTTCATTTTACATGTCATTACTCTAGTACGTGCCCTTTATCAATTTTTACTTGGAATTGTTCAAACAGCCTCAAACGTGTCTCCTTGTTTCCATTCTACCTGCCTCTAACACCATCTGTTTTTGTACCCATAGCTTCTATCCTTCCTCCAATTACCATCAAATGGGAACTAATACACTGTTTGGTCCTTGATTTTTTAACCTATTTTGGAACATATTTTCACATCCACATATGGAGATCTAGCTCTTCTGTTCAAAGACTGCATAGTATTCAATTGTAAACATGTAATTTATTTAATTATCCCCCCATCAAAAGGCATTTGTTTCCAGACTTTTCTCTCATTACAAATTTAAGAATCAGCTTGTCAAGTTTTAACGATATTATTTACATAAATGATAAGAAGCAGGAAGTAAAATCTGAACACTATTGAGCCTTTCTGCCAAAAAACAAGGTATGTCTTTCCATTTATTTATTTTAGATTACTGAGTAGAGTTTTTAAGTTTCTTCATATATCTTAAGTTTATTCCCGGATATTTTATATTTTTAATTATTACAAATAGAATCTTTCCCTCCTTGGTATTTTTTTCCCCCTCTTTAATTCTCTCCCCTCCTCACTTCCACCCCTGACCCACAGATGTTGTTGTCTCCCTTTTTTAAGAACTGGATCGCTGAAGGTGGGGTGTCTCCTCCCACATGCTTGTTGCGCACACCCGGGGCTTGGCACACACGGGGCCTGGCACACCTGGAGGTGGGGGGGCGCACCCAGGGGGCCAAGTGCACCCAGGGTATGGTCTATGGCTCCACTTGGAGTGCGAACCCAGGACCTTCTGCATGTAAAGCAGACGTGCTAACCACTACACTATGGAGCCACCCCCTCCCTGGTATTTAATACATATTTTTATAATTGAAAGCTGTTGATTCTTACATACCAATTTTGGCTTTTAGTAGTCTTTGTGATCTTTTATTGAAAGTCAGACATTATGTACTGAGATAAACAGGCCTTTAGAGATTCCTGGTGAAGTGTAAAGGGAAGTGTTCTACCTTCCTATACTGAGTCCTATAATCCTCAGTATGCTAGTGAGCTTGTGCCCCTAGGCTCTGGAATTCACAAGTGTTTGCTTTATTCCCCAAGGCAAGACAAAATAGCTAGAGGGTAGTAGAGTTTGTATTTCTCTTTCCCCAAGTGGAAGGCTAGAGGAGGCTAGAATTGGGTATTTCCCTTCCCCTAGGTCACTTAGGTTCTGACAAAACCTAGTAGAATAGGCTGGTAAAATAGTTTCCCTTGAGGACAGGCCTTGTTAAAAACAGAATGTTTGGGGCATATTTAAAAATGGCTGCTTTTCCCTCCAATAGAAGCAAAATAGTTTCTTCTCTTCACTCTGAGAATCTGCTAGGACTCCTGTAGGTCAAAGTCACCAAAGTGTGAAGGCCTTCCTAAGACTGGGCCTTAAGTTTTAACTCTCAGGCCTATCGAGAGAGCCTACACCAATTCTTCTAATACAGTTCAAGTTGTCCTACCCTATGCTGGTTCCTGAGGTTTCTTCTGGTGGGTTTCTGCCCCACCTGACTTTCCAATTTGGGAGGATGGAGTGAGGGGGGGTGGCACAGCCATGTGCCCCAGGACCTCAATTCTCTAATGGATCTAAGAAGAGTTGTTGATTTTCAACTTGTTTTGCTTTATATATATTTTAGGACAGAGTGATGACTTCCAAGCTCCTTTTTATAACCAGTCACCTGATCGAAGTCTGTTTTTTCTAATAATTTTCATTTAATTTTCTTGATTTCCAGGTAAAATTAATACTTAATTTGTCTTTTCCTTTTCAATGATTTACCTCCCATGTATTTCTCTTATCTAATTGCATCAGACAGTGTAACCAGAAGACAAATGAGTCTGGGCTCATGCTGCCTGTGCACTCAGCCAACAGACTGACACAGGAGTTCGGCTAAATAGAGTAAGCGTTAATTAGAGATTTGCAAGCCCCAGAAACACAGGCAAGCTCTCGCTCAAAGGCCTAGCTCCTCCAAAATCTCGAGAGTACAGGAAAAATTAGGAGTTAGGGGCCTTGGGGGCATGGGTGCCACTGAATAGACAATTAAAGGAGGATGAGATAATTGATTATTGATTCTGGTTCTCATATCAGCTATGGTGCTATCTCCTTTGGTCCCATGACCCAGTAGGATTGCTGTTGCTGTTCAGCCAGGATCAGCCTGGGGCTGTTAAAGTCCTGCTGAAACCTACTGTCCTCATGACAGTAGACCTGAGGCTCAGCTAATGAAAAGGAGCAGGCATACAGAGGATAAGGGGTAGGGAAGGCAAATGAGTCACAATGCCATTATCTGGGCAAAATCAGCTTGAATCAGAGGCAAAAAAAAAAAACCCACCTATATTAAAGAAATGAAGTTTGTGTGCAGTTACAAACTATAGAGTAAGAAATGGTGAGGCCAGGGACACTGTGAGGCCTCTAATAACAGGGTTCTCCTTCAGCACTACTTATAAACAATGCTAAATAACACATCATGACAGTAGATAGCCTTGTCTTTAATGAGAATATGCCTAGCATTTTAATATTTTAATGTTAAGGACAATGCTTATGTAAATATTTACCATTTCTTTCGAATTAAAAGTTCCAAAACTCTGGGATGTTAAATTTTGTCAAGTGCCTTTTATTAATTTTCTGTACATGTAAAGATGAACATATGAAACCATCTGTGTCTTGTAACAGAAGTTATATCAGCAGCACTTTTACTATGCTTAGCTTTGAAGTCTGAAACACTTGCCTCCTCCAGAATTAGCATCACGTTAGGAAGTATTCCACCTAAGTAAATCTCCTTTAGGCAGTTTTCAGTTTTCCTTATCTCCTTACTAACAACTTAATAATCAATATTATTCCTGTCCCATCATGAGTATATTAAATATACTTTTATGTTTATCATTGTTTCATACTTTCTAATTTTTAAATAAACTCTATGTTTCTATTATAATTATTTGGCTCTTTTTACTAAAACTTTTAATACTTTTAGAGCTTTCATTTTTTTAAGCCTCAAGGAGGTTAATAATATCTATAAATCACATCAGAATAATTACTAACCCAATAAACATGCTACAGACTATTCAATACAGACTATTCAGTAGAGTAGGCAAGGCCCAACTTACTATCGCCTACTCAATTACTGACATCATAAGCTTATGGTAAGTAGAGCTGAGGAAATTTATTCTGATACACAATCTTAAAACTGTAAAAGTTTTAAGTAGATTTTAAGAAAGCGTATCTGTGTACCAAATACTAAGAGTAATAGCATAGTAGAAGTACTGGTGACTCCATTTTTTCCTTAATCCTATTTCTATTACCCACAAATTCCTATTACGAGTTTTATAATAGAAAAACCCTCTCAATATTATTATTAAATACACGAAATTTTACAAAGGAGAGTTAATGGTAACTTTGGAGAGCAAACTTACAGTAAAATGGAAATCATGAGCGATTGGACTGAAGTCATCCCTATTAAAGATGGAAGTGAGATAACTGAACATTTTCAAATGGATTTTGGTGGCTCTTGATGAAGAAAATGAATTAGTGACTGGCTTCTTTCTACGAAATTTTTCGCATATACTATCTACAAAGTATATGAAGTATATAATTTTTCAACATTAACTCTGACTTTTATCTAAATATCTCCTATCAGGAAAAAATTTAAAAGGAGATCATAATAAACTAGAACGGTCAGAGGTGAGGCTAAGTCTACGATTGATTAACAGGCTAACCATGATTTGTTTGACTGAGGAGAAGAAAGTATATTCCAGATGTTGAGTCAACATGAATGGAAGTGGGAATGAGCGCATTATGTTTAAGGGACTATAAGAAGAATCCTTAACTACAAAAGTAGGGTTATGTTTGAGAACAGTTGCAGATACAGTGTGATAGCTGTGATAGGACCAAACATGAAAGACCTTAAACACAAGGCTTAGAAGTATGCACTTTCTACTATAAGAAACAAAGATCCCTTTGAAGAATTTTTAAACAGGTGTCAAGTTACGAAAGTGATGTCAGAGGAAGATTAGCTTTAAGCTAACGCATTAGCTGAATCGGAGACAGGCAAGCCAATCAGATATAAGAAACGAGACAATTAAAAATGGAAAGTAAAAGGGAAAATGATCAGTTTTCCAAAGATATGACATTTGACAAAAGGGAAATTATTATTTCTCATTCTCTTCCACTGATTCGATCAACAAGCTTTCCCTGGGCACCTTCCACATTCCAAAGAATGAGCTCTAAGGACACGATAGTAAACAAGACAGATAATGTCTGCCCTCAGGGGGTAAACAGTTATTTTTTTCTTCCCAACTGTTTATTTTTCTTTAAATTCTTGTTTTTGTAAATACTCTCCAAATATTTTCTCGTATTTTTAAATGTGTTGCACTTTACTTAAAATGTTGATTGTTTTAGAAGTCTCTCTGCTCCCTAGGTATACCTTCATCATAGCATCTGTCATATAATATCACTGATTTGCTTACCTCATTTCCCACTACTACACCCTAAGTTTCATGCTGGCAGAGACTACATCTTTCTGACTTTTCCCCCAAAACACTCAAGAAATTTCAAGAAGGTGAAGTAAATTAGTAAATAAATGCACAGATTTTATCTGGAACTATGAATAAAACACAGATTTTCCTTCTTTAGTTTCCCAGATATAGCTGGCAAGTGATTTCAAGTTTCAGTCAATTAGGAGTACTCCTCAAACTTTTCCACCAATTAAATACAAATTAAAAGCAAATGGGAGGACAAATGTTCCCAGTGCCCCACAGAGCTTGAGGATGCAATTGACCGCAAGTACAAAATAGTTTACAAGTCACATTCATTCAGGCACTATCCTTTCTATGCACTAGGGATATAGCTAAGGTTCCTGCCTTTTTAGAGCTTAATTTGTGAGGTCACATGAAAATAATCAAAAACAAGAAATGGTCCTTAACTTGCTAACAGAATAAAATCTTTTGTTTGTTTTTTTTTTAATAAATAAAACATTTTAAATTTATTTTTTATTTAACAATAAAAATAATATTTTCTTTTATGGTTAATATTTTGAGATCTTATTTAAAAATTCCTTCCTGACACAAGTTGCAAAGCTATTCTGATATATTTTCTTCTAACATTTTAAATTTTTGAATTTCAATTTTAGGTTTTCAACCTAATGAATTCAATTTTTGTGTATCTGTAAATTAGGAATCCAACTTCTTTATTCAACATAGCTAACGCTTCTTTATTCAACATAGCTAACAGCAGCATTGATTACCAAATAATTTATTCTTTCCCCACTGATTTGTTATACTATCTCTGTCATATGCAGAGTTCCTGCAAATATCAGTTTGTTCCTGAACTCTGTCACTGATCTATTCTTGTTCTAATTACTTTTACTTTATATCTGATTAAGGGAATCTCCTTTTTTCACTTTTCCTCTTAGGTAATCTTGACCTTTTACCTTTCCATCTAAGTTTTAGAATCAGCTTGCCTAGTTCTGCAAGACAAACTTTTGAATTTGGTTGAAATTATATTGAATTAACAGATATACTAAAAATATGTGACATCTCTGGGCTATTTTGTCTACTCATCTACTTATTTAGATTTTTTTTAGGTTCTTTGATACAATTTTGTTCCTCTTGTGACTGGAATCACACTGTCTAAACATTTTTGCTAAGGTACAGAAGGATGATTTATTTTTTAAAGGTATCTATTTCTAGCAACAGAGCTAATAAGTTTGCATATAGATCTTTCTTAAACTTTCTGAACAATCTTCTGTTAAATAATAAAAGATGTGTTTCATTTATTTATTATTTCCTTACTGGTTAGGATTTCGAGCATAATGTTGAATAAAAGTGGTCATGGTAATCATCATCATGTTTCTAAGTTTAAATAAAATATTTCTATCATTTCCTTATAAAGTATGAGGCTTTTTAGTGGCTAGCCTCAGTGTGCCCTGTACCTCTTGCTAAGTGGCCCCAAGCCCTGCATTAGCTGGCTTCCACTCATAGCATAGCCTCTCCCAGGCATCTCCAAGCCCAGCAAGGCAGCTACCAACCTCAGATCACATGGTAACTTCTGCCAGGAGGCCCCGGGCTGAGCAAAAACAATGGCTAACCTTCACTTGCACCAGAGCCCCTCTCAAGAGGCCCGAGAACCAACATACACAGTGGCTGGCTTCAGACCACAGCACAGCACCACCCAACCAGCTCCAGAGATGGCACCCCCAAAGGGCAGATATGGCCAACTCCAGAGCCCTGATAAGTGAATCCCACTCCATAGGGTCAGCCTCTGCACAACAACTCATCCACTATAGTCATGGCCATTCCTCAGAGCCAGTTAGAGTTAATCCCACACACTAATGTGCCAACTGCAATCAAGGTTCAACTACAACAGGAAGGCACACACAACACACACAAAGGGACACTCCTGGAGCACCCAGTTCAGGTGACCAGGGAGACTGCACCACTGGGCTGCACAGGACACCTATTACATAAGACCTCTCTGCCAAGATTGTGAGACACAGCAGATCTACCTAATATATAGAAACAAACACAGTGAGTCAGCCAAAATGAAAAGACAAAGAAACATATCCCGAATTAAAGGACAGAACAAAACTCCAGAAAAAGAATGAAACAAAATGGAGGCAAGCAACCTACCAGATACAGAGTTCAATACACTGGTTATAAGAATTTTCAATGAACTTAAAGGAAAAAGAGATGAACTCTGTAAGAAATACAGAGAGACAGAAACCATAGAAAAGAACCAGTCAGAAACTGAAGAATACAGTAACTGAAATGAAGATGGCATGAGATAGAATCAATAGCAGATTAGATGAAGCAGAGGATCAAATCAGAGATCCTCTGCTTCACCCAATCAGAGCAGAAAAAAAATTAAATTAAATTAAAATAAAAGTTTAAGGGAACACTAGAACAACATTAAATATAACAACATTTGCATCATAAGGGTACCAGAAAGAGAAGAGAGAGGGCAATGGATTAAAACCTATTCAAAGAAATAATGACTGAAAACTTCCCTAACCTGGTGAAGGAAATAGACGTACAAGCCTAGGAAGTACACAAAGTCCTAACAAGAAGAACTCAAAGAGGCCTACATCCAGATATATTATAATTAAATGTCAAAGTTTAAAGAGAATGTTAAAAGTAGAAAGAGAAAAGCAGTTAGTCACGTACAGCAAGCTCCCATAAGATTGTCAACTGATTTCTCAACAGAAACTTTGCAGGCTAGAAGGGATTATTCATAATGAAAAACAAGGACTTACAACCAAGATTACCCAACCCAGCAAGGCTATCATTTAGACTGGAAGGAAAGATAAAGAGTTTTTCATACAAGATAAAGCTAAAGGAGTTCATCACCACCAAATCAGTATTACAAGAAATGTTAAAGCTACTTCTTTAAGAAGAAAAATAAAGATGAAAAAATATGAAAAAGAAAATACAGCAATGAAAAAATTGTGACAAACACAAAATAAAAGCAGTGGCTTGACCAAGTATAAAGCTAGTACAAAGGTTAAAAGGCAAAAGTAGAAAGATCATGTACAATTATAACAATAGATTAAGGGATCCACACAAACACAGACATACAAAAGAAGTAAAAAATTATGACAAAAACATAAACCTGAAGGAGTAAAATGGTAGTGATTTTAGAATGTGTCCAAATTTAAGCAACCATCAACTTAAAACGCACTGCTATAAACATAACTTAGTATATATGAAGCACATGAAACCACAACCAAAAAGCTACAAGAGATATACAAGAATTGAAAACAAAGGAATCCAAACACAATACTATAGAAAGTTATCAACATTTAAGAGAACAAGTTAATAAGAAAGAAACAGAGAAGAATTATAGAAGCAAGCAGAAAACAATTAATAGAATGGCAATAACTATACATCTATCACTAATAACTTTAAACGTAAATGGACCAAATGCGCCAATCAAAAGACATAATGTGGCTGAATGGATAAGAAAACAAAACCCATATACATGCTGCCTATAAGACACCCACTTCAAATAGAAAGACAAACACAAACAGAAAGTAAAGGAATAAATAGATATTTCATGCAAGTGAAAACAAAAAAAATCTGGATTAGCAATCCGTGTATCAGAAAAAACAGATTTTAAACAAAGGCTATAACAAGAGACAAAGGACATTTCATAATTAAAAAAGGATCAATCGAATAAGAGGACATAACCCCTATAAACATTTACAAATCCAACATAGGAGCACCTAAATATATAAAGCAAATATTGATGGACATAAAGAGAGAGTTGACAGTAGTACAGTAATAATGTACTACTAGGACTCTGACACGCCACTGACATCAGTGAATAGATCATCCAGACAGAAAATCAACAAGGAAACAGTGACCTCAAAGGACACATCAGACCAGATAGATTTAATTTATATTTTTAGAACATTTCACCCAAAAGCAGCAGAATATACATTCTTTTCAAGTGCACATGGGACATTTTCCAGGATATATCACATGTCAGACCACAAAACAAGTCTCAATATATTTAAGAAGACTAAAATCATATCAAGCATCTTCTCCAACAATGGTATGAAACAAGAAATTAATTACAAGAAGAAAACTGAAAAACACACAAAAACATGGAGGCTAAATAACATTGTACTAAATAATGAATGGGTTAACAATGAAATCAAGAAAGAAATCAAAGATAAGACAAATGACAATGAAAGCACAATGACTCAAAAATCTATGGAACACAGCAATAGCAGTTCTAAGATGGAAATTAACAGCAATATAGGCCTACCTAAAGAAACAAGAAAAATCTCAATTAACGATCTAATCTTATACCTAAGGGAACTAGAAAAGAAGAACAAACAAGACCCAAAGTGAGTAGAAGGAAGAAAAAAAAAAAAAAAAAAGACCAAAGGAAATAAATGAAATAAGTCTAAAAAAAAAAAAAAAAATACAAAAGATCAATAAAACCAAGAGCTGGTTCTTTGAAAAGATAAACAAAACTGATACAACTTTAACCAGATTTATCAAGAAAAATAAGAGCCCAAATAAATCTGAAATGAAAGAAAAGTGACAACCAACACCACAGAAATACAAAGGATTATAGGAAAATACTACAAACAATTATATGCCAACAAATTAAATAACCTGGAAGTGGAAAATCCCTAGAAACATACAATCATCCAAGACCAAATCAAGAAGAGACAGAAAATCTGAACAGACTGATATTTATTGACAAAAGTGAATCAGTAATCAAAAACTTCTCAACGATCAAAAGTCTTGGACCAAATGGTTTCACAAGTGAATTTTACCAAACATTCAAAGAAGAATTAATATCTGTCCTTAAACTATTCCAAAAAATTAAAGAGGAGGGAAGGCATCTCATTTTACAAGGCCAGCATTACCCTGATTCCAAAACCAGAAAATACCACAAAAAAAAAAAAAGAAAAGAAAAGAAAATTACAGGCTATTATTTCTGATAACTACAGACGCAAAAATCCTTAAAAAGTCTACAGCCATGCCACCCTGAACAAGCCCGATCCCGTCTGATCTCGGAAGCTAAGCAGTGTCAGGCCTCGTTAGTACTTAGATGGGAGACCACCTAGGAAGACCAGGTACTATAGGCATACAAAATAAAAAAATAAGGGATTGTAAGCTGATAAGGTCTTTGAAATCTGTGAGGTCAACCAAGGGTTGCCTCGCCTAAAAAAAAAAAGGCTCAAGAAAATATCAGCAAACCAAATTCAACAATACATTAAAAATATCAAACACTATGATCAAGTGGGATTTACTTCTAGGAGCAAGGTTGGTTTCAATATCCATGAATCAATTAATGTGACACACCATGTCAAAAAACTGAATAAAAATCTTATGAACATATCAAATAATGCATTTAACAAAAACCAGCATCTATTTATAATAAAAACTCCCAGCAAATTGGGGATAGAGGGAACAAACAGTAACAGCTAAATATGACAACCCATAGCTAATACCATACACAACGGTAAAAAGCTGAAAGCTTTTCTTTAGGATCAGAAACAAGACAAAGATGTCCACCTTCACCACTTTTATTCAACATGGCATTGGAAGTCCTAGCCACAGCAGACGAGAAATAAAATTTACACTCAAATTGGAAAGGAAGAAGTAAAACTGTCATTATTTGCAGATGACATGATACTGTATATAAAGAGAACTCTAAAGATTCCACCAAAAAATTAGAACTTATAAATAAATTCAGTAAAGTCTCAAGATAAAAAATTAACACTTAGGAATTGGTTGCATTTTTCTATACCAATGATGAACTATCAAAAAATTAAGAACACAATCCTATTTATGATTGTATTTTTAAAAAAATACCTAGCAATAAATTTAACCAAGGAGGTAAAAGACCTTTACTTGGAAAATTATGAGATACTGAAAAGGAACACTAAAGAAAACACAAATAAGGAAGCATATATCATGCTCATGGACAGAAAGAATTATGTCCATACTACCTAAAGCAGTCTACAGATTCAATGCAATCCCTGTCAAAATACCATTGTTCACAGAACTAGAACAAATAATCCTAAAATTTATATAGAACCACAAACCCCAAATAGTCACAGAAATCTTGAAAAAGAAGAACAAAGTTGGAGGTATCTGATATAAAACTATACTTCAAGGCTACAGTAATCAAAACGGCATGGTACTGGCATTAAAAACAGACACATAGATCCATGGAACAGAATAGAGAGCCCAGAAATAAACACACATACATATGTTCAATTAATTTATGTATGACAAAGGAAGCAAGAATGTAACAATGGGGCAGAGACAATCTTTTTCAATAAATGGTGTTGGAAAACTGGACAGACACATGCAAAAAAATGAAACTGGATTTTTTTTTATAGCATATACAATAAACTTAAAATAGATTAAAGACTTAAATGTAAGACCCAAAACCAGAAAACTCCTAGAAGAAAACACAGGCAGTAAACTCTGACATCATTCTTAGTAATAATTTTTTGAATATGTCTCCTCAGGCAAAGGAAACAAAAGAAAAAAATAAACAAATGGGAGTACATCAAACTAAAAAAGTTTTTATAGAGCAAAGGAAACCATCAACAAAATGAAAAGACAGCCTACTAAATGGGAGTAGATATTCACCATTGATACATCTAATATGGGTTAATATCCAAAATATATAAGAAACTCATACAACTGAACACCAAAAAAACAATTTGATTAAAAAATGGTCAGAGAACTTGAATAGACATTTCTCCAAAGAGGACATACAGATGGCCAACAGACATATAAAAAGATGTTCGACATCGCTAATAATCAGAGAAACAAATTAAAACCATAATGAGATATCAGTTCACACCTGTTAGAATGGCTATCATCAATAAATCAACAAACAACATATGTTGGCGAGGATGTGGAGAAAAAGGAATCTTTGTGGACTATTGGTAGGTTTGCAACTGGTGTAACCACTACAAAAACAGTACGGAGGTTTAATTTGTTACAAAAAAAATTAAAAATAGAACTACCATATGAATCAGTAATTCCACTTCTGGATTTATCCAGAGAAATCCAAAACACTAATTCAAAAAGATATATGCAGCCCTATGTTCACTGCAGCATTATTTACAATAGCTAAGATATGGGAGCAACCTAAATATCCATCAATGGATAATTGAATAAAGATGTGGCACATATACACAATAAAATATTACTTGGCCTTTTAAAAAAATAATGTAATCTTGCCATTTGTGACAACATGTAAGGACCTAGAGGGTATTATGCAAAGTCTGACAGAGAAAGACAAATACCATATGATTTTACTTACATTTGGAATTTAAAAAACAAATAAATAAACGAACAAAACAGAAACAAACTCACAGATACAAAGAATGAACTGATGCTTGCCAGATAAGAGGGGAGTTGGGGGGCTGGGTGACAAAGCTGAAGAGAATAAGTGCGAATTGGCAGTTATAAAAGAGTTACAGGAATATAAAGTACAACATAGGGAATACACTTAATAATATTGTAATAGCTATGTATAGTGTCAGGTAGACACTAGACTTACCAGGGTGATCACTTTGCAAGTTATATAAATGTCTAATTACTATGTTGTATACTTGAAACTAATAATATGTCAACTACAATTGAAAAAAAAAAACAGTATGAGGCTTTATTGTGGAATCTTGATGGTTATCCTTTATCTGGGTAAAGTTGCAATCTTTTCAGTCCCTACATTTTTAAGAGTTGATGTTGGTGTGAGGAATGGTAGTATTAATCAAGAATAAGTGCTAACATCAATCATTTTTCCGCTGGCTATTGAAATGTGTAACAGACACTGTTCATTGTGTAGCTAACATCTGCTCTATGAGCTTTAACTCACTCTGACCAAATCTGCATAGTTTCAGAACATGTCAATATTATATTCATGGACACACTCTAGATAAGAAATAATCCAGTGACCTCTGACCTTTGGTTCATAAAAAAAATATAAATAATGTAACAAATTTTGAAGGGATAATCACATTTGCTTGATTTATGTCCACTGAATATTTCAAGATAAGGGCAGATGGTTAAGAACAAAACTCAAAATATTATAACTTTCCTCTCATTATAATATATATATATTTGTATATATGTAAAATATATATTATATATATATATTCTGAGATCAAACAGGTCTTCTAAAATAAAGGGATAAAACTAAATTAAACTAAACTAAAATAAAATAAAGAGATAAAAGACATTAGAATACAATTCTACTTTAATATTTGATTCTGAATTGTAGACAAACATTGGTATATGTGCAGGTACACAAAGGAAAGGAAATACTGCATAGATTGGCTTTTAATTTATCTTTTAATCACCACTTAGGAAATACTTTAATTAAAGCCAAAGGCTATACAAATTATACTTTATAAATAAATAGAGCTGTGTGCTTAAATTTTAAAATTCTGTATTTCATGGGATGTATTCTTTAGTCACCAATTAAACCAGACACATGTTCCCTAGGTTCTTAACTCCACTAAGTATCAAACTTTAAAAGCATGTTATTAAAGAAAGCCTAATTTTAAACATTCCAAATTTATAAAGTAAACAATTTGCATTATTAAAAACTCTGTATGGAAGGATTCTATTTTTAAAGTTTTTAAAATGAAATTAGAAAGGTTTCACTGCCAAGTAAAGAGCAAATGAAGCAAAGAAAAACACTATAATTATGTCACTGAGGAAGCATGATCCAATTTACCAAGCCTGGATTTGTGCTCAATTTTTCAGAAATACATCTATTGAATTATATCTGAATATGACTTTTTCCACAAAAAATAAGGTGAAAAAGTAATACAAAACAGAATTCCACTTGAATAAATACAAGTTTAAGATCTCTAGAATAGTTTTATACTCTCGCTAATTTTCCATTCTCCTTTACTGATGCAGAGGCAAATCTTGTTTGCATGAGAAATCCTTAACAGAAGATTGCGCATTCAGCTGTTAATCTAAGACACTATCTTTTCAGGAAAGTGTCACTGCATGGTACCTGTAGTAGAAAATTTATATAATTTTACTTAACTTTTTAATGAAATTGGATTAGCTTTTCAATGCGTTGTGCTTTCTGCTCTTATTAAAAGAGCTTATAAAATGTTGAGGCTAAGGGCAGAGATAAACAGCGAGGTTATGTGGAGAACACAAAGCCTGGAGGTTAATCAACTTTACACCTTCTGTGAATGATGATTTTTCAAAACTACTGTACCAAGACCCTCATCTCACACATACAGCCAAACCACGGTCAGTCAAAAAGCAACACATAGCTGTCTGCAGTTAGTTCTACCTATAATTAACTAGAACACTATCATTTTACAGACAATAAAGTTATACATATTAAAAGCAAAATATCATCAATTAATAAAATGGAAAGAGAAAGATCAGATTTTATTACAAAAACCCTTTTTCTAATTATTTAGCAAAGCAATTCTCGTTTATTTAGGAAGTTATACTGAAAACTGCTATTTCTACTCAAAAAGATGTATTAAAGACATTCTTAAGATAATCACACTTCACATTTGAAAAACTTAACAGCAAAATCATGGACGGACAGTCCTCTGGGTAGGTAATGTACTGCATAGGAATATGACCAACCTGAAACCCAAAAAAAGGCAACATCTAGCTGTGTGCCTCTAAGCAATGATTTAATTAATCTCTTCTGAATATTAGGTTTATCGGTCAAATGGGGTAATAATATCTGTCTCATAGGACTGTTGTGAAAGTTAAATAAGATAAATTATGTATAAATGTTTATCACAGTAGCAGACTAGATTTTTTCAATTATTAGAAGTACATCCTTCCTCGCTCCCCACCTCTGAAAAGAGCAACATGTTTGAAATAGCCTGCCATTTTTAAAATGATACTAACATTTAATGTAATGTTACTCATTCATCTCTCTTCCACAACTGAAAAAAAAAGAGTGTGATTCAAGCAAGGATATATCTAATAATCAATGATATCTTTCAAAATAAGAGAATAATTAACAGGCAGCCTAAACATATTAGCTTTTTTTTCACTGCCTCTTTTGGCACTCTACTATGGAAAGTATACTTAACCTCTGTTGCCCCAAAGAATATTCACCTTAATTTAACATTCAATAACTATCTCTTTATCTAATAAAAATTCTAAGGATCCTATAAAGATGTGAAAAATACTAAATTAATATGGCACTACTGAGGATAATTCCTATAATCATGGAGCTGATGTATAAATTCAACAGATTCCCTTGGTCCCCCAGTACTAAGAGAGTCAGTAATTCAGGATATTTTTGTATCTAATAGTAAATCTGAAGGAACAGGAATAAGTAAGTCTACTCCAGACAAACTTGCATATATGATCACCCTACCCACAATATTATCTCTAAAGAGAATGCATCCAAATGGTCTTTTGCTTCAGAAGGAAAATATAGGCACTTTGTTACCTTTCTTTTATTTTGGTAAAAAAAAGAAAGAAAGTAAGCATACCTAGTCCTCAGATCTTGGTTTCTAATATCATTCTCCAATAAACAAAACTTGGGCTACTTGAGAAATGGATGATGATTCTAGAACTGGTACAGAAAATATCAAGATGAATCTGGAGCATCTTGTGGGACTAGAAAGTAAAGAAGAGTGCAAAAAAAAAAAAAAAAAAAAAAAAAAACCCAAACCAAACCCAAACCAAGACCACAATGATGGGAGTCTGTCAACAGGACATAAGATCTGACTTTAAAAACTCCCAATTTGGAGTTGGAACAATATGAGCAACAAAGTAGTACTGGATTGTAATCCAAAACAAAATAAATATCCATGAATCCATACTGATATAAACAAATGATTGTATAAACAAATGAGAGAGAAGAGATAAATCTGTACAGATTTACAAAAAGTGTATATAGATGCTCCAGCTCAACAAAGTAGAACATAAATCTCCACTCCTTAAGTGTGAGTTGTGCATAGCTGCTTACCTCCAAGTATAGTATAAGGAGAGGGAGGGGAAAAGGAAGAATTTTATTGTTAAAAAAAAAAACAAAAAAAAACCTAACTACCTCAACCAAGTGATTAAGGTTAACATCAACAGTGATAAATCAATCACATTGATAATATGGACTCAATATGTTGTGATAAAAATGACCCTTTACCTCTGTGGTCTTCTCCAAAACATATAACCCCAATCTAATAATGGATTTTGTATTGCACAAAATACCTGGCCAGTGTTCTCCAAAACTGTTAAGATCATCAAAAACAGGCTGAAAACCTGTCACAAACAAGAGGTGCCTAAAGGGACGTGACTACTAAATATAATGTGGTATACTAGATAGGATCCTGGAACAATAAAAAGGACGTTTGGTAAAAACAAAGGATGTCTGAATAAAGTATAGACTTCAGTTAATAACAATGCATCAACACTGGTTCATTAATTTTGACAAATGTACCATTCAAACATAAGATAGTAATAATAGGGGAAATTGGTTATCAAGTATATAGAAACTTTGAACTATCTTTGCAATTTTTCTGTAAATCTAAAACTGCTCTAAAATAATTATCTAATAAAAATAAATTATAATATTTAACATACAGATTAACATCAGGAGTCTCATTTTGTCCCAGTGCAACCCAGTCACTCTTATTTATGGTACATGTGGTGGCCTGAGAAAATGAAGGGGTCTGCATGTAGAGAAGCTGACAGTGGAGGCCTTTCAGCATACTGCTATGTACTGCAATTTACATGTGTTCTCAGCTGAGTAGTTTAACTAAACTAACCCTTAAAGGATACATACATGGTTTCAAATATGTCAGGCCAAAAAAAAAAGGTAGAATATATTAATAACGTAAGCATAGGCAAAAAAGCAAAAATGACATTTCTCCCATTCTTATTGTTACCAGTCACAATATGAAGTTAAAAATAATGGTGTTTTTAACTAATAGGATCTGACCAGAAATAGGCCAAAAAATTGTAAAATTATCAAGAGGCCTATCAGCCCTAATCGAATGTTTATTAATGTAATAAATAAAAGTTAGATACATAATATATGAATTTTTAAAAAGTAGTTAAATAAGGAGAGGCAATGACGGATTTATATCCACTATTATTAGCAATGGACCCTAAATATATACTTCAAGATAATAGCTAATGATATTCTGAAACCTTCATAATTAGCACAATATATATTTAGATAAACTTTTATCATTTTTAGTGATGTTTCAAGTCATGCTATTCCCAACCTAGTATTTTATGACATTTCACAAAAGGTAATGACAAATATGTAGAAGTCTTTACATTTTTAACCTGTCTACTTACATGTAATTGTCAGATTATGTTTTGAAAATGAAATACTGAAAAAGATATTCTCAATATATGCTCAATAGCAAACGACTTCATTAATGAAAATAATGCTTTAATTAAAATTGTGAAAGTGTAACCACTGAAAAAGCAGTGTAACCACTGAAAAAGCAGTCACTTGATCAGAACTGAGGTAAGGTTTAAGGGTTGGTACCACACATGAAATTCATTTTCTCCATCATTCAAAGACAAGCTATTGTAGAAAGGCAGATGAGTCCAAAATGTACCAGCTACAGGATATTGCTGATATGGTTAATTTCATAGCAACAAGATCTTTAATAAATAGAGAAATATTTACAAACTGTAATGAGAGGTATAGCAACCAAGGCACAGTATTTAAGTGATTTAGCTCCAGAACCGGATTGCATGAGCTACAATACTGGCAATAGAATTTATTAGCTGTGATACCTTGACATGTTACTAATCTAAGAATTACTATCATCTATAGAAATGAGAATGATAATAGTTTCTACCTCACAGAATTAGTAGAAATATTGCAAGAGATATTTTACTACAGCACTTAAAACAATGCTTGGCACATGGTTAAGTACTCAGTAAATGTTAACTATTATTAGCCATCATTATGAGAGTAATCATGAAAATCTTTTCCACCACAACAAAATTACTGATTATCTTCTGGCAAAGAACTTAAAGGTTATCAAACTTACAGATGAATTACACATTTTTCTTTTACAAATAAATAAGACTTCTAAATTTGTTGGCTTGTTTGGGATATTTTATAAAGACTAAGTGAGGTCTTTGAGAATACTCTATCAATATCTCCTGCTTAAAGGTTATACTGATAATATTGGCCACAAACAGCTAACAGAAAATACTTCACCAGAACTCAGAAACAGTATACATACCCTCAAATCAGGAGAAAAGTTGTCTGAAGTTGAAATGGAATCCGATGATACAACAGAAGCTGATTTTGTATGCACTGAATTCTCTGAATGAGAAGTGGAAGCACTACAAAATACAAAAGCACAATATGTTTGAAAAATAGGGGCTTTAAAAAAACAATTCCAGAAATTTTAACTCCATTATTTATGAAAACTTCCATTGCCAATTAGTCCTACTTTGCCTACCCAATCTTATCTACAAATACTGATAAATTGCAACTCTCTATTCCTGAAGGGTTAACTATTCTTACTATCCACACTCCCTCTGGAAAGACTTCCCCAGTACTCATGAATACAGTCCTGGCTAAATCTTTTTATCTAGCTCATCCATTAATTCATCCAATGAACACTCACTGAGTGATCCAATGAGAAAAACCATTACACCAGGCGCTATGATTTAGAGATAAATATAGCATAATCATCATGTTCATGAAGCTCACAAGCGTGTGGCAGAGACAGTCAAGTAAATAAATGGTGCAATATAATAATGACTCTGACCGCACGCACAGACACGTGTATGCACACACACACACACACACACACACACACACACACAAAGGGAAGAGAGACAGAGAGAGAGGACACAAACATACAGTATGACCTAGGAAGTTAAGGGAGGACTTCACAGAGGAGGTGATATTTCAACTGAGTCTTGAAAGACAGAAAATTGCCAGGCTGCCAAATGAGTAAGGGAATGCCAAAAAGAAAAGAAAGCACTGCAAACAACAGAATAATCAAAGTGCATACAACATTTGAGAAACTGCATTTGGTTCAACAGGGCTAGATGAGCAGAAGGTAAAGCTGGAAGGACAAGCCTGTCTTTGTACATTGTACTTTTCCACCAAATCAAATTCTATACTTTTAACAAGCCTATCTTAAATATCCACTTCTTCCATTATACTACGTAATCACGCTCTACAGTTACTTTTATTCTCTTACATTCCTAGAGAACTTTCGATACCTGATCACATACTGCCTTTTATTATTGGTCTCAGGTATATATTTTGTCTCACCAACTAAATTTTAAGTACCCCAAAAGGGAGAATTGTGTCTTTGTTTTCCATAAAATCTACTTTAGTGCCTGCATATACTGTTAATATGTATTATGTTTGCTAAATTCAAAAATATAGTGATGATATACCTATGCCACAAACTGAATGATTTACATAATTTCCTTTTATCAGTAAAAGAAAATTAAGATTATTTAAGGCAAGAAAAATGGTGGAAAACTCTCACGCACTTTGAAGCTTAAAATACATATTTTTCTAAAGCCTCATTCCCAATATATTAAGTCTTGTCACACCAAAAGTCAAAGGTTTTTCATTAGATTTTGATGAAATGATCTATCTTGAGGTTATATTTAAGAATCACATTTTCATTTTAAAATCTGTCTACCATAAGCCTGCCTATAAGTAAATTATTTTTACAATGTGAAAATCAACTCCTCCACAAGAAATTTTCACTTCATTTTTGTTTTCAGCTTAAGATATGATTGATAAAAATTATATTTAAAGTATACAACATGTTTTAATAGATGTATACATTGTGAAATGATTACCACAATCAAGCTAATTAAAACATTCACAGCCTCATAGTTATCATGTGTGAGTGTGCACACAGTGAGAGAATTTGAGATCTACTATATCTTGGCAATTCCACGTATACAATAAAGCATTACTAACTACAGTCACCATGCTATACATTAAGTGTCCAGAACTTATTTACTTTATATCTGAAAACTGTCCCTTTTGATAAATATCTACCATTTCTCCCTATCAGAAATGTGGTTTGAAAATATATTCTCCCATTGTCATTTTGTTGACTGTTTTCCTTTGCTGTACAGAAACTTTTTAGTTTGATGTACTCCCACTAGTCAATATTATTTGCTAATAGTATCAAATCCAAGAAATCGTTCTCAAGACCAATGCCAAGGAGCTTTTCCCCTGTTTTCCTCCAAGAATTTTACAGATTCAGGGCTTACATCTAAATGTTTAATCCATTTTGAGTTGATTTTTGTGTATGGTGTAATATAAGGGTCCAATTTCATTCTTTTGCATGAGATATCCTTTCACAAACACCATTTATTGAAGAGTCTATCTTTTCCCCATTGTTTATCTGTGGTGCCTTTTTCAAAGACAAATTGACTGTATATGTGTGGTTCTTTTGGGGGGCTCTCTGTTCTATTCTACTAGTCTATGTGTCTGTTTTTTTCTCCAAGTACCATATTGTTTTGATAACTATAGCTTTGTAATACAGTCTGAAGTTAGGAAGTATGATGCTTACAACTTTGTTTTGTGCTCGATATTGCTTTAGCTATTTGGAGTCTTTTGCGGTGCCATACTGATTTTACGAATGTTTTTTCTATCTGTAAAAAAATGTCATTGGAATTTTTATAGAGAATGCATTGAATCTGTAGAGCACTTTGGGTAGCAAAGACATTTTAACAAGATTAATTCTTCCAAACCATTAACATGTGATAACTCTTCATTGATTTGAGTCTTCCTTCAATTTCTTCCATCATTGTTTTACAGTTTTTTTGTACAGGTTTTTAACCTCCTTGGTTAAATTTATTCTTAAGTATTTCACTCTTGATGTGACTGCAATGGAAGTGTTTTCTTAATGTCTATTTCGGAGAGTTTGTTGTTAGCACATAGAAATGCATTTTCTTCAACGTGATTTCTTCATGTTGATCTTGTATCCTTCCAATTTCCTAAAATTTTATTAGTTTTAAGTTTTTTGTTAGTCTTTATAGTTCTCCATATATAAGATCACGCCATCTGCAAAATGTTTTTACGTATTTATACAATATTAAAACCATCTCCCCCAAAAGAAATTCACTTAAATGGATGAAATGGTATTCCAATGGAAACATTTAATATTTTTTCAAATACAAGTATCTCTTTATTTTATTAACTATTTCAAAGTATGATCACGGTTATTTATTTCCAATAATCTATAATATTATAATATTATACAAAGGAGCAACCATAAGAAGTTCTATTATATAATTTTACAATATAATGAAAGAGAAATTAATAGGCTGAGAATGTTTTCTTTCTCTGTTGTAGCCAACTTCTGACTAAATGCCATCTGTGTTAAAATAAACAAACTTTAGGCACAGAAAAAAGCATATATATATATATGTTATATATATATATATATATGCTTTTTTCTTCCTTGACTTTGATCGGGACAGTTTGTGCCCAGCCCAAGATAACATTCTTGCTTTTGGCTCCCTTGTGGCTAAGAGAACCATGTGAAACAATTTTGGTCAATGAGATGTAAGGGTAAGTCTGTTGATGGTTATAGGAACCTTTATTCTTAATAAAGGGGAGCAGAAACAGCAAGGTAACCCTTAACATTTCCCACTTTCTTTGCCTGGTACAAGAATATAAAGCTTAGAAATACTGTAGCAGCCATCATGTAAGCATGACCAACATGCTGGCCTGCTAAGGCCAGGGAGCCAAACAACAGGAAGAATATAAAATCCTCATAATATCAGTAAGCAGCTGAATCCACACCAACAACTCCCTACTTATGGAATTTTTGTCATGTAAAATAAATGGAGCTCAATTTTTAAAATCATTGTAATGCAGTTTTATATTCTGTGCAGCCAACCAAACACCATTCTAAGTGATATAGCAATCAATACCTCATAAAGTATATTTTGGGCAAGTTCAAATGTGTAATTCTACTTTTTATGCATGTAACCTTCTGGGAGAACAGATAAAAATCTTAAAGGCAATGAAACACAATTTGGATTATTGCTTAGAAAAATAATATTGACAGAATATTATAGCATGTACTACTAAAATCAAATAGTTCTTTAGAGCCAAAGTGCGAGTAAATAAGTCTAAGAAAAATAAACAAACCAGGTTCTTTAACAAATACTTTGCAGTCTCAGATTCAGAGAATCAATCTTTCAAACAAAAGTATGGCAAATAGCCTTTAATTATTACCTTTTACTTTCACTCCCGCATAAACACAAGTGGATATCATGATTGACAATGTTATATCTGAATAACCATTATTGTGTTTTTCAATATAACCAGTCTACAAAAGGTCTTAAACTCTAGGCAATCACCGAGATACTGGAAAGGACAGGGTTGGGGATATATCACAGTACTGTTCTTGTGATTATGGCAGGCAGAAGCATGAGCGCACACACACACACAATCTCAGTAGAACTATTGAGATTCTACTGGTATAAACATGAAGTGCTGCCTTTCGTGGCTACTCAGACTGAAGGTGGGCAAAGACACCTAGAACCGAGCTCTATTTTTAGTAGTTATTTTTTCTTCTGTTGCATGGGCTCTTTGCATGTTTCTGATCGCCAAGGGCTGCTGGTATAACACAATCTAATTTCCACTGCTTTTTTCCATTTCTCCCTTACTCATCTTGAGGTCAATGTTTACCTATGTTTACCTTTTATGAACTATTCCACAAACAAGCTCTGTATTTCCCGGAATTCATACCTTTGCTCATGCCATTCCAAAACAGAATGCCTCTTTATCCTAATCTATTACCTAAAATCCTATCTTACCTACTCCTTAAGACCCAGTTAAAAAGCTAGCTTTCCAAGAAGTTCCCCTCTCCACCCCAGGTCTTTCAGCTGAAATTAAGTTCTCATTCCTCTACACTTTCACACACTTCTGTCTATACTCTACAACTGCTCTTAACACTTTCCACATTAGACTAGAGCTCTTTAATTATACGGCTACCTCCTTTTTAAATTATGAACTGCTAGAGTATAAGAATCTTATAACTGGCAAGAGCAAAGACTGCAGTCTGCTAACCTCATTAAGTAGCCACTACAACTTTGGTCCTCAGTTTTCCTAGAACCATAAACTTTATTAAAGTCAATCCGAACATTCCTGTTATTCTTGTCATCTTGAGCCACTCTTCAAATATGCCAGACCTCCTAGTCTGACTATGTGTTTCCTTCATCCATTTTCCCTGTACAAGTCTTCCTTCAGCTATTAACTCTTCCTAACCTTTATACTTGAATTCTTTACTCCATAGTGAATAAATTCCCTTACATCTTCAAAAGAATTCTTCCCCTTCACTTCTTTGCCTCAACTGACAACTTCCTTGTATCCTTTTCTAGAGGATACTCTTCTTTCACATCTAACAAAGCCCAAATGTGAAACCAGCATTTCCCCAGCCCCACTCTCATGCTTTTACACTAGTATTATTTTTCCATTTTCATATATAAAAGTCTTCCTCTGAGATTCAAGGCATTTGGGTAACAGCCTCCATGTTACCATTATCCACTTACCTTTTAATTACTCTTCCCTCACTAAGGATTTTTTTTTAAATTAAGTTTATTGGGGTAATACTGATTAATACGATTACATAATTTTCAGGTATACATTACAATTTGACATCCATACATTCTATTGTGTGTTTACCACCAAAGTCCAGTTTACTAAGGATTTTTTTTACCGGCTCACTTTCTTCTCTAAAGCTTTTTTCTACTACAAAGCTACCATCATCATAGAAATTTAAATGTCCATAAGGATAAATTAGCAATAATCTACCTCAAAATTCCTCAATTCCTACATCTCTCATCTACATTCCCACTTTAGGTTCTACAGTCATACCCTGAACTTTATTGCTTCTAGGAACTACTCAGCCTCTATATTCTTAAACTCAAAGAAACCAGTATCTGACCACAGATGCTGCCCTTTCCAAATATCTCACTTTCTTAACTTGCCCTTCATCTAATCTTCAACCTAGTAAAGACAACTCATTCCTCAAGCTCTCCTTTTGTCATTTTATTGATCTTTTCCCACCTTCACTTCTCTCCCTATCCAACCTGGAATGTATAGTGTAACAATTTATATTCTCTCTTAGCAAAACCTCGGTATACTTACATCCTATCCATTGGCTACCACTGCCCTAATCTCTAAATTTGGATCAATATATCTACCTTCTCCTAAGCTAAACCTTGGCTACTAATGAAGGAAACCCTCACACTGGGGCCAATTAAGATTCATGGTTAGAAATATCAGCTAGACTCAAGGCAGTACTCAGCAAGCCCATAATATCCAATCAATCCAAAGTGCTGTACAGTCTACTTCCCCTTCATCTCTTGAATGCATCCCTTTTTCTATACCAATTTTTACTGTCTTAACACCTGTTCTCTGGACTACTAAAAATTAAGCGTCTCCTTTCTCCTATTCATCCAAACCAATACCAAAGTGATCTTTCAAAAACATTTAATCAGATTTTCCAGTCAAAATGGCGGAGTAGATAAACACTGTGTTTGCCTCCTCTCGTGACCAAATTAAAATTACAACTAAACCACAGAACAACCATCAGTGAAAACTGCTTGAAGCCTAGCTGAACAGAAGTCCTACAGTTAAGAACATACAGAAGGGGCCCCTTCAAGACCAGTCAGGGGGGTGGAGATGCAGAAGGGGCTAAACCCACACCCATATGTGGAGGTCAAAAATGAGGAGGGATATCTCAGCTATGGAGGTCCCCCCAGAGGAGCACGGGGTCCCAGTCCTAGGTTCCAGTGCTGGGAAGACAAGTCCTCACAAAAGCTGGATGTGAAAATCAGCAGAGAGTGTGAATGAATGAGATGGAGGGCTATGGGGGTCCCAAGGTGCCCCTCTTAAAGGGCCATCACCAGACTTACTTGCTGAGGAACTCATTTGCTCTGAGCTCTGGCACTGGTACAGCAGCTCAAAAGGCACCAGAGACATAAAAGAAGGAAGCAAATTGACTGCCTTCAGGGGAGGGCTGGAAGAGCAGCTTTCTCCCAGAAGAAAGAGCAGGCAGAGGCCACTGTTCCCCTGCTTGGCCCTCCCCCAAACCAGCCTGCAAAAGTAGGCTGCTGCCATATCTGAGTTTCCATCAACCTGACTAACAAGAGTCACCCCTCCCTGGTGATTGTTGAAACTCTGCCTCAATCAACTTGCAGGCCCAACCAAGACACTTTCAGTGGCTTTTCCATACAAATGGCCTTTCTTGGCTCATGCTGTGGACTTCCCTAAAATCTCTCAAAGGTCCGCAAACCCCAATCAAGCAGCATCTGACCTTGGTATGCCCCTTACCTCTTGCTGAACAACACCAAGCCTGGCACTAGCAGCAGCCAGTCTTGGTCTGCAGCTTGGCCTCTCCAGGAACAACCAAGCTCAGCATGCATGGACACCATCTGTAGATTGTTTGGTGGCTCAAGCCAAGTGGTCCAACACAAGGAGCAGAAAGCAGTTGAACTTGGCCTGTGGCAGGGGCCCCACTCCCAGGAAGCCCCAGGGGCCAGCACGCCCAATGGCTGGCTTTGGACTAAGCCTGCACCACTGGAACCATATCTGAATATGACACATCCAAGGGGCAGAGAGGGCAGGCACCAGAGCCCTAACAAAGCAATTCCTGCTCCATAGGATCAGCCCTTGCCCAACAGCTCCTCCACTATAGTAACTGGCAAATCTTTACAACCCATCAGCCTGATGGTCAATCCCTCCCATTGACGTGCAAACAGCAACCAAGGCTCAATTACAACAAGAGGGCACACACAACCCATACAAGGACCATCCCTGGAACATCCGGCTCAGGTGGTCAGAAAGACTGTGCCGCTGGGCTCCATAGGACACCTATTACGTAAAGCCATTCTACTCAGATTGGGAGACATAGCAACCCTACTTGATACATAGAAACAAACGCAGGGAGGTAGCCAAAATGGGGAGACAAAGAAAGAACAATACAAAGCTCCAGAAAAAGAACTAAACAAAATGGAGACAAACAATATACCAGAGGCAGAGTTCAAAAGATTGGTTATAAGGATGCTCAATGAATTAAGGGAAGAGTAGAGGAACTCAGTGAGAACTTTAACAAAGAGATAGAAAACATAAAAATGGAGATAGAAACCATAAAAAAGAAGAGTCAGAAATGAATACAATAACTAAAATGAAGAATGCTTTAGAAGGAATTAACAGATTATATGAAGATGATCGAATCAGTGATTTAAATGATAAAGTAGCAGAAAACACCCAATCAAAATAGAAACAAGAAAAAAGAATCCAAAAAAATGAAGATAGTTTATTGGGCCCCTGGGACAACATCAAGCATGCCAACATTCACATCATAGGGGTACCAGGAGAAGAGAGAGAGAACAAGGAATTGAAAACCTATTTGAAGAAATAATGATGGAAAAGTTCAACCTAGCGAAGGAAATAGACATACAAGCTAAGGAAGCTCAGAGAGTCTCAAACAAGATGAACCCAAAGAGACCCACGCCAAGTCACATCATAATTAAAATGCCAAAGGTTAAAGACAAAGAGAGAATCTTAAAAGTAGAAAGAGAAAAGCAATTAGTTACCTACAAGGGAGCTCCCCTAAGACTGTCAGCTGATTTCTCAACAGAAACTTTGCAGACCAGAAGGGACTGGCAGGAAACATTCAAGTGATGAAAAGCAAAGACCTACAACCAAGATTACTATCAAAGCGACTCACTTCAGAGCAAAAGACACACACAGAGTGAAAGTAAAGAGATAGAAGAAGATATTTCATGAAAATCTAAACAATGAAAAAGCTGGGGAAGCAATACTTATACCAGACAAAATAGACTTTAAAAGAAAGGCTATAACAAGAGACAAAGAAGGACCCAGTAATTCTAGTTCTGGGGATTATTCCGAAGAACCCCAAAACCCTACTTTGAAGGGATATGTGAATCCATATGTTCAGTGCAGCATTTTTTACAATAGTCAAGATATGGAGGCAATCTGGCTGTCAATGAATGAATGAATGAATGAAGAGGTGGTACCTATATACAATGGAATATTAGTCAGCCATAAAAAAGAACAAAACCTTGCCACCCACTACAACATGGACAGACCTAGAAGGTATTATACTGAGTGGAGTAAGTCAGACAGAGAAAGACAAATACCATATGATTTTACTTACCACAGAATCTAAAGAACAAAATAAACAAAACAAAAAACCCATAGATATGGAGAACGTTTTAATGATTGCCAGATTGAGAGGGGTCAGGGAGGGTGAAAAAAGGGGAAGGGATTAAGAAATACAAATTGGCAGCTACAAAACAGTCATGGGATGTAAAGTATAGCACAAGGAATATAGCCAATAATATTGTAATAACTATATATACTGGCAGGTGGATTCTACATTTATCTGAGTGATCGTTCCATAAGTCATATATCTAATTATGTTGTACATCTGAAAGTAATATATTGCATGTCAACTGCAACTGCAAAATAAATTACATATATAACTATATATATATAAAAGCAGATCTAATCATATCATTCCCCTGCTTAAATCCTCAGTGATTCCTCACTGCCTACAGAATCGAGCCCAAACTCCTTAGCATAACACTTGAAGTCCTCCAAGATCTGGCCTTCATTCTACATAACTAGCTGTAGCTCTTACTTATCTGAAGCCATTGGGAATGGCTTGCAGATTCCCTAAATTCTCTAGCCATTTCATGCTTGTCCTTTGCTAATCCTGCTGATTTTGCCTGTCATGACTTCCACACACTTCCATGCTCTTTTCATCCCTATCCATCTTGCAGGTGTGACTACTTCTTCCTTTACTGTACACTGTCTGTATTTCTATCGTAATACCTGTAATACCTTATTGCATTTACTCATCTACAAGTTCCTCCTCTCAGATATTTTTGTTATTGTACAGTATAGTATTTCAAGATTTTTTACCACAGTTTCCCCACCTTGCACTCAATAACACATGTCAAGCATCTAAAACAGAGCATCAACTGAGTGTTACTGCACAAATATTATCCAAGTCAGATTAGCTGCATAAATAAAATTATAATGGGCAAAGCTGCTGTTTCATCTCTCACTGATACTACTTTCAGTTGTGACATACTCTAACTGAGAATACAAATGTCTCACAATGACTAACAAAAAACAGCAAGAACTATAATTAAAGACCTGGTATTTATAAAATAAGAAATTATCTCTTAGTACTATGTTAGAAATATTATAAAAATGAATATTAGTCCAACTATAGGAGCATTTGCATTATCAGTGTGAATGCCATTTAAAAATTAAATCTGTCATTTCTATGAACTAAAAGGTGTCCCCCACCCCCCCATTTATGTTGAAGCTCTAACCCTCAACGTGATGTAATTGGAGATAGAGTTTTTAGGAGGTAACTAACCTTTCAGTGAGGTCATATAAGTGGAGGCCTAATCTTTGTAAGAGGAAGAGAGAGAGAGAAAGTCCCCATGCACTAAAGAAAGGCCATATGAGGACATAATGAGAAGGCAGATATCTACAAGCCAAAGAGAGTCCTCGCCAGGAACAACATCAGCCAGCACCTTGATCTTGGACTTCCAAACCTCCAGAATTGTGAGAAATAAATTTCTCTTGTCACCCAGTCTATAGTATTGTGGAAGCAAGCCCGCTGACTAATAGTCATAGAAGATAAGTGTCATCAAAGGAGTTTCTCTTGCTTTTTGAAGTGAAAGATTTCTAATTCGAAATTGATAATTTAAATTATTTTCTTTCTATACAAAAAAGCTTGAAAGTTCTACAAAATATTAAAAAGGACAAGACAGCCCTACTGGATGAGGAGACCTAATTATATCATTAACAGTAACTTTTTTATATCGTTTCAACATGTAGCCAATATAAAAAGTTACTAATGAGATATTTTATATTCTTTTTTTGGAGATATTTTGCATTCTTTATTACATTATTTATCTGGTATGGATTTTATACTTATAGCGCAACCCAATTCAGACTAGTCACATTTCAAGTGCTCAACAACCATATGAGGCTAACATATCAGACAGCACAAGTATAGAAGAACAAGTAAAATAAACCATAAAGAATCAACTCAGAATGCTGGACATTCTATAAGAAAAGTCTGCAAATAGACAATGACATGAAAAGTAAAAGTGGAAGAAACTGCTCTAAATTAAGAGGCTTAAGAGACCTAACTATCTGTAATTTATGACTTGAATCTGTTTCAAAATAAAATCTATTATAAAGAGGCTTTTTTAGACAAGTGGGGAAATTTGGTAAGAATGAGAATTAGATGACAAAAAAGAACTATACCTAATTTTATCAGGTGTGATTATGTGAGAAAATATCCATATTTTTTAGACATGAGCAAAGATGTAAGAATGAAAGGATATGATTTACTTCAAAATAGTTCAGCAAAAAAAAAGAAAATATGACAAATTTTTGATAACTAACTGTTGAATCTGGGTGATAGGTAATCAGAGGTTTATTGTACATTTCTCTCTTTTATGTGCATTTAAAAATTTTTTAAAAATTGAAAATACAATAGTTTTAGAATTTAAAAAAATACAAGTAATTCTAAGAAACATGCATTCATTTGAACTCAGCTACAAGGCTGTTGATAAGTAGCAGTCTTAAGAGCAGTGAAAATATCACTGGACTAAGACACAACTGGCATGAGTTACAGTTCTGGCATCATGAAATAGTAAATATGTGATCCTGGGTTTTTCTAGCAATTTCTTGAAAACAGCTTTAAGTGGTCTAGAAAGATATGTTGAGTAACTTGCCCAAGGTCACACAACTAGTAAGCGGGCATTGTCCAGATCCAGTCTGTGGGAACAAAAAGGAAAGAAAAGAAAAAAACACACAACAATAAATAACTTTTTCTGAGAAAGTCATGAGTAGAAACTTAATGTTCATTCGCCTATTTTTGTTTTTCACAGAACTACATTTCTCAAAACTGTTTACCCCAACTTGATGGAGACTCCAATTGCACAAAGTCATTTCCATGAAAAAAGTTTAAATTTTCCTTTCTCCCTCCCTTCCTTTCACATGAAATATACATAATTTTTATTTCTCATTTTCATGTCTCATTCTAGCTCAGTAAGCCTTGGCTGAAAAAAGCCGGAATCAATTCATACCTGGATTCATGCAGGGACATTAGTCTCATCTCTTTCTAATATATTATATTCAAATCCGAAAGAATAATTTCCTTCAACCAACACGCCAACAATTCCTTAGCACCTGTATTTGTTATGATGAAGGTGCTTACACTAGCACCCAAATGCCTCCAAATCAAATTAAATCTCATAATCATAGCTTTCAGAGTGTCAATCCTCTCTACCACACCTAATTCTAGCTCAAGCTAATATTTTACTCCAGCTAGATAAATATGTTCCTTGCCTCTGGTCATGACAAATCAGACTCTCCTTACTTTCTACTTTAAATATCTTTGCATTTACACTCCAATCTGTCTTCTCTTCTGATCGACTGTGGTTTTAACCACCTAAAACTTCTGTTGAAGGTTTATTTTCTACAAGAAACCAGTCCTAAGTTATTCTTACTGGTTCCTTCCAATAAGCCATTATTCCAACATGCTTGCATTTGTATTCAGTTATAGTTATGTTTATATTGACATACTATGCTTATATTAATTTTTATTCATACTGATGCATTATATGGTACAAATATTCCTTTAAAAATGTTACCAGTTACCAAACCCTTACGATGTACCAAATACTGGAATACAGAACAGCCTCTACCCTTGAGATTTCAGCCCTATAAGAAACATTATACCACATAAGCACATTTATAATACCGTGAGAGGTACAAACAAAGGCTAGGAGAAAAACTCAAAGGAAATCACAGTAATTTGAAGATTAGAGGAAAGAAATACGCTAAGATGAATCATCTGAGACTGCTATTTTTATAGGAAAAATGGTCGAATACCAACTATTCCATATGGCTCAATGTGATAAAATGTAGGAGACAGAAGAAATTTTGCTGGGCCTTTAAGGATTTCAAGGCACAGATCAAGGCTTTATAGATAATAAACATAAACACACATAAAAATAAATTTTTAAAAGGTCTTGGAAATACAGGTCATAGTTTGTGAATAAACAGTTTGTGAATAGTTTGTGAACAAATAGATAAAAGGCTAAAAAGGAAGCCTGGTGCCAGACCACTGAGAATCCTAAATGCCAGGCTTAAAGGCCTTGCTAGGAAAAGACAAGGGCTCACTATTAAGATACCACTCCACACCTTCTATGGTGGCTATAATCAAAAAGACAGACAATAACAAGTGTTAGCAAAGATGTGAAGAAACTGGAACTCTCAAATACTGCTGATGGGAATGTAAAATGGTACAGCACTTTGGAAAACAGTCTGGTAGTTCTTTAAAAGGTGAAATGGTTACCAAATGACCCAGCAATTTTACTCCTAAATATACATCTAAGAGAAATGAAAACATGTCCACGCACAAAAAGAAACACATAAACATACATTAATGTTCATAACAGCATTATTCATAATAGCCAGAAAGTCAAAATGAGCCATGCTATTCCTCTGTTTTAAATGTTTCAATGGCTCCCCACTGCTCTATCTTAGCATAGCGTCTAGTCACTATACAACCTACTCCCTGCCTCCTTCTCCAGCTTCTTCTTGTGTATCTGTCTCTCCCTTGCTCTCCTCAGTCCAACCACACTGGTCTTCTATGAGATCCTTAAATAAGCTGGCCTTCTAAAGGGAGCATGGTTCTGCCAAACTTCTTGACTTAAGTTCTCAACTGAAACATCACCTTCTCAGGGAAATTTGACCAGATGCTCCAGGCCAGTGCCCCTAGTGGTTGCTCTTATAGCACTTTCTGCTTTTCATTCTTTCCACTTAACAAAGTCTGCTCTTACATTTCTTTGTAAATGTTTGAAACGTCAATGTCCCCTAAGACTACAAATTTTAAGAAGGAACCATGTCAATTGTGCTCACTACTCTACTCCTAGGACCTAGCATTGAAATATTTATGAATTAATTAATAAATTAAAGAATGATCAAAAGATTGGATTATTCTAATCACATCCATCAGAGGCCATGACTACAACATCCAAGACAAAATGAAATACAAACAGTAGAGGAGGAAGGGCAGAACGAGAGTAAGGGAAGATACACAGAAAGTTTCATTTTCCTTCTTGAGCTTTGTGTATACATTATTTTATATACCATACATAGTGTCCCATTTCTATTTAAAAACTTCTTAGCACATTGGAGAAAACATTTATTTAAAGAGACTGTCTTGAGTAAATGACAAATAATCCTTAAACAACTGGTGGGAAGCTGTTATTTCCACTGGGATTGTTAAAGCAGCAGTAGTTGAGAACTGAAAAACCAAGTTTTTAGTCCTGTCTAGCTAATGGCAGTATTCTTGGCCAAGTAACTTAATCCTTACTCCCCATTACAGTTTTGTTATCTGTGAAAAGTAATAATTAGACTATTTTAGTGGTTAGTTTTTTGGTGGTCATATAACTATTTGAGAACCTCATGAAACCTATTCCATGACTTGCTTACAATGTCAAGGACTTTAAGGTTAAGAACCCTGGCCAACATGATCCCGTTTAGTTCTAATGCAGTACAAGGCTTCCGAAAAGAGTATTCTACCTTTTGTAATATTCATACAATATCTAAATAAATATTGAAAAATTATATTAACTGTCCAAAAAGTATATGTGTATGTATGTGTTTGTGTCTCTATATATTTTCTAATTATGTAATCATGGCCTTAGTCTTGCATATGAAGACTCAAAGACTAAATAGAAATACTCCAATATTGTATTTCTCACAATAAAGAGAATATTTATTCTCACAATAAAGACAATCTTTAAGAGAATACTTATGTACAACAACGTCAAAGGGAAACTAAATCCAACAGCTACATTTATTTCAGGAGCTCTGGGCTATCGCTGTGTAAATATAACACTCCTGGTTACAGATAAATATAAATGACATCCTATCAAGAAATATAAGCCACAATTTCTTTTAATATTTTGTTTTCATATTAAGTGATTTCATCAGAAAATATATCTTTTAAAATACATTTGAAAAATATTGTAACTTAGCTAAGTAATGATTCTATTTCAAATGTCTTACATTTCAAAATATACCTGTAATAATTAAGGGGTGAGACCCCCTAAAAACAGATATAAACTCGGCTCGAAAACTCTTCTCTCTAAATAATTTCATCAGATTGAACTGGAACAGAGGAATATAAACTCAATTGACTCAAGAACAGGACCCCTGCCAGTGCCCAACAGGGTTATGTTTACCAGGCTTCATATTATGTGATTTGCACACTTACTCAGTGTGACCTCAGTACACTGGAACTCATTATTAGCTTCAGTGGTCTAACTCATCTGGAGTACTTCTCCTCTGCCAAGGTGAAAATGAAAACACATGACTTGGAGTATACTTGGTACTTGCATTTCTGACAGCACACTTTTTTTTTACACATTTTTCTTTCAAACACTACATGTGGTTTTCTTCACAAGTCCCTTTCTAAATCTGCAGGGCGTATTCCAGTTCTTAAGAATTTAGCCACCTTCCACATCACAGCAAATTGTTTGTCCTCATTGGCTCCATTTTCTTAGTACCAACTCACTCCTTAATCTCTTGCAATCTGGCTTCTGCTTCTATCGATCCCCTAAAATGGCTCTTTCTATCATTACTAATGACCTGATTGTAAAAAAAAAATAATGCTCTTTTCACAGTTCTGATACTATAAAAAATTCTCATCTCTCTTCACTAACATATTATTTTGGTTATCCCATAATCTCAGTTTAATTTAATAAAGACTCTTGAGCACCTACTATATACGAGATAGGAACTCCTAGATAAACAGAGATAAATGATTAACAGGCTTGCTGCCAATAATGAGCTTTCACTCTAAATGTACATAATTCTGGTACACCAAAAACACAGCACAACGTAGGATATGAAAAACACAATACAACATAGAACGACAGCAAAATTAAGGTTTGAGAGTTGAAAAGATCATATACAGCTTTAATTTAGGGGCTTAAGAAAAGTTGTAAGAAAGAGATTGTGTTTGAGGTTGGCTAGAATATCTTCTCAAAAATTTCATTAAGCAAATGAATAGCATTAAAAAAGTGGAAAATTCGGGGCATATTAAATCATTGTAACAGGTACACCACTTTGGTTGGAGTACCGGGTACTTACTTATAACACACAATCAGAGATAAGCCTAAAAAGGTAGGTTTTAATTAGACTGTAGAAGGTCCTGAAAAATAAGTTGATATTTAAATATTTAGTGAAAGTAGTGAGAAGCTACTGAAAGTTTCTGTGCTTTAGGAAGATTATTTTAACAACAGTCAAAGAATGGATGATAACAGCAAGATATTTGTTAGACTATTAGAAGACCTCACGTCAGAGGTAATAAGGGCTTAAACTAGCAGTAAACATGAAACAGGAGTGGATACAAGAGACACTGTGGAGACAGAATCAACAGAATTTGGCAATTGACATGAGAAAGGTAGAGAAAAGGGTCAAAATATGATCCCAAGTCACGTTGACTGAGAATCCAGTATGCCAAATTAGAGAGCAAAAAAGAAAAGTAGGTAGTTTAAGGAGCCTACCAGGTCCCTCTTGGAATTTTTAAGACTGAGATGGCACCAAGGCATTCAGAGGGAAACATGCAGCACCCCACACACTAGTAGGCCAAAGGATTTAAGATTTTACCTGATCATGCATTCGTTCGTTCGTTCATTCATTCATTCATTTATTCATTCAGGCAATATTTACTGCTTACTCTATGTTAGAGGAGCAGCACTGTGAAGATACATATGATACAGCAATATTAAATGTGTTTCCAAATTATAGCCTTATGGGAGAGGCAGAGTCCTATTTAACTATCTACAAATCGGACTGTGATAAATGCTATAAGAGTGGTTTAAAAAATACTACAGGAAGATAGAGAAGGAAAATATTATATGTGACTAGGAAAGGTTGAGGCAGACTTGAAAAATGTGTCACTTTTGATGGACATGGCCTGTTAGCAGGATTTCATGGTAGAGAGGAAGAGTAAAACATTCCAGAGTACGGCATAATTAAACATTATTTGGGGAAACCAATATGACCGTGCTTTGTGAATCACGGCAGGGGTGGAGGCAAGAAAGGATTAGCTACGTTCTATGGAGAAACTTACGTACCATGGTAAGATTTCAGATTATATTCTGTAGGCAATGGGAAGCCATCAAACATTTCTGAACAGAAGTGTTATATATTCTGCTAAAGTTATAGAATACCAATTGGGGGTAAAATTCTAGAGGAAGTCAGTTAATAGGCTATTGAATTAGATCACTTATAGACAACTGAAATAGGTCACATAATGACAAAGACAGGAAATATAGAAGAAAAGTTTGAATGGGTATGTGGCAATATGCAACAGATTTTAATGTTTATTAAATTTGAAGTTCTTGCAAACTATCCAAGTGTATGTGTTCATAAAGTAAATGGAAATACAAAACTTCTCCAGTTTTGACATTCCCTGGAGAGGTTATATTAGGTTTGGATAGCTAAACCTATAAGGCTGAATCATGTAACCCAGGAACAGGATATAAATCAAGAAGAGATGTGAGATTTAGTGAATGGAATTATATTCATTTTCATAGAGACTGGAGGCAGATATATAGAAAAAAATGAGATGAAAAAATCAAGAGAAACATTTAGTGAAAGCCAAGAAGTGTTTCAGAATAGGTAGTCAGCAATATGTAATACTACAGAGCAATTAAGGAAAATAAAAGTCCAATGGATTTAAGAAGACATGCTAAACCAATTACTATGCCAACACAGTCTATATAATGTTTTAGAAACAATAATCTAATATGAATGAAAAAATTGTGGTAATGAGGCATGCACTGCCTCAACTTTTTGCTCTTCCCTAAGTAAATTTATCTATATCCAAACCCAGTCTTTATTTCTATCTTAGATGATGGCATGACCCTTCTCAGGTTCAAGGCCAGTCCTTTCTCCTGAGCTCTTCATCCTGTCCCATTTAGTCTTCTTTTTGGGGTGTATCTGTGTACACGCATGCATAGGTTTTACGTAAGACTGAGCATTTAGGAGGAACTCACTAGTGATTTGCTGAATCAATGTCAGAATCATTAATAATACATATTGAGTTCTACCTTCAACTACTCTATTGATATTGCTTTCTAGATGTCATCAATGACCTCAGAAAGAAACCCAGGGGTTGTTTCTCTCAGTTGCCCTCCTAACCTCTCTGAAGTATTTAATATTATTACCACTGCCTCCCTCTTGGGATTCTTTTCTCTCTAAACTTCCATTGTTATCAAAATTTAATGGCTTTCCTTATACTCCCTCCTCTGGGGTTTTTGGTTTTTTTTTTCCAGTTGCCTCTAAATATAGATTCTCTTAAGAGTTCTGACCTTGGCTCTGTTCTCTGTACTCAATCTCTCTGAAATGCCATGGATTCCCATAGCTTCGGTTATCACCTCTATGCAAACAATTTTCAAACATATCTTTGGTCTTTTCAGTATTCACAGATATATTCTACTGGTCCCACTTTCTCTCTCCAGCCCTGTTTCTCACTCTGATCCTGCTTTGCTACAGCCCACACCTTACAATGCCATTAAGCTGTATGGTAAGTAACTAAAATTACACCAAATAATATTTTTTAAATTGTTCCTTCTGAATGCAAGTATAGGCATTAGTTATCCAACTATTCTCATATCCAGACAGTGAATTATAGATTATAACTTTCAAGGAACTCTGAGATCATGTTAATGAAGCTCTCTCATTTACAAGTGCAGTCCAGAGAAGTGAAGTGAATGGTTTTAAGTATAATATCAAATTAGTGGCAGAGCCAGCTAAAGAAGCAGGTCCCCTTTTGACTAAATCACAGTGTTTCTGAAAGGGAGTAAAGAATCAAAAGGATAAATACTCTCCAGGTGCTTATTATCTAACTAGGGAGATAAAACACATGTGCGTCCCTCCCCCCTGCTTCCTCCCACCACACACACCAATATTTCTACTCCATAATCTTACTATATAAGGATGAAGTTCTGTTGAGAACAATCAGGGAATGCTCCCTGGAGAAGAGAAAGCTGAACTGGATTCCGAAACGGGTTAAGAACAGGACTACCAGCAAGCAGTACATTTAGGCCTGTTTCCCATAATTTTTAAAAAAGTTTTTGGACAACACAAGTATCATATTTTATATGAGAAGACTGGATTGTTAATTAAATGCCCAATTTAGAATTTCATATAAATCCAAATGATATTGTAGGATCTGAAAGTAAATGAAGATAAGGCTCCAATGACAATCTGATATCTCATAGAAGGTTACTGTTCCTGGACTCCTTATCTATTTTACCATTTAAAACTACTTCATTTCCTTTTATTCCTACCAAGTAGCCATGCGACCTGGGGCAGAATGCTGTACCTCTCTGAGTCTCAGTTATGTGTAAAATGGAAATGATAAAATCTACCTCGTATAGTTGGTCATTTACTCAGCTTCTGTGTTCCAAATAAAACCACTCATTCCCCCCAGCACCCAGCCTCTCTCAGAAGTTTAGAAAGGGCATCAGATTGTCAAGCGCTCTGGAGGAGTAAACTCTCTCCATCTCTCTCCAGTTTCCCCAACACCACTGGTAAAAGTGAAGAGGAAACCCCAGAATTGTGATCCTTATAGGACATCACCCATACCTCCCCCTCAACACTTACAGTCTCACCACACTCCATCTTCTCTATCTTAAAACTATAAGGACTAACTTCATTATACCCTTTACCTCTATTTTCAACAGTTCCCATAAGAGGTCAGAACTAATTTCCTCTTCTGATCCCATCTTCCATTCAGCACTTACCTCCCCATCCCCAACTCCTGTGCTTTTGGATTTCAAGATCAATCATCAGCAAAATATTTCCTCTATTCTCTCTCTTAATGGTCTCTTTACCTTTTACTCTATCTAAAGCCTGGTTTTTCCCTGAGGACACTGCTCTCTCAAAAAGCTCTTTCAAATGGAAAAATAAGGCCTCATTTTCTCTCATATACCCCTCTCCAATCACTGGGTCTAGCAATTGGGCCTTGTTCCTCAATACTACTTTCCAGACTCTTTCTTCTGTGTCTAAAAACCCCAAGCATTCAATCTCATGTCTTCATGAGATTCTCAAGGAATCTCATGACTCCCTGTTAAAGTCATCTACCAATCTCTAAGTAAGTCGCTATCCCTCATTCTTTGAAGAATTAGCTTCAGGCGTCTTTCCCCAACTTATTAAATTCCATGGCCTGTCACTACAGCCATTCCCTTGCCCTTGCTTGCTTCATGGTACTTACACCCAAATGCTAGTTAAAACCAGCTCTGCCTATTCCAGACCTGTGCCTGCACAGCTGAATAGGGTCAAGGAAAACACACCCTTATGGCCTGGACTTACTTTAAATTCATGATCTCTTATGTCAACTAGGGTCTTAATACCACCCAGCAACCACATTTCCCTAGTCATATACTCTCCCATTCTTCTGAACAACTATTTCAGATTGTTTTTTCTTTCCTCACCCTCTACTGCCCTCCCCATCCTGAATTTTAGATGATTTAAGATTACCATTTCATAAAAAAATATAGAAGGAATCAAAGATCTTCCACAAGCTCCCTCAATTACAAGCTATGTGCATCTGTGCCTAGGTACTCTGCCTTCCTGTTACTATAGAGAAATTGTCCCTACTCCTATTTAAAGCTAGCTCCTCCACTAAATTACATCCCCTTTCATCTACACAAGAAAATCTCTCCAGCAATTCTTCCCTCTAGTTCCTGCATCATAAAATTTTCTCTCTTATCGTCCCAACCAACATAGAAATATGCTATTTTTCTCTCAACTGAACCCCTTCAACTGCCACTTCTTTTCTCTGAGCTTATTTATAGCAAAACTCCTTGAAAGAGATGTCTATGCTCATTGCTTCTAATTCCTCACCTCTCATTCTCTCTTGAAGCCACTTCTATTAGGCCAGCAAAACTGCTTTTGTCGCGGTTATCAAGAACATCCACTTTGTTAAACTCAATTGTCAATACTTACTCCTCATCTATGATATAGTTGCTCCTTCTTTGAAACATTTCCTATACCTGGCTTTCAAAACACTATATTCTTATGGCTACCTCACTATTCACTAGCTTCTCTTTCTCTCAGGACTCCTGTAATGATTGCTTCTCATCTTCTTAACCTTGTAATACCGGAGTGCCCCTGAACTCTCAGTCTTTGAATCTCTTATCTTTATGACATATAACTGCCCTCCTTAATAAGCTCTTCCAGTCTCACAGCTGCAACACCTTTAATTTGATGAACCCAAATTTATAGCACCTTCTCTGACTTTAATCTTGAATTCCAGATTCCAATAACTTACTTATTTAACACTTCCAGGTGGATGTCTAACATGCCCAAAACCAAACTCCTGCTCTTCTCCCTGAAACCAGTTCTAATATCTTAGTAAATGGTAATTCTATCCTTCTAAACTTTCTTGGGCCCAAAACTTTGGAGTCATCTTTGAAGCTTCGATACATAACTTGTTCAACCAATTAGGAAATCCTGTTGGCTACATCTACAAAATATGTCCAGCACCCAATCACTCCTCTCTACCTCTTCAGCCACCACTATCATCCTCTTCCTGGATGATTCCAGTTGCTTACAAACCCGTCTCCATGTTCCTGCAGCGCAGTCTGTTCTTAATAGCAGCCAAAGTAATCCTTTTGAAACATCTGATATAGTCACTCGTCTGCAAAAAACCACCCACTACCTTCCAATCTCACTCAGAATAAAAGCCAAAGTCCTTAAAAGGCCTAGAAGGTCTTTTACAACCTGCCCCACCCCTTAATTCCCTAATCTCATCTTCTTATATTCTCTCTTTTGCTCCCTTGTACCACACAGACTCCTTGCTGTTCCTCAAAAACACCAAGCAAGTTCCTACTTCCAGACCTATACTATATTGTTGGTTACCTCTCTCTTCTCACAAATATGTCCCTATTTTTCCTTTACTTCCTCCAGCTTTTTTTGTTCAAATGTTGACTTCTTAGTGATAAGTTCCCTGGACATTTTATTTAAAATTGCAAACTACTCCAAACGCACCCATTCTCTATTCCTTTCCATCTTTATTTTTCCTAGAGTACTTATTACCATTTGACATACTTTTTGCTTTACTCACTTATTTTCTGACTCCTCCATTTAGTTAATACTTACTGAGTACTTACTTACCATATATATGCCAGAAAGTTCACATATTAATAAAGATTAAATAATGAATGCAAAGAGTTTCACATTACCTGACAAAGAGAAACATCGAAACAATGTAAACTACTTTAACAATGTGATCCTTAAATAAGCAAGCAGCTAAATCATCCATAATCAGATAATCTCTGCCAGAGAAATTTTATTTTTTTGAAACAAGACAAACAAATAAAATAACCTCAAGAAAAGGAAATTTCATACTCTAGTAACCGGTTCTAATTATTAAATCATTGTTGGAAACACAGATCTTTTCTATTTTCATGGCATGTGCTGTGTACTATTTTATTTCATGACCAAAAAAGGATTTCTACAGTTAAGCATTTAATAGTGACTATTATATGTAACAATACTAAAAAACATCTCTACAATAAGATGCAAGGGATACTTTGGCAAATGCCAACACATAAATAAACTACTCTCCAGCTCCAACAAACACATGTAAATTTAAGCTAGAAAAGAAAGAAAAATTAGGTTTCATAAATCATGGAAAGTCATTTAGCCTCTCAGAGTCTCAGTTTTATATTGCAAAGTTAGGATAAAAATAGTTGCTCTTATTATTTCATTGGGTAGTTACAAAGACCAATTAAAAATAATATGAAAATGCTGTCTAAAATGTAAGATTCTTTTATATATAAATACCACTGTTAAATCCCCCAGGGAGCATTCTGCAACTGATGTGATAAATGTGGAAAATGAAGTTACTGTTAAAATGTGTAAGACTTAAGTTTAAGCAAAAAACAAATGTGTATGGGGATAAGAAACAAGACCTCTTCTCAAGAAGACTTTCTAGACACCTCTTCTCAAGAAGACTTTCTTAACACCAAAGAATTGCTATTGTTTTCAAGCAAGTTTATGTTTTCTAGTTTGGTAAAATGCACAAAATCAATAAATGCTTATTTACCAAGAAAACTTCCCAAATAAAAATTAGAACTCTTTAGAGATTAGTGTTTACAACATATTCATTATATTAACAGCAATAAAATAGTAGATCAGATCTATTTGTAATAAAATAATTTAAAGAGATAACTGATTTATAGCAAAAACATTAAAATATTTTAGATTAAATCCATCATTACAAAGGAAAAAGGCTTGTGGAAGTCACAAAATGTCAAAAAAAAACACATCATCTCATTTCTGACAAAAGCTAAATTGGATAAAATTTGAGCACACAAATGAAAAGATGACAAAGATTCACAGGTTCATGGTCCAAATACACTTTTAAATGGCTCTTAGTTTCATAAGTTTCAAAGAGAGATTTCAAACGGTAAAGGTTTTTTTAAATTGCGCTTACTATTCAAATTAAATTATAGCTTTTCTATATTATCTGTTTTAATCACTAAATGCTATCTCCGAAGTCCTGTCCCCTGGCCCCAAAAAATAAATAAATAAATAAAAACATATTTTGTTGTTTCAGTTCGGTTTTTTTTTTTTAGTTATTCTTGAGAATTAAGCTAAAAACTTTCAAATTAAGAAAATTATGTCTAAAGAAATGAATGTACCTACTACAGAAGTACTTCTTGCCTCATTACTGAACTTACAAATGCTGAAAAAGGCAGAGATATCTGTCTCCACATAGTAGGGGTTTACTTATCACCTCCAAATATTCTCTCATGCCTCAAAGCACCCCTCAGCTGCCTTGGAAGGATGAAGACTTAAAACCTCTATCTCTAACTAAAAGCCTCTTAGGCACCTTCTCTCCTGTTCTCACTCTTCCCCTCCATTCGGGGAGCGGAAACTTCCTAAGTCTTTTTTATGCCCTCTCCTCTCTTCCACAGACACTTACTAATATCAGTGTATTATGTACTAGAAGTAGAGTTGAAAACAGATTCATTTTCTTCAAGGGATTTACAGTCTAATAAAGGTGCTGGATATGTAAGTATCTCTTAATAGTGCAGTGTGAGGACAAAGGGATATAAAGGATGCAAAGAAAACCCTGAAGAGAACACAAAGCACAGAAATGCTTAGTGGCTGAAAACATGAGCTTTAGGGTCACAGAGACTTGGTTTCACCATTTACCAAATAATAATTCAGGCAAGTTACCTAATCTAACTTCCTTTTTATAAAATAATGATATCTTATGACTAATAAAAATCAAAAAGCATGATCTATAGAAAGTAATTAGTGCTAAATACTTAACTACTAAAAAGTGTTCAACAAATAGCACTGTAGAAATACAAGAGTACCCTCTTTAGAAGGGAAAACAGGATGAAATCAGAAATAAAGGTGTCCTTTTAAGAAGGAATCCACTAATTAAATTAAAATGATGCAAAGCATCTGGTCCTAAAAGTACTTCTCACTTAAATCAGTACTGTAAAATGTCCTCATTAACTAAATGTACAAACGTAAACTTATTTAAAAAAAAAGTTTTAGTTAATGAATGTTTTAGTTAATACAAAAAGTACAAAAATCAGGGGCAAAATTTTTAAAAATATATTAGACGCGTACACATACGTCCTCATGCATGTGCATGCACACATCCAATGTAACTTTTCTTTATTCCCTATACTGTACTGTGACTACTCTGTAACTGCCAATTTGTATTTCTTAATCCCTTCCTGTTTTTCACCCAGTCCCCCAACCCTCTTCCCATCTAGCAACCATCAATTTGTTCTCTGTATCTATGAGTCTGTTTCTGCTTTGTCCATTTTTGTTCTTTAGATTCCACATATAAGTAAAATCACGCAATATTTCTCTTTCTCTGTCTGACTTATTTCACTTAGCATAATACCCTCTAAGTCTATCCATGCTGTTGCAAATAAGATTTCATTCTTTTTTTTATAGCCAATATTCCATTGTATATATGCACCACCTCTTCTTTAACCAATGGTCTATCAATGGACACTTAGGTTGTTTCCATATCTTGGCTATTTTAAATAATGCTGCAATGAATATAGGGATGCATATATCTTGTAACTTCTGATATATTCAAGCAGAAGGCTGGCCCAAAGCTTCAATCACAAAACCAATTCCATCATCAGTATTTTCCAATGTAACCATTAGCAAAGCATTGACCCTCTCTGGTTCTGCTGGTTTGCCAGATGGTTAACCTTTTTCCCATTTTCCCTGAGAATACTTGCCAGCAGCACTTGTGGCTGCAGCGTTTACCTCGAGATAACCCATAGATTACAGTCCTAATCCTACCTCCAAAGTTTGCCTTGAAATATCTCGCTTTTATTATTATTTTCACATTGCTCTAGTATACTGATAGTCTTTGGAAACAAATGACACCATTCTATTCATAGCATTCTCTTTACAAAATATAGTAATTCTCAATCGCTGAAGATGTCAAATCCTAGAAAACAGCATTCCTATGCATGATGTTAAATGAATGCTGACAGTGAGCTCCACTTTTTTTTTCTAAATGGGAAAAGGGTTAATGGAATTATCATTACTGTCAATCACACTAACATTTAGAGTTATTTCACAATAATGAACAAAAAAATAAAATCTAAGCACTAACAGATGTCATAAATACATTTATATTCATTCCTCTTCTCCTGACATATTTCAAAATCCAATAAAAACATTTCTAGCAAAAGTGAAAAGGTTATTTCTGAAAAGTAGAAATACAGATAAACATGCAAGCATTAGACACTCTTAATTCAAAATGGTCTGGAAACAAGTCACCTATCTTTTCATATCTAGTAAACAAATGCCTCCAGAGGACCTGGAAGAGGTTGCATTTCTTTAATTTAGTCATTACTGACCATAGTCATTATAATAAGAACTAAACCACTTGCCTTATTTAAATTGCTTGACTCCTATTGCCAATTTAATTTTTCTTCAATATTCCACGGAAAGAAAAGGTTCTTTTTAAAAAATATTCTCTTGTAAGTAATGTCCTAAGCACACACATAGCATGTTTGCCCAAGAACATTAAAGAATGTGTTCTACATTCTGACTGTGAACAAGCTTTTCTAGGAATGCAAATTTTGCTTTCAATACTTAACACAATGAACTACAGTGTCATAAGTACTGTTCACGTGCTATTAGTCATTCTGTTGAAAATTTATTTTAAAAAATAATAATAAAAGGCCTGTAGTGTATATAAAGCATTTGGGACACAAAAGACTTATTGTCAGACTATTTGCAGGATCCCCAAAATAGAAAAACAAGTCCCAAAAACAAATTAACTTGAGCTTATAATTACTTTTAAAAATGCTACACCACCAGAACCCTAAATTTTTAAATGCAACCAATCTATAGTGTAAAAGAGATGGCATAAATGATCTTATCATCATGGCATCTGATTGACAGAGATAAGAGACTATATTCTGTATTCTTTAGAGAAACAAAGGGGATTTGAGCTCTGGGACAGCTGGTGCATGTTGGCACTTAGTCTGGAAAATCTCAAGATTCTGAGATACATGTGTCCTTGGGTACAGTTTAATTTGTGTTATTTTCAGGTCTAACAGCTATATTTCCCAAACTAAAAGTGAGGGCATATTATTTGGTAATGTAGGAGCAAGTCTGAAAAACCAAGTTGAATACAAAGTGGTTTATATATGTCTTTGTTTTTTTTTTTCTGCAGAGTACTGATTCTTCAAAGATCTTATCTGGAAATATAAATAAAACAGGTAAAGGCCTAAGTATTCTAGCCAAAATGAGTGTGTCCATGGGGGATGGGCTAAGAACTGAAGAATAGGAGGTGCTTTGAGTCTCACCACTAATCCCAACACTGTCAGTAGTCCCTTAAGAGTTTCTCAGAACTCCTTCAAAAATATGATTCAAACTCAGCTGAAATGAAAACTCATATGGATTCATAAGCAGTCTGGAGGGGAAAAGTTATTAATATATCAGTTTAACCAAGAAAATGTCATATTAACCTGAAAATTGGTCAGATCATTAGAGCTCAAAGCATATTACTCTGAAACTGCATTTCCTTTCAGAAACAAACATTTCCATTCCAAATTGAAATGTAAGGTCAGAAACACTAAAAGACGGGAGTTGACCTATTCAGTAAACACTTGCTCAACAAATACTTTTACCAGAACAAATTTAGGAAAACATAGGGAATTCATGCCTTAATAAATAATCTTGCATATAATTTTCTCATCCCATCATGCAAATCTGAATTCACTATTAAAATTAGAAAAAGTCACATATCCATTCTTCAGGCTATCTATATAGATATTTTTGTTCTTCCCAGAGCAAAAATGAATCAGTCGCTCCCCTTTTAGTGTAATAACTTTTCTGCACAAACTTGAAATCATATAAGTTATTTTGTTCTGTTTATATACGTTGAAGTTATTTTGTTTTGTTTTATAGTCACTAAGTTAAAACTTTCAATAGGAAAAGAATATTCAATGTCTCTTACTCTTTCTAGCCTGGAAAGGTTCAGTTAAAAACTGAAAGTATTGGCATCATTCAGTGATTTATCCCTCCATAATTTTGAATACTATTCCATGTTTACCAGGTTAGTTGTTAAAAATTCTAAATCATAAAAAGGCACAATTTTCCTGCTTGTTTTTGTCCTTTTTTCTATTTGTATAAGAATGAAGAAAATGTCTCTTTTAAAATAATTTTTTTAAATATTCACACTGAGCATTAGCATGGCCCTTTACAAATGTCAAAAGTGCTTTCATATACATTATCTTCTATACATATTACCAATCCTAAGACTAGATTGCCTGGTACAAAATTCTGGTTCAACTACCCTGTGTGACCTTGAGGAAACTACTTAACCTCTCTGTCTCAGTCTCCTCATTTATAAAGTGGGAATAAGGATAATTCTTATACCTCACAGGATTGTTATAAGAATTTAAACGAATATATGTAAAATACTTAAAATAGTGCTTACTACATGGTACACACTACATAGTTGTTAGCTATTTTTTTAAACTACTGTCACTATCATCAATCATTATGTTTAGGTCTCACAACAGTATTGTAAAGGTAGGGGGCAGCAAGTATCATTTTACCCTTTTTCCAGATAAGGGAATCAGGCTCAGAGAAGTCAACTGACTAACTCAGAGGAAACTTCAACACTTCCATGTTATGATTCATGTTGGGCAGTGGAAACAGCATGACATTTACAAAGTTCCAGTTCCATCTCTTCAAGCAGAGGGCACTAGACAATCATGTCACTTCTCTGAGCTTCAGTTATTCATCTATCAAATGAGGACCTACCTCATAAGGCTGTTAGGAGAAACGACTGAGATAATGAATGTAAAACTGCTTTGTAACTGAGATGATGTATGTGAAACAGTTTTATAACTATAAAAACTATACCAAAATGTGTTAACATTACTATTAGCTACTTTGATTGCATTGATGAATACGGAACATTCATTTATTCATTCATTAATCTTTTTTTTCTTATTAAATTATTGATAGAACTTTTCCAATATAGAAGTGTCATCCTGAGTATTTTGTGTAATTACCGTATATTAAGTGACAACTTGGACTGGATTAGCATAGTGAAGGACTTTAGGTAACCTGCAAAGTATCTATTCCAGTACCATGTGCTTAAAGGAAATTCAGTAAAATCTTAGCCACAAGAAATAAGAGAACAAACCAAATGACAACCATTTGTATTTTCCTTTCTAATTTTAAAACAAACAATAGTAAATATTTTCAATTAAATCACAAAGAAACTCAGTAGATGTATTATTATCACAGCAGTAATCATAATACATTAAATTTGTGTGTACTATAGTTTTCAAAGCATTACACACATATCATCATAGAAATACAATCAATGTTATTCTGTTTGTTCACAGGTATATTTTAACATTCATAAAACTTCCACTCTTAGGCAAGTCCTTAATTTCAATGTCTCAAGATAAAAAAACAAAGGAATTAGACTTCATAATAGATAAAGTATCTTTTTAGAGCTATTGTATTTATGATTTTGAGTCTGTGGTTATAAAAAAAGCAAAAAAATTAATGAAAATTTATAATTACAAAATATAATAAACTTACTAAAAATTAGTAATTTTAAAATGTCACTTTTTAAAATCTTACAATTAAAACATTCAAAATATCCAGAAAACTGGATAATGGCATTTTATAGTTAAACTTATTAGTAAATTTCGGAATTACAGAATATTTCCAAAAAAATTGGATAATTGCATTCACTAATATAAGGTTACAATTCAGTAACTATCAATATACTATACATAATATAATATGAAATATACATGATACCAAATTAATTCACACTTATAGTTCAGAAAATACTTTAGAATATTTCAGTTCCTCAGAGATATTGTGAATATAAACCATAACAATGTAGTATTAAAAATACAAAAACTTCAATTATTTAAGGTATCTTGCTAGTACATACAGCATCAGATTCTATACCAAGCAAATAAAACCACTCCTAATAGTATCTCATAGAATCCAAAAGAAAAAAAAAAATTTTTTTCATACACATGTTTTCATACCACATACTGTTCATATTACAGTTTACCAAGTACCTATTTGCAAAGCACTATGCAGGCTACCATCACTCAAAAATGATATCAGATTCCTCCTTTTCAAAAGCATAAAACAAAAGCCAAGTAGGGATAGTGCCATGGAGAAAAAAAGAAAGTGTTTTTCCTCTACCTGGACTACCAGGGTATTTTTCCACCTAATGATTTCAAAATCAGAATAAGCCACATATCTGACTAAAGATGAGGAACGGTTCATGTTTTTCATGCACATAACCAATATATGCTTTTAGCTATTGGGGGAGGGGGGAGCAGTGATGGATTAGTTATGATTTTATATATACACAGTGAATCTGTCAGGCCCAACAAAAATCACTATGTGACAGTGAAATCTAGAACCAGGGGTTACAAGATCACTTCTAGCAGTAAATAGTTGTGACTTTGCAGAAAACAATACTAGCCTTTCCTGGCCTTCTAATGCTTATTGTGTCTTTGGGTAAGTTATAAACTTCTCTAGGTCTGTTCCCTCATCTACAAACTTACAACGTTGGACTAGAATTCAAAAGTATCCGAATCAGTGGTTTTCACTTTAAGTGAAGATTTTTGGGCCCATTCCAAGTGATTCAGAACATCTGGGCTGGAATCTAGAAAGTTAAATGTTCACTAAGCACCACAGGTGACTGAAATAGGCAGATGATCTTCAGCCACGTTTGAATACTGCAAGTCCTAGTTATACTAAATGATCTCTAGTGCCCCTAACTATATAAAAAGATGACATAATTTGTTTCAGTGCCAAGGTCTTAGGAATTCTGGATCTAGAGTAATGTGCAGAACATAGCAGATGCTAAACAAATATTTATAGAGAGGAAGAAAGGGAGTGAGGGAGGAAGGGAGTGAATAAAAAAAGAAGGGAAGGGAAGGAAGGGAGGAGGCCAGCTAGCTAACTGGTTATATTTCTGGCTAAGAAACATACAAAATGGTAGTAAAATTAAAATTGGGTAAAATATATATCGCCAACTGGAAAGCAAAGAGCTCAGTCTCTATACAATTTTTTTTTACACACTTACAATTTTAAATATAGCATGAGCCCTTGTCACACTGCAAAGTACCAAGGAGGAAAAGAAAAAAAAAAAAGTAAATAGAAGCCAAAGAATACTAATGGAAAATTACTGATGACTAAAACTCAGTTACTATTTTCCCCAGGTAGAAGAAAAAACAGAATTTTAAGGACTAGGACTTGGAATCAGGATTAAAGTTTGAAGTTACTGGTTACTCATATGCATAAATTTCATTTGGGAGTAATATGTGGATTCTAGAAATACTGCTGGCAATATTAACTTTTGTCCATTTTTTATTTCCATTTTCCCATTCACTTACATTATAATTTTTGAGGTGTTTTATCTTCACTTCTGATGATCTTCAAATGTCAATGGCTCTTAACACATTAACTGTAAACAAACACAAAGGAACTTAGGGGAATTCAGATATTTAAGGAATCCTACAATAAAGTATTCTAAATTACTCTGTAAATCCTTCGGGGAAGCAAAGGTGGGGGTGGGAGGAGACTTTGGCACTGTTTTCTTGCTTCATAATCCATCCAATGTTTAATCCAAAACTCCTCTTTTGAATGAAAATGATACTATCATCTTAATCATCAAGCAAAGAAAAAAAAATCAACGTATTATCTGTGAGAAGAAAAGAACATTTGAAACTGGAGAAAATTCTCTTCAAATATGGAGATTCTGAACTCAATAATGTATTGTGTACCTTCTCCATCTCCTCCTCAGCAGTGCAGCAGTCAAAGAAACTCATTTCCTTGTCACGACCACCCAAACAAACTTCCCTGGGCTTGCCCTCTTACTATCAAGTATTGACCTGGACCTGGGGCACCAGATCTTCAGATACAATCAGTTCTCTATAGCACATTGACCCTGGAGTTAAAGAGACTTGGGTTCAAATGTCAAACTGCTCACTCTAATCTTCAGTATTCTCATCTGTAAAATGGAAACAATAATACTGTTTATTTTATACAATTATGAGGATTACATGAGGAAATACATATTATGAGATTTAGCACTATGCCCAGCATATAGCAAGCACTCTTAATAATAAATGTTAAATGCTATTATTAATATTATTATTGCTGTGATTATTAATACTGTCAATGCTGTAACTGTCTTCCCTTTGAAAAGCAAAGCTTTTCTCAAGTGTTTATATTTTTAGGTCTGCCTTTGGTTAGAACTGAATATTATCCGACACTAATAATGGAAGATATCTGTATCGTATAAAATCTTTTGAACAAGCTGGGCTTCTTGGCTCAGCTCAGAAAAATTAAGGCTTGTAATCACTAGCCCATCATCAGCTAAAGTTATTACCCCTTTCGCTAATGTATATCTGCCTAACAAAGTCCTACTTGAATAATTGCACAATTCTGTTAAGAAAGGAGATGAATATAGTTGTGACCCATGCCTAGTAAACCCTCTGAGCTCAATAAATAATGCCATATCAATCCAAAGGAGACTACTCTACCCCCTTCTATTCACTCTCAAATGATTAAACTCCTCATGTTTGACATCACATGCTTGAAATATTAATATTTGTTAGGTGACACAAAAATACATAACACAGATTTCTCTGAATTTTCAATCAAATTTTTAGATCAAAGATATAAAAAAATATATATACACAAAATACTAACAAAAGCATTCATAAACTAACATGGTCAAAAATGACCGGCTAAATTTCTCTTATGGAAATCAAACCTTTATAACTAAAATAAGAGAAAATACCTAAGTAGAACCTGACGTAATACTTTTGGGGAAAATAAAATACATGAATACATGGCTTGGAAATAAACATCAAACTGCAGAGGATTAAGCAGTGAAGGCCATCTTCCTCCTCATCACCACCACTTTACCATGCAATTCCTTGATTCCATGAAACAGCACAGTTGCTCATTCTTCATTTGATTTCTATTTGCCTTGCACTTAATGATCTAGCAATACTGTATGTGTCCTTTTTATTTTATGGTCCTAGATTAGGATCATAAAAATCTGGCCCAATATACCAAAAAAAGGTAAAAGATAATAAACTACATTTAGAGTATTTCAAAATACAATTCTCTTTTTTGGTATGGTATGCAATATATCATCTCAGTGTATTTTCTATTTTGGTCATTGCATGTGCAAGTCTAAGTATGTCTCTTGCATAAGAGAAGTGTTGTAGATTTTAACTGAAAAATGCCTTCCTTGCTTTAAAATGATTCATTTTTGTATACCATGGGAGAAGCTGCCAATTATCTCCAATACCCAGTCTCACCTATTCCTTAGACACAGAACCTCCAACTCGTAGCACAGCACAGGGCCTTCCAGAAAAGACTATATATCCTAGCCTCCCTTGTGGCTAGGTATGGCATGGGACCATGTTCTGGCCAACTGGATGTAAGCTTAAAAGACGATATGTGACTTCAAAAAAATATCCTTTAAAAAAAGAGAACATGCCTTTCTTCTTCCCTTCCTCCTTCCTTTTAACTAGAATAAAGATGTAAAGGTTAGAGTTCCAAAGGCAATTCTGGTTCATGAGGTAACACTGGAATGTAAGATCACATACATTAAGTTAGAAAGAGTCTGTGTCCTTCAAAGAGTCTGTAATACTTCAGATCTACTATATCAAATCTATATTGATTACTTTTGGATGCATGAAAAAAATAAAATTCTCTCTATTTTAAGTCACGGTTTAGATTTCTGTTATATTCTGCTAAACCTAAACCCTAACTTAAAATGAAATAAAGGAGAGTTCTCCAAGTATCAGTATTTAGGTTTTTGAACTCTACATATTAAAACATATTTTAAAAGTTATTTTTTTATATTGAAAACATAGTATCAGCTCTTATTTAATCTAGACTAAAAAATATTTAATGAACTCAAGAGTTAATCACATCTGGTAAGTGTTTGAAAGAATGAAAATTCATCAGCTCTTACTACCATGGGTACTATGTACTTGAGCAGGAGAAGAAGTATGAAGCTTGCTCATTAGTGGTGTATAGTGATGACAACGCTGTTGCATACACAGAAATACATTAAGAAGGATAAGCACAATTAGTTCTGTGTAATAAAGTTATAGGAAAGGGAATTGAGGTTATTATTTTCATTAAGAGGGCATCTTCTCTAGTTCCTTTAATAACCTTGTACCAATCTTCTTTTTTTATAGTTCCATTTTTAACCTGACTTCCTGTGGAAAGTAGTCTTATAAAATCAGTCCCAATCCTTGATTATCATCCTTCAATAATGTTTAATCCTATCCATTCATTTAACTAAATCATGTAGAGTAGGCACAAAGATAGCAAATGCTTTACCTACAAAACTAATTTCCTTAAAAGGAGAAAATATTCTATACTAAAGTCTAGAGAATTTCCACTGGCCAGCTCCTGAATCACATACAACCTTTGGCCCTGGTGATTCTGAATACAATAGCATTAATCTGGCAGCTTTCCAAAATAAATTTACTGCTTTCTGGACATCTGTATCTGGGTTATTTCCTTCCCTTGGGCATAATCCAGGCTTTATTGGTTCAGGTGATAGCCTGAATTACTTCTTTATAACATTTTTTTTAAATGCATGTTACCGCTAATGTATCTCACCAAAGATCTATTTTTAAGAAAAAGCCTAAAACATGTATTCTTGATTTGTGTTATTCGTGGCTGAGAAAGACCTCAAGAAATTTCCTAAAAATAAGATATAATAAATCCACAAGAGATGACTTTTACCGTCCACTACTTCAGTAACTATTTTAACAAAAACGCTCTCCAAGTTATAGGCTTACAGCAGCTCTAACACAGACCTTACCTTAGTTTCAATTAATATTGATGGAGTTACTGGCAACAATTAGTAAAAGAACTAAGGTAGAGGTTCTCAAACCTTAGCATGCATCAAGATCACCTCAAGAGCTTGCTAAAGCACAAACTGTGGGCTCCACCCCCCAGAGTTATTGATTCGGTTAGATCTAAGGTAGGACAGGGGAATCTGTATTTTTTAACAAATTCCCTAAGGATGCTGATATTACTGGTCTGGGAACTACTAATCTATATTAATAGAAGACCACTGATGATAGCACGAAGAGGAAAGAAGAAAAAGTGGGACCCAATCTCACCTTCAGTATTAACTTGCATACTTTTGATTAGTATTAATCTCCTTAAATGTTCTTTCAGAGTGCCCACACAATAATTACTGATTAGTTCACAGTAATAATAGATCTTATCTTACAGAACTTTCAATACAGTCTTTTTAGGGTCCTGGAAAAATAAAATCCGAAATAAGTAATTTTTAGCCTACCTATATGTTCAATGTCTAACGCAAGGTGCTTATAAGGCCAAGGTTGGAGGCTCAATCTGTTAGCTTCATTTTGTCCTGTAGCTAGCTATAGTTTCTACCACTAATCCTGACCATCTGCCTCAGAAGACATGCCAAGAGTCACGAGACAATGTAAGAATGTGTGATTGAACACAAATCCATCACCACTACTGGAAAAACAACCCAAAAGCACATTTCCTATCGACATATCTCTAAGTGACCTTGAAGTTGAACCTAGAGATGAGACCTGGCAATGAAATGTCTTTTAGACATCTTAAAAACTCTTCTACCTCTTCCTGCTATAAGTACCATCGAAATTCATGGAAACAGAAATGCAGGATTTGCTGTTTTCAGATAATAATTTTAAGGAAGACATGCCAACTAAAAATGTAGTTAGCTGGAGGACACGTGTTTAAGTATACTATAGGTACCTCCTTTTTGAATTTTTTATCTAAATGTAAATATGAAATGCTCATAAATGCTAATAAATTTATAAACTAGAAATCAACTGATAAACTAAATCTGAGGAAAACAAGTGATGGCAAGAATAACTACAGCATGAGGATATATAAAAGATGAAAGAAATACACATTAAATAAAATGACTGACAAGATCGGAGAACAAAGCAATCAAGAGTAGCAGATGGAAAAGCAAGTAGATTAAGGGAACACAGTACCATGAAGATATATTGGACTAGACACAGAAAACAATGCAGCCAATAAAGTCAGGAGGCTTTATAAAAGAGCAACTTTAGCTTGAGTCTGAAGCTGTGACTTTACAGGCCAAATTCAACAAAAGGAACCCCTTTTTAATCCTTTCAGTGGAAACATATTAAGACATGTGGTGAATATTGTAGTCAACTTTTTTTAATTCGAATATTCATGTGGTACCTATGTAGCACTAGATATACAGTTGACTCTTGAACAATGTGGGGGTTGAGTCACCCACCCTCACGCAGTCGAAAATCTGCATATAACTTTTGATTGCCCCAAAACTGAGTCGTCCCTCAGTATCTGCAGGGGATTGGTTCAGGGAACCCCCACAGATACCAAAATCCATGGATACTCAAGTCTTCTATATAAATGGTGTAGATCAAAGCTCAGTCGGCCCTCCACATCCATGGACTCCCAACTACTGACTGAAAATAGTACAGGTATTTACTGAAAAAACAACCCATTGTAAGTGGACTCACACAGTTCAAACCCGCGTTGTTCAAGAGTCAACTGTACTAGCATTTGATTACATGTAGTAAAAAGTAATCAATGAAATCCATTCAAGCAGCACATTTTATAAGTGTGCAAACTGAAAAATGAAAAACCAGAGTAAGAAGGCAGAATAGTACCAATACAGTGTCCAATTCTGCTGTATAATTTAAACAATTCTGAGGCTCAGGTCTACCCTAGCTATCATACATAGCCTTAAGTATGGTTTTATCCGTATCCTGTGTAAGTCACACTTACATCAAGAATCAGAGCAAGACCAACAATGAAATTATGAAATACAACCAAATTATCATTGTGCTTAAATAAATTTTTTCACAACTCCTCCTCTCTCTGTGGGGCTGGACATGTTGAACGGACAATAAATAGCAAGATATACAAGAGCTGCTGAATAGTTTGCTGAAGTTGGGCAATACCAAGCAGGACTCACTAAAGAAAATTACCTTTTTTTAAGGATGCAAGATGAAATAACTATAGCTGATTAGGAAACTGCTATCTGAATATCATATAAAAAATAAAACTGCTCTCTTGTGACCAAAGGCATTAGGCCTATGATGACATAGAAGATAAAGCAAGAGCAAGTCTGAGATGACTATATATATAAATAGAGAGAGAGAGAGAGAGAGAGAGAGAGAGAAAGAGAGAGAGACTCACTCAACGTATGTTTACTGTGAACTACAGATTTCACAAGAGCCAATCATCCAACTTCAACAGAGTGTGTCATTTTTTAAAAAAGAGCAATCAGATGAGTTAGTGTATTATTTTTCAGATTTACATACTTCCCGGAAGAGTGTAAAACATATTACAAATTAACACACTTAAACATAACATGGTAGATGAAGATTTAAACTAAATTCATCTAATAAAAGTACTTGAAATTAGAGATAAGATATTACCAACTTCAGTTACATATTTGACTGGTCTTTCTGCTAAACTAAAGAGAAAATACGATTATATAGTTTCTACTTTCAAATAGGAAGCATATATCTTTTTTGCATAAACAATTTTCCTTGGAGCTAAACACAGCAGAAATGTATGTCAATCTTGTGTGTAAAAGACATTCTGTATTGAACTGCATTATTACTATTACTTTGCAGGAGCTATCGAAACAAATTCAAAAGGCAATTTCCTGATTGAAAACTGAAAATTTGAAATAGAAAATTTCCTAATTGTAGAAAACAGAAAGCATAAAAATAAACTACATTTTAAGGGCAATATTTCTGCAAAAGGCTGAGATATAGTTCAAACACCGACAGTCTGCTTAAACATAAGCTAACAAAAGTAAAACAATCTGGATAGGCACTTAACATAGCTATTATAACCATGGCTGTCTACCTTACTTGTGTATTAGAATCACCTGTGATTGTCAGCTGAGATTAAGTTTAAATATAAGCTTCCTAACAATTGTCTACAATGCAGCTAATTCTATACTGTTGATTAAAGAGAGTGCCACCAACAGGTGTAATGACCCGTGAACTAAAAGATATAAAAGAATTTATCAGGAGTGACTTCTATACAGTAGACATTCCAGAAGAGAAAAATGAAAGCTGGCATTCTCCTATGGAAAGCAGAGTCATGCTTACACGTTTGTCCACAGAGGATAAAGCTAACATACTATAGTCAAAATTCTTTCAAAAAGTTCTTAATTTTCTCAAATTCTAATGTCATTAACATAATTTTTTTATTAAGAAGTTAAAATAGATATATAAACTTTATAGTTGCTGGGTTTTCTTCTACCTTTAGGAAATAAATGTGCTTAAATGGTACAATTAGGTACATTAATTTAAAATAATAACAGACATTTATATAGTATAATTTCAAAAATCCATAGCAAAGGTTATTTATAAAAGGAATAGCTAATAAGAACGCATTCATAATTGATAAGAATAACTGATAAGAATGAAAAGAATTGATAAGAATGCATTCATCATATTAGATATAATCATTAAGATAAAGAATGATAGAATTTTAGAGTTCCAAGGGACCTTACAGATTTATTAGATCCACTCTCTTATTTTAAACTTCAGAGTAGAAAGATTAAATGATACAGGCCACATAGCTACCTGAGCCAAGAACTTTAGAGCCTGGGCCTCCTGACTTCCAGTACTTTGCTCTAACAGACTATGCTGCCTCCTGTAGTTCTAAAACCTCTCACTTGGATAAGAGAGTTCCGGTTGCCTCACTGGTTTTCTTTTACATCCTATTCTGAACCATAGTTGTCATTTGTAAATTTTCCAATCTGTTTTCCAAATGATTTTATAGCTGAGTAAATAAATCCTTAGCTTTCCGAATTTCAGAGTAATAAATATAGATTTCGCAAAATACTTGAAACAAATGCACAAGTAACCAAAGAAAAATTCTCTCCTGGATAATCCAATCTACAAATTCAAAAAAAAAAATTATTGAGCATGTTATTGGCATTCAGGGTCTCTGTTAACTCCTGGGGATATGAAGCTGAGTAAAATATGGTCCTTATACTCAAGTAGTTGATAGCCTAGTAGAGAAGACAATTAAACCAACATTATACTGTGCTTGTTAAGGACTCTGAAAAAGGAGTGGGCAGGTGTATAGAGGAAGAGAATCTAATTTAGAATGATAGGATCAGCTAATGATTTCCCAATGAGGTCCTGAACAGCAACAGGAAAAAACAGCAGTATCACCCACATTTAACGAGTCCAAAATGAATTTAAAAAGATACAGCAAATTCAATTAATTCAGGGGGAAAAAATGAAAATTGTGAGTGCTTTCACACACCAGATAAGTATTTAATAACTCTCCAATAACAATTAAGACTATTTTCAATGAAAAAGAACCTGATTTCATTGTGGCTATATAACAAATACAGGTCTCCTATTGTTTAACGAAATTTTAAATCACTATTTTAAAACCAAAGAAAAAAACTGCATCTAAAACATGTCTAGTTAATATTCATAACAACTCTCTGCAAAGCGGAATACTAAGTCCTCTTCAAAATTACAGAAGAAAAAAAATCTCATTACGTAGGAGAAATAACCTGGAGAACTGGTAACCTAAGAAGGAAGAAAAGTACCACTTATTATCCACTCAAGTATAAGGACTGCTCAGATTTCTAGATAATGATTTTTCAGCTCTAAGATTTAGAAAAGAGAAACACAGTGGGCATTTTAATTTACATTTTTAAACAAAGTTGGGGGAAGAGGGGTTCAGAGTATAAGATAAATAGTGAAAGAGATAAGGAAGTGAAGTGATGGAAAAAGAGAAAAGGGGTGAGCAAGAATCCAAAACCAAAACATTGGGACGAATGGAAGAAAGACAGCACGATAGTTTGGGAAAGAGTAGTAAAGAAAAGCAGGCAGGAAATGGGAGAGAGGGGGAAGGGCTGTCTTAAAAAAAAATGATTTGAGAGGAAATGAGATATCAGGAAAACTAATGAACTGGGGCTACCTTTACCGAGGATAATACAAGAGAGAGCCCCGGGCGATAAAGAAGCAGTGAGTTTTAACCACCTTTTTCCCAGCCTCTAAGCCCCAGAGAAGGAGGAAGAAGTGCCTCTCAAGTGTCAGGGAAGGAATTCCGACGCAGCCTTCGAGAACCAGAGTCCGCGAGTTGGGGCGCCATCCACCGAGTCCCCGGCCCCTCTCACCCCCTCGGACGCTGGGCGGGGCCCTGGGCGTCCAGGTTACCTGGACAGGGAATCCACGCTGGGCGGCCGTGCTGCCGCCGGCTGGGAGTCAAGACTCTCGCAGCTCGAGCTCTTCTCCATGGCGCGGCGGGGACAGCGGGACAGAAAGGCTGAAGCGACCTCCGCGGCTGCCGGGCGGGAGGAGCGGAGGGCGGAGTGCGTCGGACAGGGGCCGCGGTCAGGCCAGCGCCGGCCCGGGAGGGAGACCGGAAGCGGCCATGTTCCCCCAGACTGCACCGCGCCCAGGGGCTGCTGGAGAGCGGGAGGACCCTGCGGCGCCCCTCCGACGCCGGCCGCGACGCGCGGCCTCTGGGCGCTGGGAAAGGGAGGTGACAGCTCCCGGGATGCAAGAGTCCCTTGAGGTGGAAGGGAAGACTAGCCTAAAAAAAGGAGAGGAATTTTAGAAATAGAGGATTAAGGGAATTCTATGAACGGCGGTCCTAAGAAAAGAAAGACAAGGATCTGAGGGACGGGGATAATTGAGAGGAATGTGGGGATCAAAGAAAGTGAGAAGACAGCGTAATAAAGGAATGTGGGAGACCGATAGGATAAGGAGCAGAAAGGACCTTGGGTGGGCGCGGCGGGGGAGGGTCAGGAAGGGAAGAAGAGAACATTGCGGCAGGTAAAGGATGAGGATAGCCATGAGATGGCAAAATGTTCACCAAATTGGGAGCTGAAATAATGATCAGATAATTATTAGTTAAATAATGATTAAAGATTGTTTTAGAGCCAATCATACGTAAATTCAAATCCTGCCTCTGCCAGTTACTTGCAGTGTAACCAGGGCATTGAACATCAGCTTCCTTATCTGTAAAATAGGAAGAATAATTGTTGCTTCACAGATTAGATTAGTTAATACATCTAGAATGTTTAAAACAACGCTTGGCACATAGTAAGCACTCAAATGTTAGCTATTAGTGCTACTACCTACTTTATTAGAGTTGTTGGAATGGACTATATATAAACAGTTTCTAACACAACTTCAATAAGTGGTAACTGTAGGAGGGAAAGATACAGGAATGTTGGGAAAGAAATAAGAAGTGATTGACATGGGAATGGTGATGGGGAAAGTGTAGGACAAATTGGAAAAAAAAATTAATGCTCCTCATTCTATTTCCATTCCATCCCTGACCCAACATTGTAGGAAAGGCACTGGAAAAGAAGCTGAAACGTTCAGTTCTACTGTGACTTTGATTGAAGTCTGCCTGGTCTGGAAGTATCTGTAGGGAATAAGCACTTTGGCATTAATCTATTGTCCACACAAAGATGCAAAAAAGAGGAAATTGGAAGGGAACTGGTAACTATGTAAAAGAATTAGACCCATATATTATTGGATGTAGTGGTGTTGGATAGAGCAGGCTTCCCCAACCCCCGGGCTGCGGACAGGTACTGGTCTGTGGCCTGTTAGGAGCTGAGCCACACGGCAGGAGGTGAGCAGCAGGTGAGCCAGTGAAGCTTCATCTGTATTGGCAGCTGCTCCCCAGCGTTAGCATCATTGCCTCAGCTCCACTTCAGATCATCAGGCATTAGATTCTCATAGGAGCACCAGTCCCTGGTGCCAAAAAGTTTGGGGACCACTGGGAGATAGAGCAAACTTTTAGCAATCTTTCCCTGCCCTCTCAAATTCCCCTGCAGAACAGGAAGGGAGAGTACGGGATTGTGATAAGAGAACAGGAACTGGGAGAAGAGGAAATGCTTCTGTTGGCAATTTTCTGTTACACAGGACACAGACGGGACAGAGAGGATACCATAATGGCATTTTTTTGGATTGAGACTGAGTCCTAACCATCTCATGTATGGTGTATAAAATGTGCAAAAATTATTTCTGTAAAAAAAATTAGTTGTTTAAAAAATAAAAACACTTTGCTAGGATAAATAGAATTATGTTGATTTAAACTAAATTTAGTTTATACTGACACCTGATGTTTTTAAGAAAATCTTAAAGTATAGAGCCAGTGAAATATTAACTTGCAAGTATATTCCCCCAAAAAACAAGCTAGCCTAGTATAAGCTAGAACACTTATTACAATGAATTAATATGTGTTTAAGTACAAAGCACTTAGCCTTTCTGTCCCATTCTCCAACTTGGCAAGGACAGAATGGCAACTGATGTTTTTAATTTCTACAATCTTCAAAGAGACCTTAACTATACTCCTATGATAGTCAAAGAGGGTAGGTAGTCAGAAACACCCAGCATAAACATCTACAATGATTCCTGAAAGAATTCGCTCATTGCTTCCTCATCCCTACCTGCCTTCCAAAATGCTGACTCACTGTCACTTGATACTTTAACATAGGTTTTCCAAGCTAACTTTGGTGAAGACTGATGAATCCTTGAATGGGAGACTCAGTTATTTTCTAGGACTATATTAATAGAGCACTTGAAACCATCTTCCTGATATAATAATTTGTGTGTGGGCCTATCTGGTGATTATTTAATAAAGAACAGTGATGGTAAATGTAGAGGCTTCTGAACCAGACAAAACTGAATTGGAATCCCGCTTCTATCACTTACTTGCTCTATGATTATGATTAATTTGCTTCTCCGGTCAGTTTTCTGATCTCTAAACTGGAAATAAAAATACCCACTTAATGGGTTGCTTTTCTCTACATAGTTGCTTGCACAGTGGGCTCTCAGTAAGTAAGTCTGTTGCTATTGTTTGTTCTTCCTCTGAACTTACTGTTTTACTTCTAAGTGGTAAAACAGTAACTTCTTAGATTGAACAACAAAGAATACTTTAATGTCAGCTGCAAGTTAAAGTAGCTGAATTCTTTTTCTGACATGTTGGCTGCTATGTCATATATATATGTGTATGTACACAAACAGACACACACAAATATCCAAAAGAAATAAACTTGATTAAAACTTTCTATACCTGAGTTTTCTCCTCTTTTAAAAGGACATGTTAAACTATCCAGGTCATTCAGGAACTATAGCTATAATCAAATTACAGTCTAGCCTCATTTCTTCTATTAAATGGTTAACTTGAGAACTTCTCAAAGTTATTATTTGAAACCTAGATCAGTATTTCTCAAATTCTGTGTGGAGAAAACCAGTGTTTCGTTTTTAATTTCCAAACCATTACCAACCAATGGTTTTTTAAAAATTATATAAGAAAAATTAATTGCTAGAAAAAGTGAAGTTTAAGAAAAACCAAGGTATGCAAATAAAAGGCCAAACATTTTTTTCTTATATTTAACAGTTATAAAATGATTACATAAGTTTCATGAAAGTTTCAAACATGTATTCTCAATTCTGTTCTCATCTCATCATGGACAAGACAACAAATAGTTCATGTACAGGCAGGCACTGGTTGGCAGATTACAATTTGAATAGCACTGATTTGGATCTATAAATTTGTTGCCTATCAGCTTATCGAAGGCTGTTAGATGATCTGAATTAGAATAAAGGAACAAACTTTTTTTAAATAATGAAATTGGGCATTTAATTTTTAAATTGAAATTTGACATTAATACATGAGTTCTTTATGGAGGAAGCAGGACTTAAAATTCATATACAATAATACAATGTTAATAAAAATACAAACTAGCCACACATCGAGGTCATTTTAGTTAACTGTTGTAATTTAAATATAAGAAAATTTTTCTTGATCCGCATTAGTGAAATCTTTAAAAAGATTGTCTCTAGAGTATATCATTTCAGAGGACAATGTCATTTTCAGACACATTCTAAAATTCAAACTCATTTTGAAACAATTACGGAATAACGTTTTAATTCAATTTGTTTCTTAAAGATCCCCATTTCTTTGAGAGTAGCCAGTTAGCTGTTTAATTTCCCAGGCTAAACTTTATACATTACTGTTAAGAATATCAGTGATATTAAGAATACTGGAGAGAGTACATTCATTGCTTTTTCATCTTATCAAAATGACCTGGGCAGTCTTGCCACACTAAATGGTTATCTTTAAAGGCATGCAGTCATGACATTCTCACATAATTTTAAGAAAGCCATTCAAAGCATCAGTGATGCCATCAAAAGGCATATCTTGCCCCTCCTTTAGAAGAAGAGATAAGCAAATTAAAACTGTGTAAGAAATACATAATCCACTGGAGTTTCAATATATATATAAGGGTTCGATATGTCCAGGACCCTGATTAGATAATCTGTGTGCTTACACAAACTATGAGGCTTAGCAGCAGAATCCAGGCCATGGGATGTCTTGAGGCTTTCCAGCAGAAAGTTCTTTAAAGCAATGCCCTGTTCTTTAACATAGCCAAACAAAAGCACTCCACTTACAAAGCAGATGGTTATATAACAAGAATGTCTGTTTTCATGGTGAGGTCCTAACAAAAAGATTAGTGTCAGGGCTACAATGACCATAATTATTACAAAAACCACAAAATGTGGATTAACTCACCTGTAAGATATTGTATTTAATATCTCTGTGTCCTCTTCCTTTGAAGCATGAATGAGTATAACTGTAGATCTTGAAGAGGACAATGAGAGCTCCTAATGGAGGCCCTCTGGTGACTGATCCAAATGCATAAGCAGCAAAGTTAGCAACCTCTCCAGCTCCCTTTGAAAACAATCCAGCCCACCATAACCATTCTTTAAGATTTGCATGACCACTTTACCTGCTTTCATAAATCCTACTATGGTAAGTTGCAGGAGATCTTGTTTTGGTTGGTTTTGAAATAAACCTCTTTCGAGATAACAAAATAATGAGTTATGAATGGACAAGTAGAGAAATAGTTCTGTTTTTAATATATGTATGCCAAAAACATAATCCTTGGAAAGATCAAGTTTGCATAAACCTTATAATTATTTCTGTCCAAAAATTTAATTTTTTGAATACTTTGATTTGATTTGATTACTTTGATTTTTAGAATGGAAAAGTAAGTTCCTAACAGACTGACCTTTCCACAGATAACAACTGCATGCTCTAGACAAAATACAAAAAACAAACAAACAAACAAACAAAAAAACAACTACCCGAGGGATCAAAAGAGTAAACAGAAGCAAGCAGAGTCAAAATGTGGAGGAAGTTACCAACACAAAATTATTTTTCACTTTTGGTGGCTTTAACCTATAAATAGACTAAAATTGTGGTGCAGTGGGGGTGACAAAAACTCACATAGAAAGCCCATTATCTTTCTGGCCCAAGGAACCAAGAGAAAGGAGCCCGGGGAAACTAGAGAATGAGGCAGGAAGTCCAAAAGGAAGAACCAGAGTGGAGAACTCTCTAAACTATATGTATAAACTCAGACGATCTCTAGCTAAATCCTAATTCAATTTGAGTAACAAAGGCAGAATGCAAGCAGCTCAGATAAAAGAACCAAAAATAGATTATCCTCCAACTCTTCCAGTAAAAGAACAGAAGCAAGATTTGAGCTATCACCCACTATAAGCAAGACAAAATTTTCAGTTTGTTTCAAATCATGTTAATTTCTTGCGAAACAAATGATTAAAACTTTTCAGTGGAATAAAACAATCCAGAGACTCCAAGTCAATATTCATAATGCCAAAGACACAATTCAGGATTACTTGACATAAAAAGCACCAAGGAAATGGGACCTATGCTGAGAGGAAAAGATAATAAAGAGAGGCTGAATTTCAGATGGTATGGATATTGGAATTATTAGATAATGACTTTAAAGCAGCAAATATTTTCACTGAAGTAAAGGAAAATACACTGTAATCAATGAAAAAGATAATAAAACTCAGCAGAGGACTCAAATACATAGAAAAGATCCAAATAGAATTTTAGGAAAAATACAATATCTAAAAAAGATTCACCGGCTTGGCCTAAATGGCAGAATGTATTTAACAGAAAAATGTCAGAAGCTTGAAGACAAATCAATAGAAAATATCCAAAGTGAAAAAGAGAGAGGAAAAAAAAGTGGAAAAAAAAATTAACACGAGGGACAAGTAGAACAATACCAAAAGCAATATACATGTAATTGGAGTCCCAGAAGAAGTAGAAAATATTATGCAGAGGACACTAAAGAAACAATAGTCAATAACTAACCAAATTGGCCAACAACATAAATTTACAGATTCAAGGAGCTCAGTAAACACAAAACAGCATGAATACAAAGGAAACTATGCTTAGGCGCATCATAATTAAACTGATTAAAAGCAAAGGTAAAGAGAAAGTCTTAAAAGCAGCTAGAGAAAAATAACACATCACGTATAGACTAACAACAATTCTAAAGGTCACAGATTCCCCAGCAGATAGTATGAATGATAGAAAACACTAGGGCAACATTCTTTTTTTCCCCTAGCAGTTATTTTTTAATTATTGATTCGTGAGTGAATTCTAAAACATAAAAACACAAAGGACAAAACTTATCAATGGATATTTTTCCCCTCCATTCATCTTCATGTCCACGGAGTAGAATCTTGCCTCTGCCGCTACACTTGGTTCCAAAGCCTTGCTTGCTGCCCTGGTCTAAGGGATGAAAAGTGGAATGTGGAAACAGATTCATCCCAGCCTCTTCATGCTTTCCACATCTAACACCTCCAAAGAGCAACATTCTTAAAGTACTTTTTTAAAAAAGTCAAAACTAAAAAAGTCAAGGATGATGGTGAAATAAAAACATTTTTAGATGAAGAATGATTAAGAGAAAATGTTACCAGCAGACACACACTACGAGATATGCTGATGGAAATTCTTCAGGCTAAAGAGAAATGATACCAAAGGAAACATGGCCATTCACAGTGAAGATTAAGAATGGGAAATCCCTGGATAATTATAAAAAACTATTTTCCCTCTTCATTTCTTTAAAATACATATGACCGTTTAAAGCAAAAATTACATTTTCTGGTGGAGTTTGAAATGCATATGTAAGTAAATATGGAAATTAAAGCATAAGGGTTATCAAGGGTTGATTGTAAATGGGAATATATAATTGCTAAGTTTCTATTTTTTGTGAAGTGATTCAGCATGAATTCTAAGCAATTTTATTGTTAAGGTATTATTATTATCCATATTTTATAGATGAGAAAATTTATAAAATGTTTAAAGTTTAAATATTCCAAGATCACATGAAGCAGAATATGGACTAGAGTTTAGGTCTACTTAACTCTGATGCCTTTCTTAATCACTATGCTGTGATTCTTCATGAATAATTCACGAAATCCTCACAACAATGAGTTAAATGTTCATTGAGGATTGGCACTAAAATTCCCTTTGCTATAGTATACTTCTATAAGCTTCTTGGTTAAATTTCTCTTTAGTCTGTAAGTCCCCTAAAACTCACTATATAATTAATGACCCTCCTCCAGCTTTCGAGAAAGCATATGGGATTGGCAAATTATGCTAGTATACTTAAGTAAATCACTGCAATCTGTGCATTCTTCCAAGAAAGCTATATTTCACAAATTTATTGCAACAATATAATATGCCTGCAAAATTCTTGCAAGAAGTCTCTCTGTAAGCATTCTTACTTACTGTTTACTATTGCTTGTAAAGACTTCCTCCCTCCTCCCATGGAGTTATGATAGATCCTATCAGACCCAATCATTTTCACCACAGAGGAAGTAATAAAAAGGGTCAAGACTTCCAATTCTTGACAAGATGGTGAACTAACAGGGGCTCTGTTTTCCTCTCCCAACTCAATCCTTGTAATCATATAGGAGCAAGAGAGAAATTAGTGGACCCGCTTAACAACATAAAAACTGTGAGAAGTTTTTTTGAGAAAGAGAAGATGACTGGGTCCAGGCGTAGAGAATAGCAGTCCATGTGATAAGTGAAGGAAAAATTTTTAGATGAGTTCCTTTTTCTACACATTACCATGAGTGAATCGTTGTTTCCAGGCACTTCTGCATGGCAGAAAATAAGCATCAGGCCAGCATCAAGGAATGGTAACGATTTCCTGAATATGTTACCAAAGGCACAGGCAGGCAACAAAAGCAAAAATGTATAAATTGGACTACGACAAACCTAAAAATATTTCTGCTGCAAAGGACACGTTCAATAGAGTAGAAAGACAACTTAGGAAATAGAAGAAAATATTTGCAAATCTGATAAAGGCCATATATCCAGAATGCATAAGGAACTCTTACAAATCAACAACAAAAGAAATCAAATAATCTTATTAGAAAATGGGCAAAGAACTTGAGTAGACATTTCTGCAAAGATGATACAGATGATAAGCATATATATATACCACATTTTATTTATCCATTCATCTGTATAATATACATAATACATAAATATGTATATTTATATTCATTCATATCCATACATATATAAATATGAATGTTATTTAAACTTAAAAAGGAAGGGGATTGTCACATGCTATAACATGAATAAACCTTGAGGACATTATGCTAAATGAAATAAGCCAATCGCAAAATGATAAATACTGTATTATTCCACTTATATGAGGTAACTAAAGTAGTCAAACTCAGAAACAAAGTGCAATCTCTTAGTCTATCATGAGATAGAGGTGAATGTTGTGAGTCCATCTTATAAGTGTAGTTTATGAAAGTTCATACACAAAAGATAGGCATGTGGTTTTAGTGCATTTCGCAGTTTGCAAAGTTAAAGTAATACCATAGACTGATACTTTTGTATAAAACTAAGATAATTAGAATGATCTTAGAATCTTGATATAATCAAATAAACTACGAATGTACTTTAAAATAATAAAATACTATGTAAATAGTAATTATTATAATGGCCTTTGTCGAGAAGCAGATGGCTTAATAGAGCTAGAATCCCTGAGCAGGATGCTGGCTTTAATACTTCCTATGTATGTGAATTTAGAGCAATCATCTCTGAGCTCCTGTAAAATGTAGCTAATATTCCTTCTTCTCTCTCCATCTTCCTATATTATGTGCACAAAACTACACACACATACATATCAGAATGTGAGAGTTAAGTGAGATGATATGTGTAAAAGCATCTAATATGGTACCGACATTGTCTTCTACAAAAGGTAGTTTCTCTATGTAATTCATTGAAAGAATAAAGAGGCATACAGTATGTCAGACCAAAGAAGTCCTGAGCATTGCTGAAATAATTGAAGACCCCAACATTTTTGCTAGTGGTCTGGGGACATGTTAAACAAAATTAACAGACTAACTGAGGTTGAAATACATTTTTAAAAAAATCTCTGTGTTTGAATCTATTAATCTCATATTTTCAGATATGATTTCTATGATTGTGATTTAATATAGCAACCATCGCTTTTACGTTGAGTAAGTTAAATTGTCTCAGTTTGATCACAGTTCCTGAACTACACATCTGTGGCAAGTTGCTTTCCTTCTTTGATTCATTAAAATTACTTTCACATTCATGACATTTTCATGACTGCCTGATATATTACCTCAGGCATTGGGAAGCAGATAAAAGATTTCTGGCATCTCGGGGAGGATGAATTTGTCCTGGAAGAGATTACATCTTGATGTATTGTTATTGAATTTTTTGGAAAGTGTTATATGAACTGTCAAGCTTTGGTACCTGTTTTCAGTGTCTAATGTTGGGTATCTAATGTATATCACACTTATGTGGTTGTGAGTTGCTTAGACTTTCAAGGTCACCTACTGCATTTCTGTTCCAACTCATGATAACTAAAGTGGGTACAAGAGACAATTGCCTTTCCTTGACCTTAAACGAAATTTGTGTTTGGGGCTGAAAACTAATCAAAAACGTACTTGTCTTCACTTAGGGCTGCGATCACTTTGAAACATTCAGAATTTAAGATAAAATTGAGTCAAAATATCTTGAAGTTTCTTTTTGCTTCTTTCTTGTCATAGTCAGATGATTTTGACATATTTTTGCTAACAACTTTTCTATCCTAATATTAAACTTCTCATACATCTTTCAGAGTTTTGCTCAAGTGTCTCCTTCTTGAGGCCTGCCTTGGATATTCTATTTAAAATTTCACATACATCCCCTGCACTCATATCTCCATTATTCTCTTCTAATTTTTTTCATACTATTAATCACCTCTCCTTATGATATACTATACTTATTTTTGTTAGATATTTTATTTTTAATGTTTTCTATAATTAAAAAATGTATAGCTTGTCAAAATTGTTATTTTTATAACCATGTTACTATAATTTTTATTATAATTATTGGGGTGACATTGGTTACTAAAATCAAATAGGTTTCAGGTGTTTAATTCAATAGTATGTCATAGATATATTGCACTATGTGTTCACTACTCAAGGTTAAATTTTCTTCTGTCACCAAATACTTGACCCCCTTTACCCGTATCTACCTCCCTCTAACCCTCCCTCTAGTAACCACTAATCCACTGTCCATGTCCATGAGTCTGTTTGTTATATTTATTTGTTGCTTTTAGTTTTATATCCTGCATATGAGTGAAATTATGTGGTTCTCAACTTTCTCTTCCTGATTTATTTCGCTTAGCATAATCATCTCAAGATCAATCGATGTTGCAAATGGCAGTATTTCATCTTTCCTTATGGCTGAGTAATATTTCATTATGTATATATATCACATCTTCTTTATCCAATCGTATATTGAAGGACCCTTAAGTTGTTTCCATGACTTGGCCACCGTGAATAATGCTGCTATGAACATTGGGGTGCATACATCTTTACGTATAAATGTTTTCAAGAATTTGAGTAAATACCAAGAAGAGGGATTGCTGGACCATATGGTAATTCTATTCTTAGTTTTTGAGGAACCTCCATACTGTTTTCTATAGTGGCTGTACCCATTTACATTCCCACCAGCAGCATATGAAGGTTCCTTTTTCCCCATAACCTCTCCTAACTCTTGTTATTACTTGTCCCGTTGATGATAGCCATTCTAACAGGTGTGAGGTGGTATCCCATTGTGGTTTTTATTTGCATTTCCGTATTAGCTAGTGAAGCTGAGCATCTTTTCATATGTCTGTTGGCCATTCATATGTCTTCTTAGAAAAGGCAAGGGAAGTAAAAACAAATGAATGAGGTTATATCAAACTAAAAAGCTTCTGCATAGCAAAAGAAATCGTTAACAAGGTAAAGACATAACCATCCGAATGGGAGAAGATTATTGCAAATAATACCTCCAAAAGGGCCTAATATCCAAAATATATAAAGAACTCATACAAATCAACAATAAAAAAAACAAAACAATCCAATTTAAAAATGGGCAAAGAACCTAAACAAACACTTCTCCCAAGTATGCTATACTTATTTATCTATCCATTGTTATTATCTGTCACCTCCAGCTAGGTTGGTCTTGCCCATTGATGTGTTCAAGCATCTAGAAGAGTCCTTGGTAGAAAGTGGACACCCAATAAATATATGTTTGAGTGAATGAATGAATGAATGTATCTCATAGAGGACTCCAAGAAAATGCTTGATCTGATTTGAGTGTGCTTATGAGAACATCATCTAATCACAAAAGAAAATTGTATTTACTGCCAACAACGTTTGGGGTGAGTGAGGACTTCTCAACGAATATATTCCGTGGGTAGAGTATGTTTGTATTCTTTCCCTTTCCAGGCAATCTGTCCATCGCCAGGTTTAGTTGTAAAATGCACATTCATTTCTTGTAATTCTTTCACATAATTCATGATTTATAATACTCTTATAGTTCAAGATATAACATCTGTGCAGTACAACAAAAGTGAAAAACTAACATATTCTTTATATTACCCAAATAGAGATCTTTGGATCTCTGTGTCGAAGTTTCAGAGCTTGGATTCTGTCATCACAAGGCTATGTTTTTAAATGTTATTCATATACTCTGAAGGACTTACAGCAAATTAAATGCTGATTTTTTTTTAAATTGAGAAGTGAAATAATAGAAAATCTCAAAAAATAGTGACATGCTTAGGAGTAATTAATGGCAGAGAATAAACACTAGCAAAATATGCCTCATCCCAGCATTTCACAGCTACAGTTTCAAAATGTGAAAAGTTTATATATGCGTTCCCAGGTCAGCAAAATTTATATCTTGCATAGGGAGGTTGAAAGGAAAAAAGAGATGAGTGCAAACAAGTTGGAAGGAGGTTAACTGTGAAGTGTTGCTTTCAGGAGGAGTTGTACGGAACCAAATCTATTTAATTAAACCTTTGAAACACAGTTTAATCAATTCATTCCTTACCAAAACCAGATCTGTTAGGAATATTCAAATAAATCTAAATTGACATAATTAACTTTAAAAACAAAGAACCTGAACTAAAAAGAGATCAGAGATTTTGACTTAATCATCCATGTTTACTCTAGAATAAAGGAATTCACTGGATAGTTTCTTTCTTCACCTACATTTTATTTTTATAAATATCTATCAAAGCCCTACCTTTTTCACAAAGGTTTTGAGGGGGCTTGTCACAAAAGATACATGAAATTAAAACAAACAAAAAGATAAAAAAAGGGCTAAGGAAAAAAAATACAAAAAAAACCTTAAAAGAATATTAAAAGCTACCCTTAAAAGAACCTGAGATTTTATACTAAGCCTCCTGGCAGCCATATAGCATGATAATCAGCCATATCATTCTCATTATCAGAAAGGAAGAATCATATAAGTTTTCCAGAAGAAACAAAAGCTTTTTATAGCACTGAGTTATACAAGAAATATCTCACTGAAATTTTACATAAAGATTATAAAGTGATATAAAATAACATTTTCAACAGTATTTTTTTTTTGTAGTAAATGCAGTAGCTTATTTTATATGACTTGGTTCTTATAATTTTTAAAATAAAAATGGGTGACAGGATCAGAAACAAGTACAAGGTCCTTTGGGAGCAGTGAATAGGGATAATTAGCTCAACTTAGGGGAGGCTTCCTGGGGGTGATGATACCTGAACTTGAGATGTATAAGTTAGCCAAGTGAAGAAAGGGAGGAAGGGCATTGCAGCAGAGTAAACAGTATGTCAATGCCTTGCTCTTACAATATTCTGATGTTCATGCAGTTGTGACACAGTTTATGAGCATTTGATTTCTTGTTTATATGAATACACAATTTTTGCCCTTATATTAGTTGCTTGATATTTAATATGTTTCAAGAGCAGAAAAGAGTAAGAAATAAAGTGTAAGGCACTCAATAAAAAGATGATGTAAGCTAAAATAATTTTTAAAACATTTATTGATATAAAAGAAAAATGTAAAAGTAAAGACTAAGAACAATACACCTAAATGATAAAATGCGATATAAGAAATAAAATAGAAAGAGCAAAGAAAGTTTAAGAATTATCGATATATACAGCAAATTCACTGTAACCAGAGGACTACAAAATGAAATAGTAAAAAAATAAAACAGGCTGAAATCTTATGACTATATCACCAATGTATGATTTCAGGTAGCGCTGATAAAGAAATAAAAGCCACATAACTTAAAAGAGGGGATAATAAATCAGCACTAACAGTTAAAAAAGTAATCAGGTGTTCCAAACAAAAGTTGATATAATGTCTAGAAAAATCTCATCTACTTTCGTCCTCCCAAGTTTTCCCCCAAAGATTCCTTAGACTAATACCCTCAGAACACAGACCAATATTCTCTTTTCCTGTTTTATGCCTTAAGCTTCAAATGCAACATTTTCTTTTCTTATTATTTTTTAAAATATGAAACATTTTTAAAATTGCAATATTAGTTTTATTTATTTTTTTATGGTGACATTGGTTAATGAAATCCAATAAGTTTCAGCTGTACATTTTAACAGTAAGACATATATACTTACATTGTGTGTTCACCTCCCATAGTTAGATTTATGTTACCACATATTTGACCCTTTTTACCCCATCTACCTTCCCCCTCCCCCCTTCCTCCTACCCTCTGGTTCAAATGCAGAGTTTTAAATTACAGCTATCAAATCATGCTCCTCCAAATTTTTTCTTCCAAAACATCAAAAAGTCAGGTTGTTTCTCTCACTCTGGCTTTCTCATTTGAAAACTTTAGTTTCTTGATATCATTATTATCTGAAAAGTATACCATATTGTGTGACACAGTGCTTCTCAAACTTCTTTAGTCTTTGTACCACTTTAGTTAGGCAAAGTAAACAAATATAATCTCTGGAAAGACTGGTGCTGATCTTAAGCAGAAATCAGTAAAACGTTAGGCTTTTATTGACTATAATGTACAATGTATTTTTTCATTGCAAATACAAATATATCAATGTTTGCATTTTGTAGAAATGAATAGTTTTTTTAAAGGCCAGTCAGAATACATAGGTTAAATTACATAGAACAGCGTTTTCTTTACCATACCATAGGCTATCAATTGGAGTTATGTGAAAAAGGTCAAGTAAATTTAGAAAATTCCAGTTTTAAAAATAAGACTTTTGTTTTCTAGAGAAAATATTCAAAATACCAGTTTCTTTCACATATCTCTAAGAATGCATGCTAGCACTTTCTATCCTAATTTGACAATGAAAATCCTTTGTTTGACTGTATGTTGCAAAGCCCCAAACTAGAAGTTCATGAAATACACTTTGGGAAGCACAGGAATTGTTCACAGAGGTGGGAAAACTAGCTCTCTAACAAAATCTCTACAACCTTGGAATCCAATTGTGTTACTAAAGGACTAGTAGGAAATATTTATGAAGTAGTCTCTGAGTTTATACTGTAATGAGAAGAGAAGCATCCTATCTTCAGGAAAATGATAGAGTTAATGAATTTTCTTTTTAAAATCTGGACTTCCTGAATGAAGCACCACATATTTTAACTTTAAAACTTTAAATAGTTCGAACATACTTCTCTGAAATGAAATATACCTTAACATGTTTTGAAGTTTTTAAATAAAAACAAATAAATACACATATGCAACATTTTATTTGTTTAATAATTCACATCTAGCTAGGGTCGTTTAAATTTAGAGATCCAAATTTTTACCTATATTTTTGGGAGATTGTCAGTTTTTCTCTGTCGTAAAGGGAGTTCATGTCACTGCACAAGTGCAAATAACCTTCAAGGAAGAAAAACTGCTATGAGACATGGCAATATTTCATGCTCCAACTGAGACATCTGTGCACACAATTGACATTCAGAACTCCCTGGTACTATTATTTCATAAGCCTTTCCATATTTAGCTTTCAAACTCTATTATCACTGTATTTAAAAGAAGTGAAAAATTTTTTTTTTCTCTAATGTTATCCACTACTTTTGAAATGCTAAAGTGAGAGCCTTTGAAATGAGTTTTGGAAAAAAATCTTGGCTAATCCATATCATAGTAGACATGTAACAGCGAAATGAATTCACTCAGTCACTGACCTTTAACAGCTGTGTCTCTTCTTATAACCTTTAATTTTAGTATTTGCAACTGTATCATAGTGCAGCTATAGTGTCTTCTCTATGGATATGCTTTCTGGGTTAGATAAGAAATGGAGAATATTTTTCCATAGTAAAGTAGTCATCTGGATTGAATTGTCAAAATCTAATCCTCACAACATTCTTATTTGGTTTTGTGAAATGAACAAAGACATCTACTTTGACACACTCAGAGCAGGATTAAAACATCCTTCAAACCTTCTGATCTCTCCAAAGATTAATAAAATGCCTTGGCTAACTTTATCCAAAAGACCAGATGTCGAATAATCTTCTATTTTCCCAGTAAGTGTTGAAAGGCAGAATTATACAAATGAAGACACACATTATATATAAATTGGGTTTATATATCTATCTCTCTATATACATATTAACTTTTTCTTTAGTGCTTTGAAAAGTGACATGTTGCTTTCAAGTTAGTATATGAATGAGTAATGAGTAAAAACTACTTTGAAGATTATTTATGTTATATTTATTCGTATTGGAGATAATCTTCGTTAACATTTTAAAATGTTTGATGTGTTGGGAATGAATGTTGAGTATCAAACTTATTTTTCAAACATATATAACTTCTGTGCCATTCTATCCTCACCCCCATTAGTTCTCAAATAAAGCCCTATAGAAATTAAAATCTTTATTTTCTTAATGTTTAATAGAGTAGATATCCTCTTATATGATGTGAGTAGAACTGGTAGTTGGTCAATTAATGTAGGTAAGAAAATATAATTGGATTAAACAGAATTTTATATACATACATACATACCACACAAATATATATATATAAATTAAATGTTTTGACTTGAAACAAAATTTAAACATTTTAATTTATAGCTTATAAAGTACTTTTGTTCATAAATGTTAGGACCAAGGCCTTTAATTTGGGTATGGTTTTGCTCATTGGAGGTCTCTGAGGTCTTTCTTGCACGAATCGTATACATAATGCATGCACTGTGATTTCAAATTCTGATTTTATTAAAATGGAGTGAAAACTTAAAACACTTGCAAAGTAATAGGAGAGCAAAATCCTTCCACTTAATAAACTTAAGAATTGATCGGCTGATTGCAATCCCCCTTCTGTCTTTCACATGTGTAATTTGACAGAATTTTAAAATTGTTTATTATGAAATATATCAAATACACAAATTATCAATAAAATATGTGTGTATAATTTAAGGAATAAAATACAACAAGCACTGGTGTACACACAACTAGGTTAAGAAATAGAACATTAGCAGTACCTTAAAATGCTTTTCTGTTCCACACCCTAGAGGCAACAATTAGACTGACTTTTGTGATAACCATTCTCTTGCTTTTTTTTTTACTGATGTGTTGTCTTTTATGTATACTTAAATATTTTTTAGTTTTGCCTTTTAAGATATTTTAAATAAATGGAATGGAGCTGTAGATATTTTTCTGTGACTCACTTCTTCCCTCAACATTATGTTGATGTGTTTAGCTTATTCTCTTTTACTGCGACCTTCCATTTTATGACAATACCTCGATTTACCCATTCTATCTTTGATGAACATTTGGGTTTTGTTTTAGTTTAATTCCCCCTCCCTCCCTCTAGTAGATCTGAAGCCAAAGATTTGGTATAAGTAGCTTATTTAGGAGGGAAGCACTGTGAAGGAGTGAGAAAGTAAGACCCAGAAAGAAGAAAAGCCCATGAGTTGTGTGTTAATGAGCAGATTATCACTATTGGCTGATTCCTGCTGCAAACTCTGAAAGATACTGAGGAACAACTAGGAGGAAGCTAGAATAATTATCTCCAACTCCTGTCCAAAATGGTTGAAGGCCATCCCTGGGGCATTAACTCCCTGCTCCTGATGGCTTATCCCATGTGTGGGTTGAGTATGCCGAGGACATCCCCCCGCCCCCCTGGCAGAGATATGTAGGAAGCAATCATCTTGCACAGGAGCTGTCTGGGACAGGATATGGGAACATGGGTGGAGCCCTTTTTGGATCTGCTACAACGTACCCCTTGTACCACTCAGGTCCACTTAAGCCCCACACTGTATCCATTCTCTCCTGTCACTGATTCTTCAAGGTTCAAGATACAGTTCCTTAAAAAAGGAAAATATAATAAAAGGCTTAACAATAGGTGAATCAGTGGGACAAAGTACAGTCCCTGTGGTTGTGGTTGGTCCTAAGACTATAATTGATACTCATCATCTTCTTAATCACCCTTGTAGATTTCTCTTGGTCAGAAATTCTTTTGATACTTGCTTTGCTGGGATGACCTAGTCCTTCATCTCTGAAGGAACTGAATCTTTGGTTACTTTGTCTTTTCCAAGACTTCGTTACTGCGATTGTTTATGTACTAGTATCAGGGGACTTGGAAGCACAAAGACATACCCTAGCAAGTTCCTCTGCACTGAATAAAGTTGATGACATAATATGGAATATTCCTGTCTGAGAACATGGTATAGAGTCATGCATTGCTTAATGACAAAAATATGTTCTTAGACAAATGGCGTATGTCATAGAGTGCACTTATACAAACCTGGATGGTATAGCCTATTACATGGTATAGCCTATTGTTCCTAGGCTACAAGCCTTTACAGCATGTTTCTGTACTGAATACTGTAGGCAATTGTAACATACTTATTAAGTATTTGTGTACCTAACATATCTAAATGCATAAAAGATATGGTAAAAATACAGTACTTTTATAAGGTTGTAAGTAGGTTTGTTTACATCAGCATCACCACAAACAGGTGATTAATGTGTTAAGCTATAATTTTAGGGCAGCTACAAAATCACTAGGTGATAGGAATTTTTCAGCTCCATTATAATCTTATGAAACCACTATCATTACATGCAGTAAGTCCATCGTTGACTAAAATGTCGTTATGTGGTGCATGACTATAATTTTCTATTTATTTGGTCTTTAAAAATGTTCTAATTAGAATTAGATAATTTTATTTATATAAGGATATGTATATGCATGTATCCCCTAGATTTTTGATGTTTTTGATGTTATTGTGAATGATATGCTTTTCAAGTTATATATAAGTTTTGTTAATAGTTGGTAGTGTATAAAAATTACTTTTAGGTGTCTATTTAGTATCCAGAAAACTTATTGGATTCTTAAGGGATTTTCCACATGTATAATCATATTTATTTGTGATTATCCAAATAATGTTTACTTTGGTTCTTCTTATGCAATTTTTATGTATTTCATTTTTTTTCTTATTTTACTTCACTGAGTAGACTGAGTAGGAATGATGACAGTGAGCATCTTTGTCATGTTCCTATCAATTTTTAAATATGAGGCCAACCTTGTATTATTGAGAAAGACCCAACTTGGTCATAATATACTATGTTTTTCATATATTACTGAGCTGTGTTGGCAAATGTGCTTTAGGGCTTTCAAAATTAAGTTTATGAGTGTGGCTAGTTTGCAATTTTCCTAGCATATGCCATCCATCCATGTTTGGTCTTGGTATCAAGGTTATGTCAGCTTCAAAAAGTGAGTTGGAAAGTGTTACTTTTTTCAATTCTCTGGGAACATTCATATAAGATTGGACTTAACTATTCTTTGACATTAGTAAAATCCTTCTGCTAAGCTGTTTTCCTTACAGTAAGATTTCAAACAACTATCCCAATTGCTTTAATATTTTTAACCTACCCAAGTTCTTTATCCTTAAATCAGTTTTGGTGAGTTTTTATTTTGTGGTAATTCATCCTTTACATCTAAATTTTCAAATATATTGCCATAAATTTATTCATAGTATCCTATTATCTGTTTAATCCTTATAGATTTTTAATAGTTATGTCCCTTTTGGATTCCTAATAATTCTTTTCCTTCTCTCTTTTTTCTTTGATCAATCTCTCCAGTAGTTTGTTAATTTATTGTCTTTAATGAATGAACTTTTGGCTTCATTAATCCTTTTAGTTATATGTTTGTTTTTCCTCTTATTTTTGTTAATTGAATATTTTTATTTTTATTATTTACCACCACTTTCTTTAGACTTATCTTGCACTGTTTTTCTAATTCCTCAATTTAGATTTTAAAAATTCATTCTGAGCCTTTGTTTCTAATACAAAGCAACTGAAAGAATAAATTTCTCTCCAAGAGCTTCTTAAGCAGCATACATATTCCATTATTAAATTGTATTTTCTATATTTTATTACAATTTTTTCATTGACCCATGAATTGTTTAAATGAGTTTTTATTTTTTAATTTCCAAATGAATGTTTTCCAAGTTATCTTCTTAAATTTATTTCTAAAAAGTGAATTGTGATTAGTGAATATAGTCAGTATAATGCTGATCTTCTGAAATGTAACATTTAATATTTTATGGCACATAGTGCTATCAATTTTTATGAATATACTTAAAAAGAATGTTTATTCTCCATTCACTAGAGACAATACTCAATTCATGCTGATATTTCTAAGTTTATATTTATTTCTTTAAATATTTTAAACTTAGGTATTTTATATGTGTCCGTTATTGCTAATACCTGAAGTTTTTGTGGTTCTTCTGCTTTCTGTTGCTTATGCTGGTTCTCATTCATGATGCTTTGTTTACTTATGTGGAATTTAACTTTTCATTTCTAATAATCCATTTCAGATATACCAAAGACATTTAAAAATACAACAACCATGTAGTCTCCATCCAGCTTAGAAAATAACATAATTTAAGTCCCTTTGGTATACCTTTGAAGTCACATTTGTCTATATTCCCTCAAAGATAATCGACATCTTGAATTTATGTTTATCATTCTTATGCATCTCTTTATACTTTTATTTACCATCATTTCCAACTACCTGCTCACTTGCCATTCTCTACCACAGAATCTATAACTCTAAGTACTTGACACCTGCCCTCTCTTGAAGATCTGAAAGGCCACAGACACAGTCATGGCTAATGATATGTAGTTATAAGACTTGGGATAGGGGGTGACCTTTCCCAAATGAAAAGGTACAGATTTGTCATAGACAACATTTTATGTCCTTCATAATTTTTTCTTTCCATTTTTCAGCTTGGAACATGGACATGAGGCTAAGGTAACTATCTTGTCACCCTAAGGTGACAAGAATAAAGAAGAGGTCTATGTTTCCTCATGGCAGAAATGAAAGATGGAATTAGCCCAGGTATGTGATAGCATTGTTGGACTACTGCACTAGGTTAGGATTGCCTGCCTGCCTGCCTGCCTCAGACCCCTTTTTGCAGGAGACAGATACAGACGCCATTGATTGTAAGACACATTATTGTTCTAAATACCATTAAGAAATAAAATGCTGACAATCATACAATGATACAATGTTTTCTCTTTACATCAGTTGTAAATGACAACCTAATTTTACAGAAAAAAAATTTGAAAAACATATTCTGAGTCCATGAAATATTTAAAAAAAAAACCTTTTTTAAAACCACCATTGTATTTGAAGTTTCAAATACTTGAAGCTGAACAGTTGCCTCATAGATTCCATTCTATAATAAATAGACACATTTAGACTGAACTTGATGTATCTGAAAGTAGAGAAGGAGGAAGATCAGACTTTGCTAAGAAAGCTGCTCTTGCTCCAGGTCAGCAATCCAAGATGGCTGAGTCCAGAGATCTGCAAGCTTGTTGTGTCAGACCTGAGCCTGTTTATTGGCAGATTTATTCCTTGCCCTTTTCTGGCCTGGTCTGTAATGCTCCAGGCTGTGTTTCCAGCCTTCTGGGTGAGATAGGTCCAACTGAGTTCAGCTGATGAGATGCATTGCCTGGAGAGTAGAAAAAGACAGGTGGGGCGAATTGTATTCCTTCTCCTCTGTCACGAGTCACAACTCTGTGAACAGCTGAAACTCCTCACTTGCTCCAGCTCCTATAAGACAGGTCAGCCAATGTTGCAGCATCTGCTTAGAGTTCTTGACCTCTTTCTTTGTTCTTCAGTCCTGGGAGTATTAGTGCCTTCCAGCTTTTGCTCATCTCAGGATGGCCTAAGCAACAGCCCCTATTTGGCTTCTCAACTTGCTTATCACCTGTGTAACCAACTCATTGCATTAAAGTCTCTCTGACACTTGAACTATCTGAAGTGTTTTTTTTTCCCTAACTAGAAATAAGTGATACTTTTTGAAGCTGAATTTTCAGTTTTAAGCAAGCTTAAATTATTGCACATTAAGTCAAACAGATGGGAATCATAGAAGGAGATATGATTGGGACAAGAGAAAAGTTTGATTCCCTGAGCTTTCCCCTAGCACCTGACGTAAGGGGGTGAATATTCCTCAGCTAGTGTGTATTTATATCCTGAGGAAAGAGAGTTTTTAATGCTTCTCCTCCCCAGGCTGTTGGTTGGAATGTTAAGAGGGAGAATAGTCTTTATTCTTGTCGTTCAGAAGGATGTGATCTATACATGTTAGTTTCTCTTCCAAATAGGACTCATTACCATTATCCTGTTCTTTCTCCACTTGGATAAGTTGGGAGTGGGTAAACATCCTTTCGGCTTAGATTGCTGGTTCATCTTGATCTGGCAGAGGAGTTTACCTCCGCTAGGTATGCTAGAATAAGAGGCGGATGCAGTAAGTAGATGAGATTTGGATTACCTCCTTATGGGGAGGAGGTGATATGGTTGGATTATAGTGAGGTTTTGAAATTGAAAATATGGGAAAAACAGTATGTGTGGAAGGAAATAGAGCAGCAAGAAAAGGAAAGGATAGTAGATATATGTTTTCTTTCTTTTTTCCTTCCTTCCTTCCTTCCTTCCTTCCTTCCTTCCTTCCTTCCTTCCTTCTTCTTCCTTCCCTTCCTTCCTTCTTTTTCTCTCTCTCTCTCTCTCTCTCTCTCATTCTCTTCCTCCCTTTCTTTCTTTCTGATAGTAACTTGATTTTCCTTTGGGAAATCCCCTCCTTCTTACTCTCAGTGAAATGGTTTGGTAGTATTAACACTACCTCTGCCTGCAGGGTTAGGCATTTGACTTAGGCCTGGCCAATCAGAACACTGCACCTCCCTGGCAAAACAGAACACCACATCTCCATGAAAATGATTGTTCAGGGATGGCCACATGACCTAATCAAGCCTGTGAGATGCAAAGTTGTATCTTTTGAAAGCGAAGCATTCACTGTTGTTCATACTGGACTTGGAATTGTGAGGATCTAAGTCTGGCACTTCTAGCAACCATCTTGCCATCATGAGAGAAGGGCCTGCCTAGGAATGGAGCCCAATACCCAGGGAAGCAAAAGTGAGGGACAGAAAAGAACCAGTTCTTGATGATATTGTTGACCTGCTGGATTCAGCTGTGCCAAACCCAGAACTAGCTCCTGAACTTTTTAGTTACGTTAACCGGTAAATTTCTTTCTCTAAGCCTATTTAAGATATGTTTTCTTTCCTTCCTTTTCTCCCTTCCTCTTTCCATTCCTTTTGCTGAAAAGAATATAGAGAAAGCTTCTATAAATTTGTGCAGTCTTTTATATGTTATTATATATTATATATTATTTTTTCTTTTTCCGTTAAGCTGAATGATCCCTAAGTATTATAAAAAGTGTCTGTATATTCATGCGCACCCTGAAGCTAACGATGACTTAAATTTGGTAAAAAGGAAACTTAAAATACTATTTATATAAACAAACAAAAGCCCCCTTTAAATACTACTACTTGCAGGTCAGGGACAACAGCATTTGGTTTCAAAAATCTATGTTCAATATGTTTTCTTAATTTTCATGAAACAATGTTTTGTAACGTTATTGTTGCCAATGAAGTTGATGCTAGGGCACTACATGTACTTTGTCTATTATAGGGACTTAGGAAGTATATATAAAAGACCATACACTATAATTTACAACTCATGAAAGTTCATTAACGAATACCCAATGCAATACACTACTCAAAGTATTAGCTTTTTCCTCTCTAGTAGGCAAATATTTTCTTTATGAAATTCTATGATCTCACAGGAAAACGACCATTTAATAGCATATTCCAGCTTTTGATCCTTAGGACTTGATTTGTATTGTTAGTGGGCACCTACATCAGCATCACCTTTCTTTTTGTCCAAGTCTTCTTCTTGTTTACTTATGATGAATTGGGATTCATATGATTTAAATTTGAAGGAGATGGCTGCTTTGTTAAATAAAGTTGACTGCCAACATGAAAATTTTTAAAAGGTTAAGTGACAATGATTTCTTTATTTAAAAAAATGCCATCGAGTCTTTTTGGTTAATTTCTCACTTAGCTTTGGGAAAAAATCAATAGCAGAGTTTTAGAGTTGGAAAGAAATGAAGAGCTATTTCAGCCCCATTTTGGGGAGAGGAAACATAGTTATAGAGATATTAAATGGAAATAGCGGAGAAAACATTTAAGAATTTGAACTGCCCTTGGCAACTACAGAGTAAGAAGAAGCTGAGGTGTTCTTTTTTTTGCACTCGTTTTCACTCTCATTTCCTCTCTCGGGTCTACTTCCATGGATACAAAATGAGATTCATAGATCATTTTAGAATTACATATTTCTTTCTCTTAATTTGCATATATTTTATTTATTTTTATCGATGTTAATTTTATTTGTTTACTCTCCAACCTTCCAGAGTCATTGGACAGGGACTACATAAAATGTCAATTTTATTATTGCTCCATTAATAACACTAACAAAAAGGATAATGTCACACATTTTTGGCAGAGGAGAAAGGACAACGGAACTCGACAATATATTTCAACAGTGGAGCAAGAAAATTTGGTTAGAATGGTTCCCCTTGTCTCCTACAAAGTTCCATCTTTCTTTCAAATGCTTTAACTCTCAGGAAGAACTGTAAATATGCTCAGTGAGGCTGTGTTTACCTGGCCCTGTGTCTACTCAGCCTGTCTGACCAAGTGCCACACATTAGGCCAGGCAAAGGCCCACTATACCTGAGAATTAGGCAGTATTTCTCCAGTATTGAGGAGGTGCTGTGTATACAGGATCTTAATACAAACTTTTTAGCTGAACTAAAGAACACTAAAATGAGAAAAGTCAGCATTTCACTGTTAGAAGCCTCCCGGAGTATAAATTTGCCCGTCACTATTAATAGTTCTCAGAACATTCTGTGATGTAGCAACAGTATTGTTGGAGACTGAAAGTATGATTTCATATGGGAACCACTTCTGAAATTTTTAAAACTATTTTTTAACACACGAAATTACACACAATACAAAATATTTGTTTTACAAGTTGAAATCTTTACAGTTGTGGGTACAGTTACAGTAATGCAAGTAAATTAGTGCATTCACTTAGAGCAGTTATTTATCTTCATTGGGTTTAACACAAAGCTAAGAATGAATTATTTGCTTAAATTGCTTTCTAGTCTTTGAATTAAGAAAAAGAAAAATTACTTCTACCTCCTTTATAATATCGTCAGAAAGATAAACAATGCCAACAATTAAGTAGTCTGGTATTTTTATAAATGGGAGATTGTATTCCAATAGCTTTTAAATTATAAATCATAAAGTTTTGACTACATATGTCTATAAAATTATTATTTTATCTCAGCTTTCAGGAAAATTACGTCATCTTTGGTAACAGGCTGCCAACAAACAGAAACTATAGACTACACCATTTTTTCCAAAGAATCCTGTATTTTAATGAATAGCTGAATAAATAGACATTAATTATGAAATTCACATTAGATAGAAGAAAATCCAAACATTCTGATTGCTTTATCTCTTAAATTTGATAGCTACTACAAAACATACTATTTATGTTAGGGTAAAAATAAGCTGAATCACGGGAGTGTAACTGGGAAGTGCTAGCGGATATATACAGTAACATGGAGAAGCCATAAAAAAAAAGTATATGTACATAATTTTTCCTTAATTTTTTGCATGGAAAAACGCTGTTTTATAAAATGGGAAAACACACAGTAGACCACATGCAACAAGGACCAATACAATGTGCACAGCAGAATAATCAAATAAGACATAAAAACTATGGGTTTAAAAAAAAATCGGAGAGTGAAAAAAAAGGAAAGAATTGAAACCTGGAATGCTTTCTTATTGAGGTTTCAGAATATAAATTTGTCTAACAAGCCTCTTGACAGTTTTTAAAAGTTCCCACTTGACCACCTATGGATTAAGTGTAGAGCTAAAAATAAACCATCGTTATTATACAAAACTTTGTATATTAGCATACAAAAGGTAACAATTTACTTTTTGTATAAAATATAACCTTTTGATAGCATATTTATTTCACATATGTATAAATATAACCCAAAGAATATGTTTTAAGTATTTCTACCAAAATATTCTTTACAAAAGTTTACAAAACAAGTAGTTCATTTGTATTTACAACCTAGCTCAGAAAAGATTCTGGCCCAGTGATATTGGTGTCATGTAAAAGAGAGTGCTTCTAGACATTTTAATGATCAGGAGAGGACTTTGCAGAACTTTCAAAATGTGTTCTTTTTAAGAACAGATATTTAAAGATTTAGTTACTAAATGACATCAGTTAAGTTACATTTGATAATTGAATACATGAGTATATAACTAAAAAGGCTGAAGATAACCTGTGTTCCTCTGTAATGAGGAAAAAGATAGTGATATTTTGCATCCATTCCAAATCAGCACACATCTTCCCCATCTTATAGCTGATCTGTATGTGGACACTGAGGTTAGATGACTCGACAAAAACTCTTTCTTTCTTTGATACAGTGCTGAGCCCTGAGGGAGAAAATGTGAATATGAAGGGTCCATCTAGCATGTGGCAATGATTCATCACGTCAGAGACAGAAGAATGAATAGACTGCTACTGACAGATCACACTCTACTTAGCTGTTTACCCAAAGAACATGTCCAAATAAGGACATTGTTTTCTCTCTCGATAATGCTTTCCTTCCAACTCTATGAAATAGATTTGTACCTACCCCTCCCCACCATTCCTGGTTCTGATCTTCTGCTTCTTATCTCCAACCAAAACATGAGGCCTTCTAATTTCAGTTTCAGTCTCCACACTTCCTTTTCTCACAAATCGGTCTCTGGTCATCAAAATATTCATGGTGGACCAAGCTCCATTTCACTCAGCTTGGCAACTAACTAGCAGGCACCATGACAATAAGCAACACCCCAGGTTATTTGTGGCCAAATAAATGTCCTTTATAGCAATGCCCAATGGAGTGTTTTCTTTTTTAAATAGTGAAATCTGATGCAGACATGTGTGCGCTAATATTTCAGTATGATTTGGACAGGTCGTGATTGTATCTATGACTTGGAAACGGATTCAGAAATTGGTAGTGGAAGCCAATAAAGTGGGACAGCTCTGCATTCGCATCATTAGACACAGCATCTTACTGAAGTATAAGATATGTTGGAAAACTGAAAAAATGAGGGGTGAAGTTGGGGAAGAAATTCTATAACTCACTGGATGTTCTCTAGGTTCTCTGGCTTTTAGTTACTCAGGACACTGGTTACTCCAAACAAAACTATAATATTTCCATCTGGAAGTTTTAGGAAAACTAAATGAAAAGACAGAGTGAAAAGATTAAATCACACTGATATCTATGAGAACAAATACAGGAATTTGTTGCTTATTGCTTGGAACTAATATCTCCACATGACATGGGGTTTAAACAAGCTAAAAGTTCTATGACTTTTCTTTGAGGGAGAAAAGAAGCTTGGGAAGCCTATTTTACACAGCTAATTACACATCAACATCACAGTTCTGTTTGGATAAATTGGATACTGTGTCCTGAAGTTTAACAGGGAAAACTGATCCCAATGTTTTACTTTCAGGTTTGAGATTTAAAACAAGCATTTGGACCAAAATGTTCACCATTACAGTTACTTTCTGTTTTAAGCCAAGGCATCTTCGTGTAGTCCAACTAAAAGTCAATAGTTGGCCTTTCCAGAGTCCTTGTTAAAATACTGCCTTTTAGTGCTTGGAGTTGGTGAATTGTCTCTCTTTCCTCCTTTAGGAATTGTTCCCCAAGATTTCATCAAGATTGATGTCTTTCATCCAGTCATCATTACCAGGCTCTGTCTTCAATAAAGAATCAATGAAATCAGCATCACTGTTTAGGGCAGGGCCCATGTTATCAGTTTGTTGGTTGAGAAAGTCAAAAGCTAAGTCACTGCCATGGTCAGTTCCTTGAAAAGCCCTGGAACTTTGGTTGGGTGAAGGAAAATTGCCCGGTGTCAGGGATGGTGGCTGGCTTATGCCTGTCCTTGACTGATTCAACCCTGTTCCTGACTGGTTTAAATTAGGCAAAATCTGTGTGCTTAGCTGATTTGGTCTGAGATTCAGACTTCTGAGTGGACCCATGGTTTGTCCATTCAATGTCTGGCCCATCTGGTTCATGGGTCTCATTTGCAGTGCTGGTGTTAACTGGTTCGGAGGAGCTACTGCCCTCTGGGGAAATTGCTGGCTACCTACAGCCTGCTGCAATGACTGGTTTGGAGTATAGGCTGCAGGTGTACCTGTGGAGAAGCGGACTCCTGTGGACTTCAAGGCTTCCTGCTGTTTGGTTGTTGCTTCTTGAGAGGCCCAGTTTGGTGCTGTTGTGTTAGATGTGATCATTACATTCGATGATCTCTGTGCTGGCATGCTTGCCATACTGTGGGTTAAATTTGGTCTTAATTGTGAATTGCCAACAGGTCCAGTTCCAAAAGTGGCCACATTGCTATTTGGCCCTAAGGTAGGTGGCCGTGGCATTAAAGGGTTGTTTTGATTTGCTATCAATTGGTTTGGGTTTCTCTGCTGGGTCAATTGATTCATTCCTGAAGTGATGCTACTGTATGTGCCAGGTTGATTACAAGGCAGATTTCCATACATCCCTATGTTTTGAACTGCTGTGGATAATGATGGCATTCTTGTTCCATGGGAAGTAGACATGAGGCTGGAATTTGGAGTTAAAATGGTGTGTGTTGAAACTGGGTTTGACAAAGTCTGGTTAGAGTTTAAACTCACTGTTGATGTGCCACCTAAGGAAAAGAAGATAGTTATATTAGTTCATAGCAGTAGGTTATTTCCTCTTTTGTATCACTTTGCAATAACTTAGCAGGCCTATGGCCCTGAAAATTATGTCCAATTCTTCCCCTGTATCATCCCTATTCAGGAAGCTGCCACAAGTGGCTCCAGTGTCCAAGGGTAAATTCCCAACTCTTTAACTATCTTAATTCACTGTAATCTATTTTCCAGTGATTATTTCCATATGAAAAGCCTTTTGTTCTAAGAGGTATACTTACTATTGCATTGTTATCTACACACTATGAGCTACTTTTGCTCATGCCATTTCCCTCTTCTGATGCCCTTAATGCCTCCCTGAGCCTTATCTTTTCTTTAAGGCTCAGGCCAAGGTCCAAGCTCCTTCATTAAGTTTTCCCTGATAGTCAAGCCTCTTCTCTCCAGTAGCATTTGCTCTTCCAAGTTTTCATTTAGCACTTAGCTTTTATACTGAGAAATTCATGGATCCTCAAAGGGCCTGCCAGTTACATTGATGCCTGTCAGTAAATGACTAGATGTGGGGCCACCCAGTCACAGGCTGCTGAATAGAGGGGCTCCACACATCAGATAGTGATTAATCAACACATCGAAATCTTTCTGGCTTGGGGAGGTTAAAGGTGTCATGGAAAGACATCTTGAGAGGCAGAAATGGAATGCCAGAAATATTTTTTTAAAAGTACCTGCTGAATGACAAGTTCCTTGAGGGGAAGAATTTTTGCCTATTTTGTTCACTGTCATATTCTCCAAGTCTAGTAGATGAGGACAAGTAGGTATTCAATTGATATTGAATGAATGAATGAATGAATGAGATATCGAAGCAAAGATATAACTTGGAGAAAGATACTATTTTAAAGTACTGTCCCTGCAGAGAGGTAGGGAGGCCCAGGGAATCAGAGATACTGAGAAACAGAGGACTAGACACATACGAATATCAGAATAGCAGTGTATGAGTGGAGTATGGCTGCAACTGCAACCCCAGCATATTCCCTACTGCTTGAGGATAGGGAGCGTGGTACACAACCTGAAAGGCTGAAGGCCTTGCTCTTTTTAAAAATTATCTTCCTAACTGGACCACATATCTTTTGAAGGCAGGAATAGTCTGGGCCAAGTGATTATGATAGTACTGAAATTAAGATAAGAAGTAATAAAGAGTTTCTGTTGTGCTTGTTGCTTACTTTATTCTCAGAAGACACAGGAAGTGTAATGCTCTAGAGCAGTAGTTCTTACCCACTTGGGGTCAGCAGTTGGATGCTGAAGACCCCTCCCTTAGGAAAATACCCACATGCACTGAGAAAAAGACTTCTAGGTGCCTACCAAAGACCCAACCTCCCTGTCTTCTTTAGAAACAGGGCCTTGAGTTTGTAGTAATGTTTCCAGCTGAAAAACCACATTTCCCAAACTTCCTTAGTTGTTTCGGGTTTGGAAGGGGGCGTATGAATGATTTTGGCTAAAGGTAGGAATTATTAGGTTAGAGTCCAAGAAACCTACTTTAATAAGGGAATCTGATTCATGTTCACTGAAGCATTATTTACAATAGTCAAAATATTACATACATACACACAATAGAATACTACTCAGCCATAAAAAGATGCAATATTTGTGACAACATGGATGAATCTTGCAGGTATTATGCTAAGTGAAATAAGTTAGATGGAAAAGGATAAACGCTGTATAATTTCGCTCATATATAGAGTATAAAACAAAAAAAGTAACAAACGTACTAACAAAACAAAACAAAAATAAACTCATGGATAAAGACAACAGAATGGTGGTTACCAGAAGGGAAGAGAGATGAGGGCAGAGGGGCGGGCGAATTGAGTAAAGGGTGTCAAGTATATGATAATGGAAGGAAACTAAACTTTTGGTGGTGGGTGCATAATAGAGTATACAGATATTGAATTACAATGTCATACACCTGAAATTTATATATTGTTATAACCAATGTTACCGTGATAAATAAAAAAAAAAAAGAACTTTTATTTTTAAAAAGGGAATCTGACTCATTTGAGAGGCCATGTTAGTTTTTCCTTCTTCCATCTTTCAATCCGGAATCTGAATATGAAGGCTGGACATGTGGTGGACAAAAGCAACCCTTAGGATGGAAGTTACATGCTAAAGAAGGTAGAGTGGAAAGACATAAGAAGCTTGGATCCCAGATAACATGGTAGAGCCACTAAACCAGCCCCAGACTACTATCCTCAGGATTCTTTTACGTAAATGGGAAAAGAAAAACTGGGACATCCACCTTGAATTTTATATATTTCGAAGGTAGCTTTCCCCAAACCTACTGATAGGTCATGGTGTATAAGAAGCCAGGTTCCAAATAAATCTCTTCTCATCTCTCAACCTCTTTGAGGACAGAATCAATAGAAAATCCTGTTTTTCCTTTGAGGCAAAGTAATCTTAGAGAGTAGAATACATATATCCCATTCCTAATTTTAGTGGAAGAGGCAATCTGGTGCATTTGAAAGAGTTTAAATAAATTAGAACAATATATTTATAACGACACTTAACAGAACCAGAAAATATTAACAAACAGGGGTATTTACAGCCCCTCCTTCGTTAGGGAATCTTCTTTATGGCTTTCTTGACAGAGGAAGGTAACAGGTAAAGAGAAAACTTGGGAAACTCAAGGACCAGCTTAACTTACATGAGAAAGTGAAGGGCAGAAGAGGCTTGAACAGATGGTTAATGGGAGAAAGCAGGAGCAGTATAGGCTAGGTTAGGGAGAAGGCCTTTTGGAGTTCAGAGAGAGGGAGGAAAGATTTTAGGGGTAGTGCCTATTGCTTATGTTATGTTGAGAGATTTATTAAGAAGTTTTGCTTTGTATTTGAAATGCAATCCACCTTTGGAATTTTTGAGAGACTTCATAAAGACTTAATTTGCTCTTCAATTATTTCTCAGTGGTAGGACTATTTGTCTTAGGGACGTGAGCCCAAAGGTGGCAGCAAAAAGATTGAGCTTTATGCAAGTTACAAATGTGACTCAGGAAGATAGCTTGCACTATCTGAGTCAAGATACATTGCTGGGAGGAGAATGGTCGAACCTAGCAGTTAGAAAATATTTAAACTTTTTTGAATTCTCAGAGGTAGTCTAGTGAGCAGTGAAATATATGAATACGGAACAAAAGTAAGCAGAAACTGATGAGAAGACTAAAAATATTCAAGTTTGGTCTTGACCTGAAAGTTATATGGGAGCTAGTGAAGGAGTCTTAAGAAAAATGTTACAATTAAATATGATAGGAAAAGGCGGAAATATTAAAAACTGAACAGTTTTCTTCTTTCCACAGTTACAATTTCTATTAATTTTTAAGAATACTTACCAGAATACTGAGCAGTTGGTTGCATATTACCCACATTTCTTCTTTGGTCTTTATAATCTGGGGGTGGCCTTGTCAAATGTCTGTTTATCTGATCTTGTGGAGTAATTTTCTCCTTGAAAACACAAACGAAAACATATTAAATTGCACTGTTACTTTCTCACTCGTAAAAATGTACAGAATGCTATTTAAACAAATAAGAATATGAGACTCATAGATCTTATTTAGCAGCCTTAATTCAGAGATAAATCCTTTTCATTACAATAAACTTCCCACATGGAAGTGTAATTTCTACTTCTCAACATTCAACATGTGTTTGGGCTCTAGTAACTACTCTCATTTTCTATAATTTGCAATTAGATTTCAGTGAGGACTAAAATTCTGTGATTTTCGAGATGACAGTTCTAGTTTTATTTTGTAGCACACCGATTTGCTTTGGTACTCATATATAATTCTGGTCCCACAGAGTGTAGAAGGCATAAGAATAGGATTTCCAGATAAAATATTGGACACGTGAGCATTCTGTATTTTTATTTGCTAAATATGGCAACCCTAGGTAGGAGACGTCAGGAGATAACTTACCATGTACTTCTATGGGCACTATATGCATATTACCTCATTTTTTTGCCCTCATAAACAACCCTTGAAGGTAGGTATGATTATTCCCACTTCATAGATGAGGAAATGGAAACTTCCTTAGGCTAAGGAATTTACTCACGATCACATAGTGGTAGAACAGAAAGCAAATCTTGAGTCAAAAACTCAGGCTCTTTCCTGCCACACAATACAAGGGCCCCTTCACTTCTCTATTTCTCTGTGCCCCATTCTCAAAGCACAGAAATTTCCCCAGCTCCCTTCTTTTCTTCCTTCTGGAATTGCTCACCTTAAGATCTTTACAGTAGGTTTCTTTGGGAACTGAGAGAGGAAATAGGGGATTTTTTAAATATATATATTATCAGTGCCAAAGACCACTGGTTGCAGTGAGGGGGCATGCACAACATGGGGGACCATGGGGTGTCTCAGTAGGAGGAGCTGTTAGAAAGAAGCTATTATAAGATTTAGGCTTTGCTTGGGTGATTTAGGGAGGTCTAAGAAAATGAAGATTTGTTCTAGATTGTAAACTGTCAGGAAGTGAGGTTGATTTTATGAGTAATGAAGTAGCTGTTAGTCATTTAGTAAAAGAGGGGATTTTTGGTATTTTGTGGGTTGCACGGTGACCTTGTTTGTGTCTGTTTTTAGATAAAATTATGAAGTGGCCTTATGTTGTCTCATTTTATCATAGTCTAAGAGTAATCCTGTCTGAGGTGGTATTCTGTAACATAGTTTATGTCCAACAGAGAACAAATGGCCTGGCTGTGAGTTTCATATCAATTCTAGACATCAGGAGCTGCTTTTTTTCTTTCCCAATATGGATGAGGAAATTTTTAGAATTGCTTCCCTACAATTTTGTATGAACCCTGAAGTAACCTCCATTTTTAAAGATAAAAATAATTGACATAGGTAGACAGAGAACAATATAATAGAAAAGGCAGCAAATAGAAAAGAAAACCTTGTAACAGAGAGATGGATAAAATAATGGAAGCTAAATGAGGACTGCCTAACTTGGAGCCTACTTAAACCATGTACCTGTCAGTTTCCCATCAAATTCCAAACTTTCTAGGTAGAATAAATCTATTATAAAGGAAGGGAAAAATGGCTTAAAACAACAACAAACCAAATTCTAATTGTCGTTTCTAAGAAAAAGAACTTGAAAGACTCACAGGGTTTTTGGGGCATCGAGTAATTCATATAAAACACAATTTTGATGAGCTAAGTGTAAATGAATCAGAAACATATGAATTACATTTCTTTTAAATATGGGTTTACAAATTAAGGGAAAAAGTGGTTGGTGAAACTCTGTTTTTACTTAAAACCTAAATGTTTAAGAAACTGCTTGAGATGTTCTATGAACCCAAATGTGGCAATGTTCAACCATTCCTGTTGTAAACGATTGTGCAAGCTGACAATTTTGATTTTTGTGCCAAGCATGGGGCTTTCTGAAATCTTTTCTTTTTCAAAAGCATCTATTATTTTTTCTTATGTAATTAGGTGTTTCTGCTATTTATACTGAAGAAAACAGGATTCATGCATGTGTGATGTGTGGTATGTTGTGTGTGTGTGTGTGTGAGAGAGAGAGAGATAGAGAAGATAGGGAAGGGGATTAAGGGAGTTATCAGCCCCTCGATTCCCAATTAAAAACTAGATTTCAAATCTGGACTTATTTTTATGGATATTCAACCTAATAATTGACTTTTTATTCCTCTGAGTGCTAAATTAGGTTGCTCAAAGTATTAACATATACATCTCTGGAAACTTGAATTTCTTAAACTATTTGTTCACAAATGAGTTCGATTCTTGGCCTTGCATTTGGGCTATCACAGAACCGCCACGTTGTCACTTGTGCTGAAGAGCAGCAAAGACCATTCTCCAATACTGAAAGGAGACTGCTTCATTTGCAAGAGAATAATATTCCCATTCTATGAAAGTGTAAACTCACAGGAATCCCTGAGATTACTTTTGCATAACATCAAATTTAACTTATTAACTAATGTCTCATGATAGTCCAATATTTTGGGCCTGAAAACCTAATACAGAGATAATCTTCTGATGCACTTACCTGTCCTGCTTTGGTTTCACCATATTGAAATGTAAAATGTGAATAATTCTCAGACTTCCCTCACACTCTTATTGTGAGGATTAATCCTTTAATTCTGTAAAAGCTCAGCATGATGCCTGGTACATAGTAGGTGCAGAAAATATGTTGGTAATTATGATGCCCATTGTAATAAGCACTACTCATCTCCCCTCTTTGTGCTTCATTGGTGGGAGACTGATAGAGTATAAGGATAACACACTTTTATGAAGAAATGTCTCAATTTAGGTGCCTATCTGGCCTTGCCAGCTGACTGCAAATGACTACAAAGCATATGCTAATGTAAAGTTGTATCAAAGACTGTTTCTTCCTGGATATGCTAAAAAGCATGGGCAACCTCAATGGCATCTAAATAAAGAGAAATGTGAATGGTTTATAAAAATCGCAAAAACAGCAGCCTCGTTCTCATTCGTCTCTCACAGCTTATGCCACTGCCCTTTGCACCTGTCCCAGTAGTGACTCAGCTGGGGCCCAATGGGAGGTAGGCCAGTGTCAGAACCGGACCCTCATGGAATGTTTCATTGCCTTTTAGTCAGAGCTGAAAATCCAGAAATTCAATCTCTGCATGTTATAATCCAACAAATGTGTACTATTGATGGGAATAATGACAGAGTAACCAATAAGTCAATCTTAGATTTTACATTTTTGTCTTCTACTGCCCTTGTTTCTAAGCTGTTAAGTTTATCAGGATAAAAAATAAAAAATGGAAGGAGTAGGTGGGAGAACTGGGGTTTTCAAAACTATAATTTATAGAAAAAATCATATGTGTCACGTTACGATCCAGTCAGTGGTTCTCCTACACCTTATACTATAGGGAAGTACTCAAAGTCACCTGAAGATTTATTTCTAACTATTGCTTATTCGAGGTCAAATAAATTTATTTCTAGTTCTTCTTATATGTTCTGCACTCCCAACTTACTCCATATGTCATTCCTTAAAAAACATAAATAATTTTATATTATTATGTATACTTTTCATTATGCATTAAATATTTCATGATGAAATCTCAAACCAACAAATATACATAGAGACTGTATTTTTGGGTCTCTGGACCACTCTCCAACTGGAACAGTGGAACTCAGTACTCTAACCATCAGAATCCTACAGTCCTTCAGTACCTCTCTTGGGAGACTGTCCCCAAACTCTCCAGGTTGGATTTTATCCTTTCCTCCATGACATTTTCCCTTACGATGTTTATACCTTTTTATAATGCCAATCTGAATCTAGTACTTCCTTCTTTAAAATCCTTAATGTATTCCCCATTGTTTTTCAGACTAGAAATTCTGATTTTTTAAGCTCTATCCTCTGGCCTCTCATCTCTGGCCTCCTTGCCTATCACTTCCCTATTCCAGTGCACATTCTGTGCCTCAGCTAACATAATATACAGTGTACCTCGTTATCTCTGAGTTTCAAATATGCTGGTTCTTCTGGCTGTAAACTCCCTTCTCTCTGGCTCTTTACTTATCTCCTCCTTCACCTTCTCATCTTCAGTAGATAGAACTTCCTCTAGTAGTTGCCGCATCACAGCATTTAATCACATGCATTATAACCGCCTATTTATTTCACCTCCTTAGTGGTCTCTAAGCTCCTTAAGGACAAAGACAGGGTCTGACTTGTTTATGGCTATATTCCCATTGTAAATTAATAAATTTTTTTCTGAATGAATTATAGAGCTTATTACATCCTGGATTTCTGACTCTTGCTGCAAAGCTCCTTGAGTATAAATTTTTTTTACTTTTTTTTCTCTTTATTAACCTGGAGATGGTCAGCTTTGTTCCTTTCTTCTTTTGTTTGGCCAAATACTTTGAAGGAAGAGAATGAAACTTGGAGATAGGGTCTTAGTCTTAGGAGGCAGGAAGGGTTTGGGTCAGTTGTTGATTGTATGAGTATGTCTGAGAATACAGAAGGGATGCACCGGTAAATATTGAAGCAGGGTTAATACTTGGGTAATGTGTGAGAAATGACGGCCTTGCCTTTCTTTAAGGCCACTTCAGTGTGATGAAAGTGGGATATATTTTCAAATTTTTTTGAGAAAAAATTTTGAGATGCTTTATTTTGGAAGCCAGATTTTAAGTTTTGAAACTCCATACTGGCTTTTAAAACTGCTTTTAGAACTCTTTTATCTCTAATGTCAATGTGGATTTGAGTTGGTTAGAGTTCTGTCCACTATTTCTGCCCCTCAGGGCTGTGGCACAACATTGGTTTCTTGGGCCTGATTTGAAAGCCATGTTGGTGGTTCTAAACGCTCCCTGGCTGGGCAGGGTTAGCTAGCTGAGGTGCTGTGCTTTCCAACTGCCCAGCAGCTGGTAAATCAAGTTGCTTTTTTTTTTTTCTGTAGCACTTCACATGTATAGAATTAGCTTCTCTTACAGCCAGGACACCCTTGTTGCTGTCACATGAGTAGGCGCAGAGAAAAGAACAATAAATAGGAATGGAAAATAATGAACTCCTTCTGTGGAGCCAACAAGTACGGGCAGTATAAATTAGGAGAAAGTTTTACCGCATCGACCAGCATCTGCTGCTGGAGGAGAAGCTGCTGTTTCTGCTCCATGATCTGCCTCTGTAGAGTCTGTTTCTTTCCCATCAATTGCTGATTCAACAGTGATTGCTGAGAGTTCATGTAACCACTTCCAGTGTTTGGATTTGAGCAGGGGCTGGGACTTGGACTGGGGCCCGTGTTCTGGCCTACCACAGAATGTTGATCCTAAAGAAGAGAAAGCAGGGGGGTGGAAAGCTACTGTGAATTAAATGAAGAAAAATGTAGCACAAAGATCATAAGCTTAGATTCCGAACATTTTTCATCTAGTTGAGATCAAACATGCTTAATGAGTTGGAGATCAGAGAATTGCTTTTCAAGAGTAGAAGCAATAATTGCATATCACAGCAACCAAAGCAGCTGGGTTAATGACACTAGGGGACTGGAAAAGCTCCCACATGACTCTGATGGTAGAACCTCCACATTCCAGAAGGTGTTTACAGAACCTCAAAAAAAAAAAAAAAAACCTACCATAAAAACATATGGCAAACCTCTCAATTGCTCAGGAGCAAACACATCATAAAATAACAAGTTCTTCCTTTTCCCTAAAGTTAGCACATATCAGTGCTGACCCTGCAATGAAAATTAGGTTTAAATTCGCATGTTTTAAAAGTTAAATGACCATTTTGAACAGAAGGGGCGAGCTTTCTATAAGGCAGGAAGGCCTGTGAGTTGTTTTACAAACACTTAGAAACTTGAAAGGGACTTCATTTTTCAGACTTGTTAATTTTGTTCCCTGGTCAGTAAGTCAGAAATCTCAGTGCTTAATCAGTGAAAGGACACCCAACCAATTGACGATGAGAAAGTATTGATTAAAAACTCACATCGTATATTAAATAATAATGGGTATTGGTGAATTGTCATTCTAATTTGAAATCTCTATCAATCTTTAGGTATTGACAGGTCAGGACCCTACAGGGCAGAAAGTTAATCCAGCCAAATAGTTTTATTAATCCCAATGATGTGTTTATGATTGAGCTGTGCACTGTAGGGATTATAAGAAAACTAGAAAACATTGTTTTCACCTTGGTGAGTTTATTATATAATTCAGGAAGAAATTACATTCTTACGTGTACAAGAAAATCCAGAATCCAGTTTTAGATTATATGATACAAGTACTATGTCAAAGGTCTGCACACTTTGATGATATTCATTTGGGAAGCAGATGCCCTCTCCTTGCTCCAGAAATTCTGAGGCTGTAGGTCAGGTACCTGCTCAAGTGATTCTAATGCTCATTGGTCCAGGAAATGCTCTTTGAGAAACACTGGATATATAGCAATAAAATTCGATGCTCATTGCCCAACTGGACTGACTGTGTGAGGTTACGAGAGAGTAAAAAGATGAAGCGACTCTCATGATGACTGTAGTAGTAGTAGGTACTCTATTTGTGGAAAGTCTCTTCCCTTTTATCTCCTTCTCTTTCTTTAGTTATCTGCTGAGTTAAAAAAAAAATCGCCAGTCCAAAGCCTGGAGATGTAGGAAGCATGGCCTTGCTTTAATAATCCCTGGGGCTACAGAGCTCACCAACTGCATCAAATGCAAAGAGATACAAAATAATCTTAAGATGCCCATTCACTGAAGCTTGTTATAGGCTAGTCACTGTGCTCAGCGCTTTACATGATTTATCTCATTTACCCCTCCCAACGAAACAATGAGCAAGAACTATAGCATTATCATCCCAATTTTGCAGATGTGAAACCTCAGCTCAGAGAGATCACAGAGGTAAGTCATCAGGGAGGATTTGAAGCCAGGTCTCTTTGACTGCAGAACTCCAGTTCTCTGTCACTATTGTCACTTTATCGTCTCTCTGTCGAGACGAGAAGCTTTGAGGAGAAAGATTTTCATACCTCTGTCAACTCTTCTGTTCATGAAGCAAATGTTTATTGAGCACTCCCTTCAGGGGTGAGCCCCCTCAATCAGATACATGGAAGAGAGTATGATGGAGAGAAAGGCAGGGCTGTGGAGAATGGGGGTGGGGCAGTTCTCAGCAGTTAATTAAAAATAATTGTCTCTGAGTTTAAGTACATCTCCTGAGCAGTGTAATGAAACCACCCACTCACATGTCTGCTCTATATGCCTAGTCATTTCTCTCAACTTTAAATCCACCATGGCTTTTGGGAATGATTTTATCCCACATGTCCTACAAGCCACTAGGAATGTGGGCCTGAAGACAAGCATGTGAGCATCATAAACAGAATGGGACTAGATGAAGATCTGTGAGTTGAGTGCTTTTGGAGGGTGAGTGGAGTAGGACATACATGGAGGATTGAGTGTTGAATCTTTGGTCCACCCACACTAGGAAGAGGTGGAGTCAGAGAAGTGTAAAGACAATCAGAAGTGATAGTGGAGGAATCAAGGTGAGAGAGATATATTGGAGACAGGGGTTAGCCTTCCATTCTCCACTCCAACTTGAGTAGAAACAGGCTGCTATTTTTTGTGATATGATTTGGAGTTTAGTGCAAGACTATGTGAAAAGAGGATTTTATGTTTTAAAAATATGGTTAACAAACAAATGTAGGAAAATTAAATTTACTTTTCTTTTAAGTTTTCTTTGCATGGCCATGCAGTCGACAAGGCCATGAGCTCTGGAGACAGGCCTGCTGTAATTTATATCCCAGTTCTGGCTCTTATTAGCTGTGTGATCTGGGAGAAGTTAATTCGCCTCTATCAGCCTCGATTTCCTTATTTGTAAAACGGGAATGACAACAGTGCTGACTTCACAGGGTCTCTATGAGAATTAGAGGAGATGATACAATGCTCCAAATATTCAGCACCTAGTAAGCACTTAATAAACGATAATTTCTCATGATTGCTATAGTTATTTCAATACAAAGGAGCAACAGTCTGTTTATCTGTTTGTTGAGAAGCAAGAGAGACAGGTCTTGCAGGCTGCAGAAAGCTGTTTTATGTGTCAACTCTATCAGAAACGTAGCGGTCTCAATTACATTGTAGATTGCGAGCTCCCTATGGACCCTGGGAATTCCCTCCATCCTCCTGCCTGGAGATGTCAAAAGATGAGTTGAGTGTCATTCTCTGACAGATAGTCTTTTGGAGCGTGCTTCTTTTATGTAGGTTAGGGGCTCAGCTCAGGGCCTGGATACTTTGTTCTTTGCTCTGCTGTTTTTTATTTCTTCACATCCAATTATTTATTAATAGAGCAACCAATATACATATACTAAGTATTGTGCCTTAATTTCTTCACTTGTTAAATGAAGGTGATTCTATTAATGACATAAAATTAGACCAGATGAAATTTAAAACAGTTCCAGGCACTTGGTGCTTGATAAATTTTAGCAGTTAATATTTTTCTTATTTACTAATTTTTGTATTATTTTGTATATGGCAGAGAAGTGTAGAAACAATGAACTCTGTGGAGGAGCTTATGCTGTAAGTGTATCTGGATGGCAGGTGCAGTATGTTTGGCTCCCATTGTGTTTCAAACACAGGCTGGCCCTTGTGCTCTCGGGTTGGCCACAGTTCCCACTATTCCCTATTTTATTATCTCCACCCATTTTTCTCATTTCTCTTACTGGCTTGGCCTATGTAGGCATTTGAAGCTGTAATCTCTGGCTTATAGTTTACTTGGGAAACTAAACCACACATCACTTCTCCAATGTGCACTCACTCAAAGCCATTACAATAAAAAGCAATGCATAATAATTTCCCTTAGGTGTTATGACACCTATTAGGCCTTAGAATTAAAACCCAGATCTCCTAATGCCCAGTCTAGTTGTCCATGCAGCCATTCATCCATAATGAGTTTGATGAATTTTACTGAATATCTACTATGTGCCGGCAGTTTTCTATTTTTATTTTGGAGATTAAAAAAGTATTTAGAAAGGGGAAAATGAAGAGAAAAAGAGAGTGCTTAATGTTGGCAGAATTGGTGAACTTCATCAACATAATTTCCAGTGAAATGTGGAAAAGCATACTCCTCTAAGATTTATGAAAGATCTGCACGCCAAGAAAATGTAAGTATATCTCTTTCTCTCTCTAATTAAACAGATGGACTGTGCTAAATCTAGTTTCATTCCTTCACAATACCAAGAGATAGCAGAATAAGAAATAAACTCTCTTTTGGAATTTTGCAGGAGGTTTTTAAACCTTGTAGTTTCTAGCCCCTGGGCCTTATAATGTACTCTACCATACACATTCTTTAAATTCATGATCAAAGTAATATTTGGCTGCTGCAACATTTTTTTGCCCTTATGTTAGATATGTAACACAAAACACCTCCTTACACAGCTTGCTGTCATTGCCAAGATGTTGTGCAAATGTTAGTACATAAAATATTTTGAAAGAAAAGTATGCTTGGATGTGTTGGCTTTGATTTCCATATTCAGCCTCAGTCTTTGCCTTACACTTAGCCCATGTAGAACTTGACTTAATAGAATTCATTTGTTTCCCCCTCAGCACTCACTTTCTGCTCAAGAGCTTATGAAGGCCATGATAAACATGACACATCCTCAGCTTGTACATGAAAGTGTGTGTGTGTGTGTGTGTGTGTTTGTGTGATTGTGAATGAATGAGGTATTTCCGTTGATGTAGTATTTTATACTAGAAAACCGAGTCTTCTAGAGAAACAAGTTAAATATTGATTTGGCAGCAAATAAACGCCACACGACTAGTTCAAATCATGAACTTGAATGATCTTTCGTTTTGCATGTTTTTTGTTTTTTGCACCTACCAATAAAATTATAATATTTATGCTAATCTACAAAGTAGGCTTCTGGTCCCATCCTCCCGGGATTTAATATAAATTTACACTTATTATGCTCTTATAGATTTTCTACATCAGTGTGAGTGTGTGTATGTGTGTGTATCTTTAGGATTTTAAAGTCCTTTTGTAGTATTAGTTAAGCCACTAAGTTAGAGTCTTATGCCAGTGCTTGAATATGGTTAGGGCTTCTTGATCCTTGTCCAGCACAGGACTGCTAGACCAATGAAAACATGTCTGTATTCTTTTAATAAAGTTCTGCCAATAATCAAGCTATGTCTTTAGAATTATTATCTTCACTTTGCTTTTATTCATTCATTCAACAAATATTTGCTGAGCATCTATTATGCAGCATGCATTCTTCTAGGTCTTGGGGATCAAAGTCCATGCAGCCTACTGGAGAACTCCACAGGTTATCTATACTTTCAAGTTTTCCAACTGGGCTATTGATGGGAAATTTATTGTCCAGAATGGTCTCAAGGGTGTTAGGAGACCATTTGGTAAATCGGGTATATGATGACTCAACCTTTTAGGTGGAGGTAATCAGAGCATATTCACAAGTAAGTGGCAGTGTGTAAGGTTGACTGATGTTTATAGGAAGCTGAATGCACGTTTTAATGTATGGAAAACATGATAAAACAATGCTTTTCCAAATTTGTTATATTGTTGACTCAGAATCTTGTTCATGAATCACCATGTGAAGTACTAACACAAAAAGATTGCAAACTATGTCTATAAAATCTGACAGAAGATTCAGGAAACACTTGAACCTTTTTACATGGGCACCCCTTTTCCTTAGAGGACAAATTACCTGTCCTCCCTAAAATTACCTATATTTCTCTTAAAGTCAGTTTGAGGTCCTTTTAAAAAAAAAAAGTCCAAGCTTAAAAATTAGAAATAAATCTCACTATTCTAGTTCTAACAGCAAATTTACCAATACCATCTTTTAAAAATTTTCAAGAATAAATATTTAAAGTAACAGTATATATAAAGTAAATCTTATAAATCTCAATAAACAAATACTAGAATGTAGGCCTGGCTCCTGGGTCTACTTTGATAAAATGTGTCTGTAAATCATGGTCAATATGTGAGAGATGTTTTTAAAAAATGTTAATATAAATGCTAGATTACCTCTTCCTTTCATTTTAATGGAATATAAGAGCTCTGTTAAGCAGGACTGATTTTAGCAAAAGGTAGGACGGGGTCCAATTCGACATGTCCTAAAGCAGCGAACACAAATGTCCCTGGTTTCACCGAAGTAGGTTGGAATATTAAGACTCATTGAATTCAGTCAGTTTTACTGTTAAAGCAGTTCTGTGAGCTGATCAATGACACAGGAAGTTTCATAAAGCAAGCAAAGTTATCAGGCAGGACTTGTTCTTAATATTAAAAGGAAACTCTAAAAAATATTTGTCTTGCTCTGGGCATCTGGGTAAAATGGCTCTCTGTTTCTCTTATTTTAGAAGGGGGATATATAATGATTTTTTTCCCCCCACAAAAATGAAGTAACTTGGGATCTATGAGAGTATTTTGGCGTGAGATGACTGCCTTTTCTTTTTCTTGGCTTCCAGAGCTAGGCATCTGCAATTTGCAAAACAAATTCAAGATAAAGTACCCAGCTGGGCAAGTTTGTACAGCAGATCTCACAATCTTTCTTCCCCCCCACCCCCTTCTCTCTTTCCCTTTTTCCTCTTCTTTCCCTGTCTCAGTGAATTAACTGATCAGCTGTTCCTCCAGGCTATTTATCTTCTGAACTGTCTACTTATGAAGCCATTTATTCATCTCTATGCCTGAGAAACAAGTTGCCTTAACTGTTTCAGACTCCTTACAAGCTGGCAAGCCCACTTAAGTTATGTATTTGGGACATGACTAGTGAGGTGGCTGTGGATAATGAAAATAATGGAACAGTTCTTTGTTTCACACAAATAACAATGACAACAAAACAATGATCAGGAAACCATCCAGGAAACAACTTTTAAACAGAAAGACTGACGGGATAAAACACTGCTATCTTCAGGCTGCCAGGATTTTATTTCAAGGGTCAGTAAACTATGGTATGACTTGATTGATCAAATCCAGCTTGCCACCTTTTTTGGTAAATAAATTTTATTGGAACATAGCCATACACATTCATTTACATATGGCGACACTACAACAGCAGAGTTGAATTGCTGTGACAGAGAGCTTATGGCCCATAAAGACTAAAATATTTACTATTTGGCCCTTTATGGAAAAAATTTGCTGACACTTGCTCCTTTGGCTGCACCAGCAAAGTAACGCTACATACTTTGTTGTTGTTGTTGTTGTTGTTTTACATTAACTTGATAAAACGCCTTAGAGAAAGAACTCAGCAATCCTTAGAAGGAACTGGCAAGTCAGATATAAGAAATATCTATCACGAGATCTGCACACAGTAGATCGATCTATCATGAGATCTCCACTCCAGCAACCATTACAAATAGCGGGAACTGAAAAGCAGCTTATAGATCTTTCATCCACCTTTATTTCGCAGATGAAGACACTGCCCAGCAAAATTAAGGAATTGATTCACACAAGGTCACAAACCTAACGAAATGATGAACACATATCAAAATCTAGGAAAATTAGGAGAAATGAATGAAATAAAATCTATTTGCCCGAGAGAATTAATTGTAGCTTGTCTGGTAGAACTGGCTTGTTATGGGTAATGGGTGGGGGAGAGGAGATGTTGAAAAGTGAAGTATGCAAGCACAGGAGAATGTATTTGGATTAGTAATTTTCTTTGTCTTCTGCAATTATAAACAGTAGCTGCTCTTCCCGCTTCTATTTAATAGGGTATTTTTCTTTTCTTGCTTAGAACCTTCTCTTCTACCCTGCAGAGAAACCCTGATCATATGTTTACAATCTGTTTGGTCGAAATGATTAAAATGAGTTTTGTGGTCACCGTAGAGTTCGTCCTTCAGATGTTACCTAATTTTCAACTCACCAGGACACTGCATCTATTCTTAGCCTGTGGGGTGGACACTTATTATGGGTTGGCACAGAAGAACAGTTCCATGGGCGAGGAGGCAGCATTTACGTGGGAGAGTGGCCAGGAACAAAACGTCACTGGGTCAGGGTGGAGTGGGAAGAGTTTGGTAACTCAGAGGAAGGAATGAGAAATTTTTCTTAAAAGAGGAGCTCGTCAACTTTAGAAGGGCTCTTTGTGGCAGACCTGAAATTTCTGCTCTGTAAGTTAGCTTTTCGCTTTCTGTCCCTAGAGCAATGGTTTCACACTGTTCTTTGGATAATGGTGACTTCTGAGGATTTTATAAAGCTATGGATTCTGTTCCTTCTCCCATCTCCTCAAGTATATATACGACTAACAATTTTGTCTACAATTTCAGGGAGTTTACAAGTTTTCTAAACATCCACAGGCCATCCATCCATAGACTTTAGGCTGAGAACTCTGCCCCCATCCCCTCAAAGGTTAGTGTTTATGAAAGTAATGAAATGACTTCCCCTTGGATATATCTTTTACACTGCTTTCCTAGCTTAAGACCATCCGTGGCTCCTCATTGCCTTTGGGATCAAGTTCTAACTCCTGAGAATAGAGTACAAAGCCCTCCATAATTTGGCTTCTGCATCTTTTTCCAGTCTCATCTCTCAACACATTCTTCCTTCACTCTATGCTATAGAGATAGTAACTTATCCGCAATTCTCTGAACTCAGAGAGATTTCTCCACTCCGTGCTCACATCCCCTCTGCCTGGAACATTCTTCCCTTGCCCCTCTTTACCCAGTGAGCACCCATTCTTTCTAGGCTCAGCTCAGATGCCATTTTTTTCAAGAAGTCTTCTCTGACCTCCCAAGGCTGTTCAATGCCCCTTTTCTCTGTTTCTATAACACTTGGTACTGGCCCGTGAGGTAGAATTTGTCATTCTGCATCACAATTGTTTGCTTATATCTATCTTTCATTATAAATGATTGGAAGGCTGAGATGTTCGTCACAATATTCCGAGGGTAAAGAGGATTCTTTGTAATTTTTTTTGTATAAATAAACAAATGAATAAGCAGTCTGAAGCAGAAAATGGGACAGAACTTTCTGCTGAAAATGCTAGCTCTTTTCCAAGGCAATAGAAAGCCAATGTAGGAAACAAAGGCAAAGGTTGGGCAACATTGCTAAATCTAGTGCTGCTTTTATGGGTGTGCCACCTGAGAAGGGCCCATGGCATAAAGGATGTTTTAGGAAGAAAAAGAGTTAGCGGTGAGTGATGATGAAGATCATGATGACAATAACAATGATGATGGTGATGATATGACAATGACGACGATGATGATGATGTGAGTATATCTTGGAAGGCACATGAATGGATACGATTTCTATTCATAGCTATCATTTTGTGAAAGCTATGTAGCAGGCCATGTGTTGAGGAATTGCCATTTATTATCTCATTTAATTTCCATAATAATTCTGCTTTAATTATTATTCCCATTTTAAAGATGAGGAGATAAGGTTTAAGAAATTTCTCTTTTTTTACATGTATGCCTTTAAAATGCAAAGTATGTAAAACATTAATAAAATAAGATAATAGGCAAAATATTTTGAAAACATCCCTCTGTTCTAAAAGCAATTTGAGTGGGTGGGCAGCAGTAGTGAAAAGTGGATTCTGGGATCAGATAGAACTGGTTCAAATTCCAACTCTGCTTTTTCCCAAGTTGTAAGCAGCTGATAATATTTACCTCAAATGCGGGTTGTTAAAAACAAATGGCATAAAGTAAGTGAAATGCTTAGTATAGTAATATCTGGTATGCAATAAATAGGCTTGCAATAAATATCAATATCTCCTCAGGTCAATTTGACATAAAAAATGTAAATATATATTATATATGTAATAACATATTATATATACATATATGTGTGTATGTATGAGTGTATGTGTATATATATGTATATATATATATATAAAACAAGGCACTGGACTAAATTATATACAAATTCTGATCATCAGATAGTGAGGTAGTGTGTTGTTTAAAATATCAGCAATAAACCAAGAAGATGTAATTATCCAGAAATGTGCTCAGTTACTTGAATTTAGCAATGGTTAAGCATTATCACCACACAAATAAAACAAGATTAGAAAATTGTGTTGAAGGGTAATTTTATTTATTATGTTAAAGGGTATTATGGTTTTAGATGGGATAAATTACCAACATTTTCTATTCTCATTAAAAGTAAAGAGTATCCAATAAGATAGTAGTAATGGAGAATGAGAAAGGATAAATGATTCTATGCTTCAAAAGGGAAGGAAATTTCTTTTAAAGGGTTGGTTTTTAAAATGATGCTCAAATTATACATGAAATAAATCTGGCATTTAAAAAAATTGATTCCCAAAAGTGGTTCTAATTCCTTGAAAACATATGATTTTTTCTTTGGAAATAAAAAAAAAAACCAAAACAATATGCAATTTTGATTCTGCAATTTCACTTTAATAAAAATTTTGTAGACTGCTTTTAGCTTATCTCTTTAAGATAGAGAAGTGAGAAATGTAAGAAAATTCTCACTTATCTCATGTGATATCTCATGACAAAATAATATAATAATCAAATGATATCTGGTTTTAAATATTTTCTCCATAACTTACTAACTGTTCTTGGTCAAGTTATAAAAATCTTTCTGCCTCAGTTTCTTCTCTATTAATGAGTAAATAATAGTGCTTTCCTCATATGACTGCAGTATGCCCTAAAATAAGATTATGTTGGTAAATTTGTGGCAGTCTCTGACTCACAGGAAGTATAACAGAAATGTTAGCATTTATTTTGAATGGCTATTTTCTTTGACAATTTTACTTCTTATGTACATTATTTCATTAATTCTTCGAGGAATCTGTTTCATGTAACCCGTAAAACTTGTTAATTTTGCAGTCTTCTCTTTTAATCTCTTTAGGCTTTACTTTCTCCAACTTTAAGATATGGAAGTTAGATTATAATCTCTAAATTCCATTCTAGTGCTAGAATAGTTGAAATTCCATTTTTATTGAATCAAGCTAACAATAAGTACCATTGTGATGAAATAATTTGGTTTCTTTTTTCCACTGACTCTAAAATGCAACCTAACAACATGACATGCAGTGGTTTTGCAAGTGTAATGACCTATTACTAGATTCAGTTTTGGGGGTGAAGAGTGGGAAATCAAACTGTTTTATCTTCTTCTGAAGTAACTGAGGTAAATAAATTGAAGTTTATGGATGGAAATGTTGAGAAAATGTATTAAACTGAGTTCTGAACTTGTTTATGCACTTCAGTGTGTAAAGCACAATGTAGAACTATATTGCTTTGCTAATAACATCTGATTTTTCTGAACTGATTGTATAAAAAGATCTACATTTTTCCTTATTCTGTATTAAAACTAAAAAATATTTTGCTAGAGGTAATTTTTATGTTTCAATACCCATTTACCACTAAAATATATAAAATGTATAAACCTACAAAGTAGCTTACATATTCTGATGTATCTCCTTTTATGAGAAATGAGAAAATATCTTGGTTATTGCAAGTTGTCTAATAGGCATGAAAATCTAGATACACTGATACAGTAAAGTGGCTGTAGTCAATATCTTCAGATATGTCCATCTACTCTAATGTGACATGATTAGCTCTTTTTGAATGTATTATTATAATGACCACAAAGGACATTAAAAAAAGAGCCATCTGTTCTGGGTTAAATGTAGCCCTTAAGTCTCTCTTGAATTAGCAAAACAAGCCACTAAATACTTCAGTGGGACTTCAAAAAAACTGAGTTCTCCTTAAAAAATCACTAAGGGATGAACTTCAAAAATTAAAGGTTTCACTTGGATCAATTCCCAGAAAAATCAGGTTATTTACCAAATCTTATTTATGCAAACTATATAAACATGTTTTGATTTGCAGAGTACCAAAATAATGTTTAAGGAAAAAAATGATAACATTAAATGAATAGTCTACCATGAAAAAGAGTGAGGAAGGTCAGCTTTCTTTGGTCTGATTACCTTGTCTGTCTACATTGATCAAATCACCTGTACAACTGTTACCAGATCTGCTGTTTCTTTATGGTTTTGAACCTGGAAAGAAGTATTCATTTTTTAAATTAATTCTGTTGAGTAATAAGATTAGGGATTAGGGATGTCTTATACACACACACACACACACACACACACACAAAAGGACTTTAGAGCTTCTGTTTCTGTTTGGAATTACGAGATGGAATAGAGTCTAAATTATTTTTTCTAAGTCAACCACTTTTTAAGATATTTTTTCACCTATAGGGATTTCTAGTATAAATTTGGGTCCATAAGCTGACTCTTTACATTAATTCATCTGAATAGAAAATTCAGAATAAAGTAGACGTCTTAGCACCTGTCCAACATAGGTAATTGGTACTGCCTGAGTCTTAATCATATCTTGTATTTATTTTTGTTACAGAATATATCAATTATTTATTAAATGTATGTTTACCCTTACCACACTATTATTACTTTAAGAATGTGGATTGTTTTTATTTGTCTATGCATTCCCACTAGCACACATAAGCCTGACATACAATACTCAGTACATATTTGTTGTTAAAGAAATAATGAATAAGTAATTACATGAAAATCAAATAAACTTAATTTATAACGTGATTTGCAACTATTTAGGTGTTATTAAGAAAGCAACAGTTATATCAAAAATTTTCAATGAAATGCCAAATATCAATATCAAATATATAAAATTCTTTACCTGGGAATATTTATTATTATTTGTCAATTCGAGATACTATACAAATTTTTTTGCTTATAATTTAAAACTTCGAACTTAAATTTAGCATGTACAGAGTTATGTGAACTTTTCACCTTTTTTCCTCAGCAATTTGGGTAGGTTGATTGTACTGGATTCTGTTACTTGTAACTGGAAACAGATTCTTGATTTGAACATAACTGTCCACTGATTTTTCAATTGGGTAAACATTTGTGGCTTATGTTCCTAACTGCTGATCAGGAGAGAATGCTAAAGGGAGACTGACATATTGTACAGTTACCAATGTTTACATTGTTTTGTACTTTCCAGATCCATGTGGTACTTTTTTTAAAAAAAATATATACATCTGGGACTGCAACAGCTCTTCAGCTGCTGGCTAGATCCAAATAACAGTTCATTTAGTATGTATCTGAGCATTTCTGCATATTTAAATCAAAACTGTGACTAAAGCTGAGCCAATTGGATTCTCTTTATAATTTGAAAATATTGTTATCTGGCCATCCACATAAGAAAAAAAAAAAGAACTATAAAAATAATTCTAAAATTTCTAGCCTGCTCATAGACTCAACAGAACTTGGGCCAAGTTTGTGAAAGGCCACAACACTGACTATCATGGAAATGCCAACTATTTTCTTTGCCTCCATATTACCAAATAACTGGCTGGAAACAGTTTATTTAACTAAGTTACCTGAGTCACATTGTTTTGGTATTAGTTAAGACATAGCTAGATTATCTTATCCAAGGACATGTTTTACCTGATAGATTTGTAGTTGAAGTTCATCATATTTATCTAATCCTTGCCAGGTCTTGACTTCAGTTTTTCCCTTTCAGACACATCTATATTGATACCACTGAGATTCTAGCATGATTTTTAAAAGTTCCTTTCTTCAAGGTGGTGGGAAAGCATCAGTAGTTCATTTTAGAAAGGCGGTTAATAATTATTTTGAGGGTTAATTAAGCTAAACTATTTTGAGCTCTTTAGAAACAAAGTAACATTGTTAAATGTTACGTTAAATCACAACTGACTAGCTATACGGATCACGTGAAAGAAAGGACAATTTGGTTCCTTTAAAATTAATGCATATCACTTAATGTTGAAGATGGCCACTCTCACGTGTGGCAGTCCTTCGACACCCCAATGCTGCAACTTTTTCTTTACCTCTCAGCCAAATCTGAATATTTTTCTCACATATACTCTTTACTCTATCATAATTATTTTTTTGGCAGCTGGGTTCATGGTTTTCTCCCAAGTACTATACCACTCGCTCATATACCTTGCTATAGTTTTCCATATCAAGAAGATATTAATTTTTTATTAAAATTATTGGGGTGACTTTGGTTAACAAAATCAAATAGGTTTCAAGTGTACAATTCAATAATACATCGTATGTTTACTGCATTGTGTGTTCATCACTCAAAGTTAGATTTTCTTCCATCACCAAATATTTGACCCCCTTTACCTTTATCTACAGCCCCCTCCCCGCTTCCTTCTGGTAACCACTAGTCCACTGTTTGTCATCTTTGTTTGCTGCTTTCAGTTTTATATCCCACATATTAATTTTTGGATTTTACTTGGTCCTTTGTCATAAAAGATATGGTCACTGTTTTTAGGGCAAAGTAATAAATCTGGATAAAACAGTTTATTTTAGTAATTTATATATTACTAATACAAGATCAAAAAGAGGCTATTGGTATGTGGTGAAAAACTTTTGGTCAAATTCAATATCAGTGGAAGTAATGTGTAATTCCACGTTGGTCTTTAGAGGGTAGAAGAAAAACAATATGGACATTGATATATAGTTCCTTCACTTCTTAGGGAAGTGATGAAAAGTATGGTAATTTACTGTAAGCATCTATTACCGAAAAGGAAGTCTGTAGTATTTCTATTTAAATGCAAATAATAATTTGCAATGTTGTATAAAGAGTGATTTTTTTAATATGTTTTTCCCCCAGGATTTTAGGCTAGCTACTAGAAATATCGTCCACAGACATCTCTTCAAGGATCTACCTTACAAAATGGTCAAGTATTTCTTAATGTTTATATCCATGATCAAAGATAAAAAAACAATCAGGCCTACTAAGATTTATAAAGCATGGCTTATTGAAAGATATTCCTTAGAGGGTTACAGTTCCATGAACTGAATAGGAAGATTTGAAGCTTTGGGGATAATCCACTTACTGTAAACTGTAATGTGTCTTAAATGAGCAGACCAGTTATAATTAACATTATCATTGTAAACCTCTTGATTTGTCTTAATTAAAGATAGTTCCCCATTGTAACTTCAACAGATAAATTCTGTGGTCAGAGAAAATGTACATTCTATGTACTTAACTACATGTGAACACATATAAACATAGAGGGGAGACTATGAAAATTAAAGTGTTTATATGTTGTATATTGTGACTATTTTGCCACAATATCCCACTTGGGATTTAAGAGCAAATCTACTGGAGATATGGGGGCAGATCGGCTGGCCTTTCTCAGGTCCCTTCATACCTTTATATGTAGGGGATGCTCTGGAAGAGGCAGGTCCCTAAGTTATATAGTATTGTTCTGATATTAGTGGAATATTCATAGTTACCTTTAGGCTAGGTAGGGACATGGGATGTTGACAGAGGCCACATTAGATTGCTGGAGGTCCAAACAGTCCCTACTCAACTTCTCTGATTTCACTGTAGATGAGTTAAGAAGAATAGGGAATAAAAAGGAGACTAGAATGGGGACACGTAATATTCTAACCTAAATAGTTATATATGATATAAACCAGAATAGAGTTGCTTCATGCATACTTCAAAAAACTATAGCAGGCTTTATTTGTTAGAAACATTTTTAGCTTGGGCGGGGGGTAGTGGGTATAATCTGAGAATATCACCAGCAGTTTTAATTATTCTATGTTTTTTTAATGCTTTCACATACGTATATATTTCATAAGTAATTTCATGATAATGATGCAATGATATTTATAAGAACTTTAAGAGTTTTAAGGTCATATCAACCCAGAAGAATTATTTTTTACATTTAAAAACAGTGTTTTCTCCTCCTTTAAAATGTACCAGTGATCTTTTGTAGCAGTAAAATTAAGATTCAAAAATGATTATATAAAAGTCCATAGAGGCCAACAAAACAATGACAGAAAAAAGTGGGATTTTTTTTGTTAGCCTTTAGAAAAATGCCAACTCAACATACACTTCAGCCTGTCACGTGATTTGCTCGTTAACCATTTGGTTTGCAGAACACAATTTAATATTTTATAGAAGGCAGGAGAAATGGTAACATGACTTTAAATTTTGATTTCTAAATGTCTGTGTTTGCCAGAAAGAAAAAGTGTTTGTGTATATGTGTATGTATGGTTGGAGGAAAGTCTTTATAGCATTACTACCATAAAATCTACATCTATCTATTTATTTTATTATCAACCTTTTTCTCCCCTAAAACCTCATATGCCAAAATTCAGCAGAGCCAAACTCTTGGATATGTGTTCTCTATTTCAGCCTGGAGTAACATTTGAGAAACAGAATTTCCTGAATCTCTTCTTAAAGCACCACTAGCAGGCACTGTTAGAGCATTTTCATTCGAATTCATTCGACTTGGGCAAAAAGGGAACAGCGGCTTACATCAACTGAGGATCAGTGAGCAAAATCTCATAGCAACAGACACCAAAACAGTCCCTCATTACAAGCCTTGTCCAACAATCAAGTCTTTAACGAGAACAAAGGTTGACAGTGATTAATCATTAAGCAGTTCCTTGTTCCTTGATGCACGTGTTCTCAGCAGCCTCCTGCAGAGGCAGTCTGGCATATTTCCTGTCTCCGTGCTCCACTGTGCCATGTCTGAAGGGACAGCCAGGCAGCCTTCTCACTATTTTAATTTTAGATGTTACAAACATCTACAGAGTTTCTATATGCACATGTCTTGACTTTATACTGAGCCTGGCAGACTCTAAATGGATGTAGGGAGTGAGAACATAATAAGCCATTAAATCCACATCTGCTTACTAGATTGTGTTCAAAGACAATATAAGAAATTGATTAAACACTGTTTTCTAGAATAAACTTTTGAAATCTGCTTGTTTCCTTAAGTAACACAATTATAAATTGATATAATTTAGCTGTGCTATGAACATAAGATACCTTCAGTATTGTTTTGACATTTAAAAAGCTTCCATGTTGACAAAGCATAGAGCTTTGAAAAATAATAAAAATATTTTCAGAAATCCTCTTTCAAATAGTTCTGTTTTACAAGGCAAGGGAGTTGTAATGTTATCTAACCCTGTCATTTTATTTAATTCTCCTCTTTCTTGTGTGTTGTTAAATACTTGACTAGGTGCTATTTATCTTAGCTAGTCATGCAATGGTATACGTATTCATTCATCTTAACAGATTGACTTGGAGGTTCTAGTTTTTTCTTTCTCAACATGGTTAATATCACTGATGATAACTATGTTACCTGTGAAGTAGGAGGTCAGGTGAAGAGAGAAGTGTAGCTATGAGACACAGGTTTTTAGGCTGTGAGGGGCAAGGTTAGTGTAAATAACAACAAAAAAATTACCAAGGAGAGTCAAATATGTTAACAACAAATATATTGTTTCTCTAATAGCAAACGTCACATCTAACAGAACAAAATGAGATAGCTCTAAGGATTTGTTGTATCTATTAACTACTCCTTTCTCACCAGTCAGAATTAAGTATGCCCAAGTCCCCAGCAGTTCTAGTAGAAGATTTTAGCCAGTAAGTCTACAATATAAAAACTAAAGCATGAAATCCAATCACAAAATATGAAATACACAATTCTCCTGGTGTACTCAGGATTTAAGTGTATGGCTGTAATTCGTTTAAACTGAGTTATATTCACTAAGGAAAAGGAAATGACGATGACATTCTACAAACAAAAGACTACCTTATTATTGGTAACTAAGCTCCTCACACGAATGTATGTGACAGGGATGACATCATGGTCATTGACTCATGTTAAGATCAAAGCAGCCTGTTAGAAACCCCATTCAGAAAATGAACATTTTTTAACTGGAGCCTCTAGAGATCAACATTTAAAACTAACAATGGTGAACTCTGAACTTTGAAGGAAAGCAATGGGGAACTATAGGAGGAAAACTTTCAGGGTATGAGATGGTCTTAGACTATATTCTTATAAACCAACCAATCTTATTATTTTAACTCATCTCAACTTACAGTAATCTACTCTGACTGGTTCTATGTATCTCTGTAGTTAGGGCAAATTGACTTCATCTCTTACAAATTTACTTTTAGAACACAGTATTTGGCTTGAAGTGGGCTTCTTATCCTCATTCTTTTTCCAATTAGAAGCTAAGCTTATAACATTTGGGGCTTATGTCAAAGTCTTAGGGCAAAGATCTAAATCAATTACAAGTTAAGGCACTCTAAAACTATGTATACATTAGAGCAATTTCTAAATCATGGGGTATGCAAATCTCAATGAAATTCCAATATGTGTTTATTGTATTGGAGTCATGCATAAATAATAAAAATGGTCATATGTTGGGAACTTACTATGCATCAGTCACTATGCTGGACACTTGATGGCTGGTCACTTAAGTGTAGCAACCTTTTAAGATAGGCTCTATTAGTATCCCCATTTTAGAGGCAAGAGAACTGACATTTACAGATGGTAAATAATTCATCTAGATAGTAAGAGATTGAGCCAAAAGTCTAACTCAGGCAGCCTGACTCCAAAGCCATGCTATAATACTATATAATACAGTATAAAAAATAATACAAAACTGATTCAGCCAGAGTCTTTGCTATAAAGCAGTGGTAAATATATATATATATTATTGGCACATAATATGGAAATATGAGGCAATGTAGTCTAGTACAACAAGTATACAATTTGGAGATCTAGGCCCTGCATTTGAGACAGGTGTAACATGACATTGAGTAAATGGCTTCATTTTTCTGAACTCCAGTTTTCTCATCAGTATAAGTAGTATGACGCTTAATTCCCAGTGTAGTATATGAGATAATATATGTAAAAAGCATTTGCAAACACTGTATTCCAGTTGGCTAAAATAAAAGCATGAAGCTGCAGACGTGTTTTCTACTCGGCCAATACAACGACCGTGGAAGAACAAAGAACAATAAAACGAAAGTGCTAAGAAGGCAGGAAAAAAAAGGCAATTTATGGAAGCGTATTAGCTACGACCCCTGTATGCCAAACTATGTAGAAGATTATACCATAGAAAAGACAGGCAAAGTGAAGTGAAATACAGGTTAATTTTCTGTAGGTGTTATGGCACAGTTGCTAAAAATATAGACATTGTACTTAGATCTGGGTTTAAATCCTGGGCAAGTTACTGAAGTCTTAAGATCTCTGTTTTTCTCAGTGAAATGGAGATCATGAATGTAGGAATTAAAGGAAATAATTCATATGGAGTGTCTCACTTAATATTGGTGACTATTATAATTATTACTTAACTTCTTATAACATTACAGCTTAAAAGAAAGACTATAATTTCAGGACAGGCGTACACCAGAGATCACACAATTGTGGCTTCCAGAGCCTTAACAAAAGAGGTTAAAGAAGGCAATTCCTGGGGAATACACACCAAAATGGCATTTGGGGCTGTCTTTAAGCATATCATCAGGTGGATTCTAAAGTCCTTTTGCTCAAAACTTAATCTTTACTTAAAACTGATTAGCCTCAATGATCAGCTTTTATCAGTACTTCAGATTGGGTCTCTGTGTCTATATAGACAGACTAATATGGCTTCATTCAATGAAATGTTGTAGTTCAATTTATTATCTAAATCTGGATCTGCTCTCTGACTATTCATGAGAACAGATACTGACTACTTGTATCGGGAGTGGGGGAGAGGATAGAGATAGTTCATGTTGCAGGGGAGCATAGAGCAAGAAAGTAAAGGAGACTGGAGAGAAAGAGCAGAAAATGAAAGCTGGAGATCAAAGAGTCTTCCTGACCATCCTGATCCTCCCAGTGGCAGGAAGCTCTCTGGTGATCAGATAGATGATCAAATGACCACCTGCCCCAGATTCATGACCCTTAATAGACATGATGCCTTTCCACCATGTCTCTTATACCTTCTTCCTGCTGATGCTTTGAATCTCCCCCTCCCCAACAAATTCGAAGGGAGCACGTATCATCCTATCTTGCAGAGATATTCAGATTCTAGGAGGAACATTAACAGTGGAAATGTAAGCTAATTTGCACTACATGATACTATTTTACAAGGGCTTTTGGAAATAATAGAGGGCTCTTTGTGTCTACTTGGACACAGATACCCAGAATGCTCTTCTGGGCTGCATTTGCATGGAATTATGGGCATTAGAAACATAAAGAGTTGATACACTATACATTGTTAGTACTCTAAAAAAAGAAGACCAAACTTATGATTTAGAATGCTTGCAGATTAGAACACAGAACAGAAAGAACAGGAAGAACAGTCAAAAATCCTGTGGAAAATATTTGTTTAAATAGCTAAAAATTGGCGGGGGGCGGGGAATGTAAAAGGAACCAGTAAAATGGTTCCAGTTGTTTTTTCTTATGATATGTGCGAGCTATATAAAATTTACAATTTCTGAAATTATTACTAAGATATACAAATTAAAAAATAATTTGGTAATATGAAATATATGAGGAATAGACAGTAATGATGATAATAATAATCAACGAGTATGGAGGGCTTTCTATGTATGAGGCATATTACTAAACAATTTAGACATAATCTTGTTTAATCTTCGCAACGAACAGTCTTCGAGGTATATCTTACTATTTCCCCCATTTTATAAATGAGGGAAAAGATGCTTTTATAGATGTTAACTGAATTGCACAATATCTTTCAGTTAGTTAATGGTGAATTGAAATCAATTTAAATGGACAGATATTCCTTGGTTGATGCAAACTCTGATTTCTGAAAAATTGTAAGTCAATGAAATCTTAAAAATTGAACCATAGTCTAAGATTATGAGACTGGATTTCCCTCCCTCCCTTCCTTCCTTCTATTCAAAAAATATATTTTGAGTTCCTACTGTGCCATGTACTAGGGTTGTAGCAGTAAATAAATGTCCTGTCTCCTATGAAGCAGATATTTTAGTGTAGAAAGACAGACAAATATATGAACAAATACTATATCACATGATGATAAGTGCTATAAAAAAAGAGAAAGCGGGCCTGGGGCACAGGGTGTGCTGAAGGTGTGGGTTGGAGGAAGTAGGGTGATCAGGGGTAAGATGACATTTGACCTGAAGAAAGTGAAAGGATTGCTGAAGGAATTTCAAGTCATCAAAGTCTTGAGGTAGCAGCTTCTTTGGTATGTCTAAAGCATGGCCAGCAGACTGACATGGCTAGTGCAGAAAAAGAGAGAAGAGTGGTGGTGACAGGGAGGGTTGATCCTGTAGGATCTTGAATGCAATTGTCAGAATTGTAACTTTTACTTTATGTGATATAGAAAAGCATTCGAGGATTTTGAGCAGAGGAGTGACATGATCTGATTTACGTTTTAAAGATCACTCTGTCAGCTCTGCGGTGAATAGTTTGTATGGAAAAGGGAGACTAGTAAGGAAGGCGATAGCAATAATTCAGGATAGAGATAATGGTTTGGACCAGTGTGGTGGCAGTAGGAAGTGGCTGGATTCCAGACAGAGGTAGAACCAATAAAGTTAACCACTGGACTGGATGTAGAGTGAGAAAGAAAGAAAGGCACGAAGGGCAACTATAACATTTTTGGCCTGAGCAGAGGGAAGTACAGAGTTATCATTTTCTGATGGGAAAGACTGTAGGCAGACAATTTTGCTTTGTTTTTGGTTTCGTGGGGAGTAGGAGGGGTCATAGATAAAGAATTTATGCTGGGATATGTCCAGGTTGAGATGCTTAACACATCCAAGTGTAGCCGTCAGGTGGGCAACTTGATACATGAGTCTGGTGTCCAGGAGACAGATCCAGGCTAGAAATATGAATTTTGGAGTTGTCAGCATACAGAAGATATTTAAAGACATGAATTTGGTTGTTATCACCTAGGGAATAAGTATAGACGTAGAAAAGAAGAGATCCAAAGACTGAACTCTGGCACCCCGTAGTTTAGAAGTCTGGTAGATGAAGAAGAAACCAGTGAAAGAGACTAAGAATCATGAAAGATTTGTGTCTTGAAAGTCAAGCCAAGAAAGTATGTTCAGGAGAAGAGAGTGATCAACAGATTCAGTGTGGCTAATAAGTCATGTAAAATGAGAGTTGAGAATTGACCACCGGAATGGTAAACTAGATATCACTGATGGTTTTGACAAGAGAAGCTTCACTGGCAATCTAGAGACAGAAACCTGATTGGAATGAGTTCAAGATCGAGTGAGAAGAGAAATGAGGGTCAAGGTTTTTGGAGAACTTTTGGACTATTGCTGATAAAGAGGATAAAAAACTAGAGAGGCAGCAGAGGGTATATGGAGGTTTTTGTATGGTTAGGGTTGTATGCTTCTGAAAATAATTGAAAGGAAAATGACAAATGCCTTATAATGTAATCTCACCCTTATTTCATCTGCTTCATTACATAAATAAATAAAAAAAAATACAGTTTAGTATATTGCTTTTGCTTATATAGCAAAAATATTACTATTAAGTATTACTAGTGAAGTTATAATAGTGCCAATGATAGTCTTTATTATTCATCCTGATCACAGCAACCATTTTGAATATAGTATCTATAGGGTTTGGTCTCAAATACCTTTGCAACAGAAATCTACTAGCTTTAACTTGAGGTCTCCTGGGTGGAAATGCCCATTGGATAGGTTCCAAAAATTACAAACAAGTTTTTGAATACAGTTAGAGCCACATTGTGGAAAAATGTTATGGAAAGAATTAGCTGTTCACTCAGTTCAGATATAACTCCTGGCATATCAAATTTTATTTGGGCTAAGGTAACTCAACTTTCTGAGTCCCATAAAAATACAATTATATTGCCCATTATAGCTACTTTAGTAGCAAAAAGCTAATCACAACAAGAATCGTAATAATAATGTCGATGTAGAACCAGACACCTGGCAGTGAATAGTGTATTGACAAGCTACTGGAATAAGTTAGTGAAACAGCACAGCTGAGGAAATAAGTCAAATTTAGAAGATCCTAATATTGGAAGGTTATGAGTGTACATGGTAGTCCATTTTGGATGAAACTTTTGTTCAATAAAAACGTCCAGCTGCTAGTTTATAAATTTCCCACCAAGTTCATGACTCAATAGTGTAGACTCCGGTTGTCCCTCTGAGTCTCCCAGTTCTGGAATTCATGCTGTTCAGTTGTTAAGTGCCATTTAATGAGGCTATAGAGAGCTTTCAGTCAATGGACCCACTCTCTGCACGGCCAGTGTTGGAGGTACAAGTCAGTGAAGGAAAATGCATTGGGATGAAATAGCTTTGTACACAGATCTAACAGGGAGAAAAGAAAGAACTGAGAAGGGGTCTCTTTGAATCCTTCCTTTACTTCTAAACCCCAACAAAGGCAAACATAATTCCTAAAACCATCTTTAAGCAAAAGAGTATATAAGGCAAAGTGTGCCTTCCAAATTCCCTTTTCCTGCTACCTATGTTTTTCCCTCTATTTCATCAGATTCTCATTTTTCCTAATTACTCTCTTCTGCACAAGACTCTGTACTCACTGCTTGCTTCTGAAGTCTAAGCCATACTTGCCTTTCCTGTTAGGATCACATGCCTCAGATTTATAAAGATCCCTTTTCTGATATCAAAAAATTATCTTATGGTAAGTTTCTCTTGCTCTTATAGCTGGGTCAGTACTTTTCAAATTGTAAGGTGCATATGAATCTCTTTGGGATCTTGTTAAAAGGCAATCTTATTTACTAAGTCTTGGGCACTGAGTTTTGCATTTTAACAGGCTCCTATGCGATTCTAATACTGCTGGTCCACAAGCCATACTCTGAGTATGATAGATGACTACAAGCTAAACGGATACTAAAGTTTACTGTAAACTAAGGTGGCAGAGGTCTCATTTGTCAGATGAGAGAGGCTGTTACTCTTTTTCAAATCAAGTTACCTTCGAGTCACCAGAATTCCAGAGCTAGACTTTAGTGAATAAAACCATAAACTCTTCTCTATGAAGTTTGCTCTCAATAAGGTAGGGACGACTATGCTATAATGAATAGAGGATAGATGCTTATGCTAGGCATTATTGGTTTACTCCCATTTTCTTTTGTGATGTGTGTGTGTGTGTGTGTGTGTGTGTGTGTGTGTGTGTGTGTGTGAATTTTAATTAGCAGAGTTATATGTAAACATGGAAGCCTTCCTTAAACTCATCTCCCCAGTCCTCAGCCTGGATCAGTCACCTCTCACATGTGCTTCTGTAGAATCTTGGGTTACTTATTGGGGTTTTTGGCACGCTATGTGTCTTTTTCCCCACTGGATTGGGCACGCTTTGAAGGAAGAATTGCATCTGGTCACCACCGTATCCATGGCCGTCAGCATGGCCTCATGCATAGCAGTGATTCACAAATATTTGTTAAGTGAATAGAAAAGTCTTATGTAACTGATGCCTTTAGTTTCCTAACTCAGGTTAAAGATAATAATCCACCATGAATCCAATATATCAAAGCCTCACTCTGAGCTACTCAGTGAATGTTTGCAGCTTCTCTGACCACTGGGCCTGTGGCAGGATTATACTTCCTGGCCTCCTTGTGGGTGGCTAGGGACATGTGATTAGCTCTGGCCAATGAGTTGTGAGCCGAAGGAGTAGGGTTACTCTCTAGCTAAGAATTTATTTGCTGATTTGAGAGACCCTTGAGGACTCTCCCCTTTCTCTCTGGTTTTGGCAACTGGCAATGCTTAGAGTGGTGGCTGCTCCATCCCCCTTAGTCCCAAATGGCTATGATGAACAGATCTCCCAGCCCCCACTATGGATATATAGTAAAAGAAATAAAACTTTGTGTTTTAGCCACTGAGATTTTCATATTTTTTACTACAGCATAACCTTGCCTACGTTGATTAATATAGATTATGAGAGTAAATATCTCAAACTGAGGGATGCTAGGTCCTGCCTGGTCCCAGGCCCAGCATACCACTTCCCTTTGAAACTGGGTTACAGGAGTGGCCCCGAACCAAGTCTCCAGTTCTGGAAATAAGGCTTTATCTTTGTTACTGAGGCCAAGTTTACACCTTGAAGCTGGTTCTGTTTGGAGGACCTCTGTCATGTGTCTCTGACTAAGTTTTGGTTTCTGTAAGCCCAGAGTCTCTACAATGAGAGGCACTGTCTTGCTCTTGCCATCCTGAGCATTGTGATTATGCTTCTGAGCCCTCATCATCTCTACAGCACACCCTGTCTGTTTGCCTGGGTCTCTATCACTGCTCCTGTTTTCCTTTCTATATGATCCATCCACAGGTCAGAGCACTCTTACAACACTGTGTTGGATTTCATTTCACTGATCAAATTAACTGTATTCCTCCCAGTTATCTGTTGCTGTGTTCTGTCTGCCACAGTGATCTCCACTGCTAGCCCCTGTCCTGAATCTGGCTCCAAACCTCACTGCCTGTCCTGTTATAATGAGGAAATTTTGTCCCAGTTTTCTGCATTTCTCATTCTTCCCTAGATCACTGCAGCTAAATGAGCCATGTGTATTTGTGTGCAGAGACATAACAGATGGGATCTTGGGGATTAAGGTAGCAAACAGAGAGCAGAGGGCTTTTAGAAGGATTAGTCTTTCGCCTAGCAGGGTGGGTAGAGAAGGATGCTGGGGCTGGTTTGAAAAGGGCCACTTGGCCCCATAAACATATGTGATAGTTGGTGGGTTTAGTCCGCTCTCACTGTTCCTGTCTGTCTGTTCCTGTAAATATCTGTAAAAGAAAGAACACTAGATTTAAAGTAAACAAACAAGCGAACATGGATTAAGTGCCAGCTGTACCATTTACTAGCTGTGTGACCTCAGAAAGATCAGTTAACATCTCTGAGCTTATCTGTTCAAGTGTAAAGGAAAGCTAATAACATATCCCTAATGTGGCCCATAAGGAGGCTGAGCAGGGTCTCAGAAGGATCACAGGACAGAATGTTTCAGGAAGCACTCAGCCTATTGTAAAGAGCTTTATTCATGTAAGGTGGTGTTTTGGTGATGGGTATAGAACAGACAGGTGGATAGACTTGACCAGTAGGCATCAGCTGAACCTTAAATGTGAGTGGGCTGTGGAGAGCTGAAGCAAGATTCTGTGAGGAAGAGAGTTTAGGAGCATGAAGGCCTGGAGAACCGGTTAGAGTAGGATGAAGCACCTCTGCAGGGGATGTGTGCGGGGGAGCAGAATGGACTGCCCCTGGTAAGACATTCCCTCCTCAGTCAGGGAAGTTCAATCACATTGCTCCCCGTCCCGATCTGCAGTTGCGATGGGCAGATGTACAAGGGGATAGGCTACAGATGGCACTGTTGCCATATGATGAAGCTGTTGTTTACGTATTTTGTCGCTGGGTAGTTTTGAGGCCTCTGGAGGACCTCCTTTCTCTTACGTTAATTCCCAGTGCACCTACTTGCTGAGCCCGACCTTTCCTCTTTGCCTTTCCAGTACAATACCCACAAACGTCAAAGCTTCACTGGCTGCCCAGCAGCCAGGCATTAGCGGCTGGCAAGGCTCCCCAGAATGGAGCCTGGACACAGCTAGAGGACTGATGTGGAATGTGGGATCATGTTCTAGAGTTCAGCAGGACCACACTGCTACATGGGATGTCCCATCTGTGGGAGCAGAATCTTTGGGACTATCAGGGAGAAGCACACAAACTCCATAAACTTCTCACCAGAGGCCCTGGAAACACAAGGGGCGGCCATTCAATACAAGGCTTTGACACCTGTGGGTTCACAGCCCAAACATATTCAGGCTCAGGGCAAACAGAATATCAAGACAGAGGGTAAGAAAGCACAGAGCGAAAGTAGGGAAGATGTGGAAAAAGTCAAGCTATTAAGGTGAGGTGCCTTTAACAGGAGGTAGTGAACAAAGAGGCAGTTTTGCTGAATAAGGCCAGAATCACCTTTAAAATAGATAAGTCTCCTGCAGTAAAGTGACAGATTAATTAAATGGCAAACACTCGGTTGTCTAGGCTTGGAGAAAGTTAAGATATAGGACGATCATAAAAATGGAAAATCCAGATAGCAAAGGCACAAAATAGCTGAAGCCAAGACTAGGGAAAAGCTGGTTAAAGGAGATTTCAGCAGTATTTTAGAGAACCAAAGCAATGAGGGGAAGATCTATTTTTTAATAGACAAGAGTTATTACTCGGGAAAATAAATTTAGATTGACATTGAAAGAGTTGCCACAGTAGCGAAGGTCATTTCTGCAAAGTGCCTGGGATCGGAGTTGGATGGGTATGCAGCCCCGACTCCTCTACTTTCTAATTGTGTGAACTTGCATAAGTTGCTTAACCTCTCTGACCCATTTCCGTCTCTAGGAACTGGAAAACTTAGTAAAGCCAAATCACGGGGATATCATAAGGCTTAACACAGACAGTGTATATGAAAATTCTTCGTAATTCATAAAGTTCAAACAGGTGTTAGTTATTATTATCCTAGAATTTCTCTATTTCCTACACTATTTTTTTTCATACCTTCTAGGTATGCAGATATGCACCCACATTGCTAAATCCATGTCAGACTCTTGAGTAGTTTGGTGGCAGGTAGAGCTAAAAGGAATATTCAGAAGATGTCCTCTGGCTTCCTAGTGACTGTAGAGTAAACCTCCAACTGTTTTGTATGGCAGCTGTATCTCCCCAGCCTGTGCCTAAGGATAAATTTTGGCCACTCTCACCCATTCACCTTATAGAACTTCTCCGAATAGTTCTCTGAATTGTTCCAGTATTTTTATGACTCTGACTTTGGACCTGTTGTTCTGGAGGCTTAGGATGCCCTTCCTCTGCTTTTCCCTCTGTTCACTTCTTTCTCAGCCCTCAGTACCCAGCTCTTAAGCCACCTTGGGAAACTTTTGCTTACGTCAAACTGGTCACATCCTCTCAACGTTCCCCTAGCACTCTGTTCCAGACTCTGTTATAGCCTTTGGTAATAACCACCACAAAAACAAAGAACAGACGAACCCCAGCTAATGTTTATTGGAGACTTAGAATGCTCGAAATACCATGAGAAGCACTGTACATAGGTGATTTCATTCACTTTTCAACAACACTTTTTCTAAGGTAATGCTGTTGTTATCTCCATTTTATAGATAGGGAAACTGTGGCTCAGAGAAGTTGAATAACTATCCCAGTTAGACTGCAAACAAGTAATTAATTGGTTTCAAATGCAGTGCTAACTCCATGACTTGTGCTCTTAAACACCCTCTGCTATTGTACCGCTATGATTTGTTCATGTATCAGTCCCCTCATCTCCCGTTAAGCCCAGTGTCTCTACAGAAGAGGAATCATACTTTAGTCGGCAGTGTGCATGCAGGCCCTCAATAAATGTCTGCTGAATGAAAAGGTAAGTGGGTTCTCATTTTGAGTAAAAGCATAAGGTAGGCTATGAAACAACCCTAAAATGTCAATATCCTCTGTGAACAAGTCATATCCACCACTTAAGAGAAATAACAGATACATTTGACTTGGATCCTTGGCCATCATTTTATCTGCCTCTCATCCTCTTAGCAACACCACTAAAAGCATCAGCTTCTTATGTGGTGAGATGATACATATGTGCTAGACACACGAACCCACTCTTCCTTCAAGAGTGATTCATACAGTCAATAGCATCAACCAAGGCAGGAGGCTATAAGTCTTCTTTCATTCTGTATGTAACTTCACCTACAGTTTCATTTTAATAGTGATCACAAGTATTCTTTTTGGCATTTTGTGCTCACATAGCTAAAATTGAACAGGGCATATAAAAATATCTATATATTTATATCTAGTCAAGGGAGATAGAGAAGAGGGATGATTTGGGAGCATAATAGGTACAATATGAGAAAGGGCTGAGATAGTCCCAGATGGCCATGGGAAAAGAGTGATCATATACATACAGTGAATTTGTTTAGTAACCTGGCTAATAAATAAATGAATAAAACCTTTAATCAAATCTCCATTATATCACTAACATCTATCACAGTCCTTGACACATAGTAGGTACTTAGTAAATGTTTCATGAATGGATAAATAAGTCAACAAGTGAATGAACAACATTGTAGGAAGGTTTTCTTCTACCTATAGGAAGTACAGAAAGCTGAAAATCTGGGGTTTGAACTTATGAAATGTAAAATGAGAAGCTGGACTCTTTGGGAAACAGCAGAGGCTGTTTTAATCAGTATCTATTTAAGGGCTAAGGTGCCAATACCTAGGATTGAGCATATGGGACTTTAATCACTGAATTGGCTACATTTTTAAGAGAGCTCTGAAAAACAATCCTGTGAACAAATGTCACATTTTCTCATTCATTCATTCACTCACTCATTCATTCAATAAATTTTTATAGAGTGCTATTAAAGGTAGGTACCATGCCAAGCACTTCACATACATTGTTTTCTAATGCTCAAAACAAGTCTAAGAGATACATACCATTATTATCCCAGTTCTACAGATGAGGAAGCTGAGTGTCAGAGAAGTTAAGTAGCTTATCAAGGCTACAGAGCATGTGACTGGGCTATGATTTCAATTTAGCACTCTCCAATTCCGAATCTCCCTCTTACTCTCTCCTTTATACTTGTCTCTGACCTTAAGCAACTCAAAGTTGAGCAGGGGTATACGCTGGAATATAAACACAGTGTGAAAGGTGCCCTGACAGAGGTAAGAACTGGGTGCAGTGTGACCACAGAGGAGGGGCCTATATACTTCATACCTAAGGAGAAAGGATCTTAGAAAGGGATCCTTCTAGAGGAGTCTTTGAGGAGAGCTGGGAGTTCATCAGGTGGAAAGGGCAGAAATACAACCGTAAGGGAAGCACGGTACATTCTCATGCATCGTTCTTCATTTTGTGTGAATGCACTCATATATAAATGAGGTACCAATAACGTCTAGCTGTCTGAATCTATTTATTTGACCAAATGTAGGAGAAATTATCTAGATTAAGTACACATGTTGAGATAAGTACTAGATACTTTGCTCTAGACCTGGAAAGTTTTTTAAAATAATAATTTTTACTCCTATATCGGCTCCCTCAAAATATTTATGTTTCCCACTTGCACAGCACCTCTGCACATGCTATTCTCTCTTCCTGAAAACTCTTTCTTTCTCTCTTATAAACATTTTACCAATTGTCCTCTTTTCTGTCTTGGCTACTTCCTCTTCATCCTTCAGAGGTCAGTTTAAATACCGCTTCCTCTTTCTTGGGGTCAGGAAGCCCCCAAGATTAGGTTAGGTCTACTGACAGCATCCCCTAAATTCTCTGGTCATGACACTCAGCATGCTTTCTTTCCTATTGACTTAATTGTCTATCATCTCCTATAAACTTTAAACTCCATGAGAGCCTATAAATGCCTTGGTTACTCCTATATTCTCAGTAAGGGAGAGAAGGAATGTGTTCAACAAAGTGGCACATAGTAGGCACTCAATAAATGTTTGTAGCATGAGTAAATTAAAGACTATGCATTTGATAAGATTTTTTATTATCAAAGATAAAATTAAAAATCAGCAAAGTTTTGATAAATAGGAAATAGAACCAGAATGGAGAAAGGAGCAGTAAAGAATTATGTGTTTTAAGAAAAAGGCAAAGTGAAATATAACACATGCACAGATTTTGTAGAATTTCTACATCCTTTAATGAACCAGTACTTCCTTAAACACATAATAATTTGCTAGATCTTATCAATAGTAGTATCCAATTTTCATATATTCCCAACACATGGGGATTTTTTTTTTTTAAAAAAGGGTTATTTATCACATTCAGTGCAGTGTTGCTCTTTGCCCAATTTATGACATCTAAATAACCTAGAAAGGAAATCCTCAAAATCAAAAGTATACTCATTCCAACCCCCACTTATTAGATTCTAAACATTTTGAACTAAATTTTACATTTTAAGTGACCAATTTTTCATTTCAGTCCAAAGGTCCCTGCCTGTTTCTGAAATTTACAACATCTATTAGGGAAGTGAAGAGTGAAACAATTTTTTAAAGATCAAGAAATGAAGAAAAAAAATCTGTCTTGAAGGACTGTGGATTTTCAATTTGTTCCACATGAGACTATTTTGGGAAATTACCTTTGAACCGATGTTCATCTTGTTTGTGCAGTAATATTCCCCTGACAGGGATGGACTATGATCTGAGAGGTTTTCACAAGGTAAAAATTCTACTAGCTTGTCTTCCAAGAACAATCTCTAGGTTTCTAGCTGTTTGGCATCTCAGAGGGATTCTTTACCTATGTGGGAGACCAATTTTTTTCCAGTTTCTGAAATGAGTCAATTAAGGCAAAACTATCCTCTCTTGTAACAATCTTTGTAGAGGATTACTTAGGTAATGTGGTTTCCCAATTACCAGATATAGGTTAAGAATAGTACTAGGGAAAACTCTCAAAAATGGTCTAGGTTAATATGTATCACCCTAATCTCTTCTCCCATTTTCTCCTCCGACCTTGTTCTCTCCCTGAGCTGGAAATTCCCACCATTAGTCATTCACGGGCTTAAAACTCTTACATTCTATGTTCAGTAATTACCTTAGAAGTTTGGTGAATGAAAGTTTTCAGGGGCTGAAAGAAGGGCTTAAAGGTCACATCCAGATACTCCATTCCACGTCAAGTAGATACGTATTTTTATTCATTTTGTGTGTTGGCAGACCACAAAATATTGTGTTTGGAAAAACTATTCCACTGCTAATTGTTTTTTACATAATCACTTTAAAATTCATATGGAAGTTTACAAGTTCAAAAATAACTACTATATTTCTGGAGGAAAAAAGAAAGAAAGATAAGATAGGGGGATTACTCTACCAGGTATGTGATGACTTATACGCCATTGTAATTTAAACAATGTGAAGTGGCTTTTAGAAGGATCGACAATAGAATAGAGTCCAGAAATAGACTAAAAAATATAAGGAAAATTGTCGTATGAGAGTAGAGACCTTATGAATTCATGGGAAAAGAATAGAATATTTCATAAATGTTTCTGTGAACTCTGTTCATCCAAGTGGGAAACACAATTACATTTCTACATCATGGCATACCTACACATAGAATTACTGCTGAATTTCCATCTGCCAAAATAGCTAAAAACTCAAGCTCTATAGATGAAGGAGACGGACCATTCAGGTCCCACTGAGCGCTCCATGGTGGCCCAGTTGCAGAAGCAGGTGAGGATGGCTGACCCAACAGTACTGCCAGGACTTCACTTCAAGCCAGATTCACAGGCAGAAAAACTTGCAAGGGCAATTTCACTGCTTCATTGGTGCTAACGTAAAGCCGGGAATCCAAGGATGCTAAGACCCCAAAGGGGTGGTGCCCGGGAATCCAAGGATACTAAGACCCCAAAAGAGTGGTGCCAATGACTCTACAGATCTCAGACTGAGACACTGAATCCCATCCTTGATGTAAAGGTGGAAGAAGAAAGGTTCATGCATTCTCTCCTTCCCTCTTCTGAAGCCCTAGAGCACTCCTAGTCTTGAGAGAGGAAGTACATGCAAAAGTTATAAGTTTGCTTAAGAGTAATCCACATCTGGGTTTGAAATCTGGATTGGGGCCTTACTTGTTATGTGACCTGGGGACAATAGTAGCACCTATATTTCCTAAAGATTACCATGAGTGCCTGGTATGCATAAGTGCTCAAAAAATTGGTACATCTTTTATATTACACTTTATAATGTTTTCTCTCTCTTTGTTCCAAATTTAATTTATATTTTAATGGACTTCTAGCACAAATTAGGCCTTGTAAAAGAAGGCCTAATTTCACTGAATCATCATAAGACCCCGTCAAGTAGGTATTAGTGTCCCCATTTAGTAGTTGTGTATGTATGTGTGTTCTCTCTCTGATAACACTATAAACTAGTGTTTTCAAACTATGCTAAAGAGAAATAGGTTCATGAAATTTAAAAAGTTATTCTGTTGAAAAAAATTCCACAGCTATGTAAGTTTGGAAGACTGTGAGTAAAACTAAATCGATCTCTTTACTGCAACATAGCTCAGAGTTGTCGATACGCTAAGGTGAATTGTTAATTTCTGGAAAGGAGAGCTCTTTCACATATTTGATAACTAAAACAGTTCATAGAGTTTTTCTCAGAAAACAACTTGGGGAAAATGTAGAATAAAGATTCATTGCATAAAAGGATTCAGTTTTATGCTTTTGTGCATGCCCACAGTGCATGGCATACTTCATATTTAATAATAGGCAAAGTGTTTAATATAAATTCTAGGTGCTTGATTTATACGTGAAACTGCGTAGCTCTTTGCATACCAAATGGCTACGATGGGGGAGATGCTATCTCTCCACCTGAAAGTGATTCCACAGTCTTAAATTTCCTCAGATTAAGAATGACTGGATTGAATTTTGGCTAGAATGTGAACCAACTAGAACACTTCAATACTGAGGGCAAAAAAAGTAAAATGGTGTAGCTATTTTGGAAAACTTTTGGAGAAAAAGTTTGGCAGATTCTTATAAAGTTAAGTATACACTTACCATATGATCCAATAGTCCCACTAAATATTTACTCAAGTGAAATGAAAATTTATGTTCTCACAAAAAACAAGTTGGAAATAACCAAAAAACAATCAAAATGTCCTTCATCTGGTGAATGGATAAACTGTGATACATTCACACAATGTAATGCAACATTGAAAAGAAATGAATTATTGATACATACAACTACTCTGAGTGAATCTTAAGTGCACTTGGCTAAGTGAACGAATCCAGATGCAAAAAGCCGCACACTGTCTGATTTCATTTATACAACATTCTATATAACAATACCATAAGGATAGAAAACAGACCAGGGCTTGCCAGGACGGAGGTGGAGGAAAGAGCTGAATATAAAGGAACACAGGGGAATTTCTGGGGTGATGAAAATGTTTTATTAATAGATTGTGGTTGTAGTTAAATGACTATGAATTTGTCAAAACGTGGGAAACTATGCACTAAAATGGTGAACTTTATAGTATGTGAACTATAATTTAATTTTTAAAATGGGGGAAAGCCCCCTTCAAAATTGTGTATAAGTTTAGTTTACTTCTAAAGTTAAAAAAATTAATATATATTGCTTTAAAACTTTTTTTTTAATGGCAAAAATACACCACTGTGACCTCCCAAGATGGCTGCTATTCATAATTCATTCAAATTCCTTTTCCTGGCACTTCTTACCTTTACTTTGTATCCAAGCTGGCTTCCAAACCATTATTTTCCCTGGGGACAATTATATCTATTAACCACTTCTACAACACCTACCACGTGCCTACCACTTATATTGTAGTTCTTTCTCCATGTCTTATCTTCTCTAGATTGTAAGTACCAGGAAATAAAGAACCAGGCTCTACTTGTATCCACCATATTACTCATTAAAATGTCTAGCAGGAGCTCCATAAAAATGTTTAATAAACAAATTAATCTGTACTTAGGTAATAGATGCAGATCTGAGTCCTTAAAGACTGTGAGCTCTTTCAAGACTGATTGTGCACACATAGTCTTGGACTGGGCTTGGCACACTATAAATGCTCAAGAAATGCTTTTCGAATAAATATTGAATGAAAGGACTCTAGGGGATTATGATTATGATGATATATATATATATATATATTTAAGATGGTGCATAAGTGGAGAAATTGACTGCTGGGGTGTAAAGCGGTGGTCTGGTGAGAGAGCTCATTGAAGAGGAGTGTGTACCCTGGGCCACTTCTTGGAAAACCTGGTGGCAGAGGGTGAATTGCAGCACTCCAGGTTGCATTGGCTAGGTTTCATCTCTTATCATGAGCCTTTTTTCGGAGAACTCTTGGATCAGAGATACTTGATTTGGATCCAGTTGGAATGACTAACTGGGGATGGGCTGCAACACGGCAGGTTTCCAATTGTGTTTCTTAGGCTTGAAACAGTTCCCAGAAGCAAAACGATGAAGGCTTCGTTTGTTAAGCATGAAAATAAAAACACTTTTAAAGGATTTTAAGGCAAATCTTTTCTTCTCTTTTCTTCTTATCTCCCCCTACTGTTGGCCAATCCCTGAATTTTAATCTCTTTAGGGAAAGAGCAATGTGCCTTATAACCATTTTTTCTTAAAGTACACTAAGTGGAAGCATTGAATCTATTTTATTTGAAGAATTTTATAAGGTTTTAATTGTTATAATTACAGTTAAATAGGTTCAACATCCCAAACATCCTAGTCCTCTAGATGGCCTGTAGGGAATAGGTCTCATAAGGATACATGGAACATAATGAACACTTGTAAAGCCAGGGTTTTATACTCTTTGTATGTGATGACTAACACACTGGATCAGGAAGCCCAGACTCTGACCTCCATCTCCTTGTCCTTTGGTGGCTTCTAAAACAGCACAGACAGCCAGCTAGGGCAGTTGGTCAAATACTTTGATGTTTTGTGTGTATGTTTGTTTGTAATTTCTTCTGGTTTAAAACTTTGATAAAAGCGTTTGTTATTTATTAAGCCATTTAATTAAAAGTGATTTCATCAGCTTACCATAAACCTCCTTCCCATTTAATGCATAAAGGCTTTGTGGAAGTAGAAAAGTTATAAGAAAAGTCCTGAAACTTTTCAAGTTCTGCCCAGAATTCCTTATGTTAAAATTATTCTTGGTACTTTATTGAGTATTCTTAATAGTTTAGGCATGATGGGAAATTTTAACGACATAGTCTAAGGGAAAAATAGATGCTATTCCTTAATACCAGCCTCAGACCATCCACTGTGAATTTGAGTTCAGATGTTTGTCTAGCTGGCATATCAGGAGATTGAAGTCATTCGTTTGATCATATAGAGCCAGTTGCTTTTGCCCTAGACCCCAATCATTCTGAACACATGCCTTTTAATATGTGCCCTGGATCATAAGAGGGTCCACACTGGAGAATCTAGGAGTTGCAGTTTAAAAGATTAAAAGACCCTCTGCTTTTTGAATGATCTGAGTACCTTCATAAGCAAAGGGGCTGGAATCAAGGACAGACTCATGCCATCAATGGGTAATATGGAAAGCTATCTAGAGGAAGTGGAGTTGGAATTTAATCCCTAAAGAAGAAAAAGAGTTGGCATAACTGCTGTTAGAATTGTGTGCTAGCCTGTAAGGAGGCAATCAAGGCAAGAGTGAGATAGGTCAAGAAATGGTAAGCTTAGCATCATCAGTGGGAGGGATGTGAAAAATAAACAGAACTAGACTGAAAGAAAGCTATTATAAGCCAAGTATAAATAATTCAGATTTTAAAAATTTGAAAAAGAATATTTTTAAAAAGTGGCATGTTTTAGGCATGCCCATTATTTTCTTACGACACTTTCTTTTGGAACAGTCTGCGTTACCTAGGTCAATTAAATGCCTGTTTTTTAAGAGTATGGATTCTAAGGATGATGGGGAGGCTGAGCCTATCAGTCGTTGGCTCCTGAACCTGTGATGTCATTGTAATAAGAACTGGCATTATGGTAACCCAATGCCCCATGCAGGCTGAAGTTACTGCAAAAGAAACTAAGATCCTTGTGTAAAGGGAAGAATGAGGTAAGAGACCATGAGATCTCAGAAAGAGAGAAATACAGAGACAGAGATAATGACTACTGAGACATTCATTTTCTCGAACCTCAGTACTCTCCCAACACTGGGTTCTCTCAGACTCCACTGTATCCATCCAGGAAATCTCTTCTTACTAAAGAGAGGTTGAGGAGATTTCTGTTTCCTGAAATCAAACACTGTCTCACACATGCAGAGATGAGAGGCTGATGGACAAACTTTGAAACAGAAGACCTGGGGTCTAGTTCTGGCTCCAGTCATGTGACCTTGTGCAAGTCTCATAACCTCTCTGTTCCGTAGGTTCAGCATCTGTGAACTGAAGATTATAATATGTACTTCTCAGTGTGCAAACACGAAAAAGGTCTAAAAGTATGCCTGACACACAATGAAGCTTAAAAATCTGGAATATATGAAAAAATATTGAATGAGTATAGTAAATATTTTACTTTACCACAATATTATATCTAACTAAATTGGAATTTTGAGAAAATATAGCTATTTCTCTGAGGTGCTGCACATGTAGTTCTATTGTCGTAAAGGAAGAAGATGACAGAAAATCTCTCATCTGATGAGTGGCTTTCAGCCACCACAGCGACATCATATACAGTCAGACAAATACAAAGAGTGGGGTTTGAGATGATCTTGTCTTCACTACAGGCTGATAGAAACAAGATGGTGTGCCTGAGGTTTAAAGTGGGAGCAGAACAGCACTTTCGGTTCACTTTGGAGAGCTTTTTTCCCTCTCACAACTAGGAGTGATTTAGCATTCATTCGTCTTAAACATTTTTAGTATTATTCTGTGCAAGAACGTGGTAGAAAAGAACACACACTAACCATCCCTGACTCAGCCCCTGGGACTGGCCTGGTCACCAAAACAGTCATAGCTGCAGTGAGCGGTGAGAAATCACTAGGCACGGAAGACACGATTTTAGGTGCACATGACAAGATGATAAATAGAGGTAAATTGTGATTCTTAGGTCTAGCATTACCTCTTATTTGGCCAATGATTAGGGAGAGCTCAAGATTCAAGAATACGTTGAATCACCTATTTCAAATTGGAGATTTAACCAGGAAGTTTCTTTGTAAAAATAACTGGAGAGAAGATGCTATGATATAAAACCCTGAAAATCATTAACCCCAAATAATTTTTACTGACCTGAATTTTCTAGGAATAACAGTACATTTCTAACATAGTGCTGTTCTGATTTAAATCAGGTAAAACACCTATTGTGGTACTAACAAACGCCAGAGGGTTTTCTCCCTCTAGTCTCCATTCCCAGTTCAGAAGACTGTAATCCTAGACTTGGAGCGCCATCTTAGATAAGTGAAAGCTGAGCAGATAATTTTGAACCTGATCCATCTTGGAAATTCGATCCGAGTCTGAGAACACCGCCTGGGTTGTTCCTGAGCTGTAGCTGGGAGCCAATGCGCCTGGGCTTCTGCCAGCGCTCACTTTCCGCCCAATCGCCAGATGCATTCTGGGATGTTTCTGCCCACAAGCAAAACTTTGGCTTGTTTTTCTTCACAGCAACTAATGCCTCAGAAAAAACACTGGCTTTGCAGTTTCCCTGCTGCTTTTAAATCTGTAAAACTGAATGCCACGCCCACAATAAAATAAGAATAAATGCTCTTTTTCTCCTTTTAAAAATTACCAGTGGATATGAGTCTTTGGCTAACATTGTCCAAAAGTTCAGGTGTTCTCTTTTGATCTCTGTCTCTCTGTCTCTGTCTTGTCTCTCTCTCTCACACACACACATTTTGAAACACACTCATAAGTAATTGTAAGAGCTAGAACTTTATTAGATAGCAGCTTGCAAAATTAGCCCTGCTACTGAAGCATGTATCTGTAGCTGGCTGGTGACCCTGGAAAATTAATACTTAAAGAGACCTACAATCAGGAGGGAAAGAAACATAGATTTATACCAGAATTTCTGAGTTTTAAGACTGTCACCAGTCATCTAGTGCAGGCCAATTCACAGAGGACATGCAAAGGTGAAGAGAGAGGAGGCCCAAGTAGCCGGAGAAAGTGGCAAAGGAGTACTAGTGGAAGACCCGTACTTTTTTTCCTGAAAAGTCTGTCAAACCTATCCTTCTTCCTCTCAGTTTCCATTGCTTTTCTTGATCTGGGCCCCTCTCTTTTCTCACATGGACTACTGCATTAGCCTCCTAAACTCACTTTGGATCCCCACTGGTCTTCCACACTGAAGTCAGAATGACTTTTCTTAAACTCATATCGAATCATGTCACTCCCTTGTTAAATCCCAGTGTGGCTCCCTACTGGATAAAGTCCAAAACCTTGAGCCTAAAAATCAAAGTCCTTCACCGTCGGCTCCCATCCCACATTTTTATACTTAACTCAGGCTTGCATCTCTGTGAAACTTTTTCTCCATCTCATTTACCCAATGTTATAGAACAGAATCAACTAATCTATTGATTACCAGTCAATTCTTAACATTCCACAATCCAGGTATAGCCTTTAATTTGGGACACATGATGAAAACCACCTTTTTCTTAGATCAGCCCACTTATTACTCTCCTTACATATCGACCTAGGGAGAGAAGGAGCAACAACTAATACTGATATCATTTACAAGCAGAAAGATCAGACACATTAGCAAATGCACTTGGGTTCTAACTAGAAAAACAGGCTTCCTCTTACGGAATCAGCACAGTGACTAGAGAGTACAGACAGAGAAGTCCAAGAAGAAGGTCCAATCTCTCTGTCAAGGAACAGAAAAATACTCTAAAAACAGGAATAACATAAAGAAGCCTTATAAAAATCCTCAAGTGGAAACAAGAAGAAAACTTTGCCATATGGGTTATGGAGAAAGAGCAACAAGGGTTGCCAAATGTACTTTAACAGTCATTGGTGGGAAACCTGGTTTCCCTATATAAAGGGAAAAGATCCCGGAACTTAAGATGCACACAGATGGCAAAGTAATTTGTATTTAATATAAAAATTTTCCCATCAGAGGAAGACCAGAGTCAGTGAGAAATCCCTGTTAATTTTCTCTGATTAAAACAACGACTAAAACTAAATGGACAATAGAATAGCTGGTTGAATAATTCAAGAAAGGAAAAATATTTTACGAGCAATTATTATGTACGAGCAATAATGATGTTACAGAGGTGATGAAGGCAGAGTATTTTCTTTCTAGGAACTCCCAGTTAAAAGGAGTAGGAAGACACGTAAACATCTCTAGCAGGAGGAAAACTGAAAGAAGACCAGCAGAAACACTCAAGGAAAGGATTCTGTAAGTGATTTTAGTAACTATGCCCCTCCTCCCTGCCCTTATGGACTTAAAATAAGTAGACAGAGATAAACAGCTATGTTGGTGAGGTGAGTGGGGGGCCAGGGCCTGGCAGCCGGGGAGCAAAGGTAGGTGTGGAGTACTTAGAGCCAGAGAGGAGTCCTGGAACTCATGCCTTGCCTGGAACTAGTGTGAAGGCGAAAGCCAAGGTAGAAATCCAAGGCTGTGCTGTTCATCAAAGGCTAGATAACCCACAGAAACCAAGCTGTGGAGACAAAACAGGGGCCGAAATACCCAGGGCCTAAACAAGCTGGTGTATCTGGCTGAGAAGGAGGGAGGCGTGCCTAGAAGAATTTGGGAGGTCGAGCAGAGGTGTTTACTGCAGTTTCCCATGTGGTTGCGCTGTTGTCCTGAGCATTTTGAAGAACACGGAACAGAACACAAGGCCTATCTGCCATGACACGCAGGGTGACTGTAAAGGTCCCTTGCCCCCTGTTCCCCTTCCCTGGCCACTGTGTGATGTGATTCCTGAATTTCGCCATTCTTTGAGCAGAAAAGGTCTCCTGCTCTCTCCTCTCCTCCTTTTATGATATATTTATTGAGAGTATATTATGCAGCAGGCTTGGGAATTTCTACTAAAGCATTAATCCCCTAGGAAAAGTTGAAACCTTAATTTTGGCACATAGTGAGTTTTCAATAAATATTTTTTGATGATTGTATGAGGCCATTATCAGATAACATCTTAGAAAGGATTGTGACTGGAAGCCAGGAGGGAGTACCAGGGCAGGTAGCTAGGAGGATGAACAAACATCTGGCTGCTGAGAAGACGTGAATCAAGAGAAAAAGAGGCCTCCTGGCATGTGTGCCTGACTGTACCATTTTGTTCAGAGTTGAATCTGGCTCAGTTCTTTGGAAATGAGAGGTGTTAAGAAAAAAGAAAAAGCTGTTCAAATCCTTGAAGATGAGATTTTTTTTTCTTGCTTCATCCACTATAATGAGATGGCTCTTGTTACAAATGAGAACATTAGGATGCCTTTCTGTGAGTCCGGGGTGCGGCTGTACCTGGTGTGATTCTCTTGATCCAAGAATATGCTCTGGTCAGGACCACTGTACATGATCATGGAAGTTTTGCTCACATAAGAGCACCTGATCGAGGGAGCAAGTTGGGGCTAAAATATCTCCACTCTGTACTTTGCTAAGCCTTGTACCCGGGGTGGAGGTGGAAAGGTGGGAGTCTAGATATACTGAGGAAAGGGAACCTTTTTCTAATTTTCTCAGAGGTCGTTCTGTTTTTTGAGGTTTTCTGTTGGTCATATGGATGTCATGGGTCACCAAAATTGAGCAAAGTCATTTTTGTTCAGCAGGTTCTGTATTAACTGTTGGACGTAGAACAAAACGCCATTCTAGATATACGGATTGCAGAACTTTGTCTCTAATGTTGGCACAAAGGGACTTGTGGGAGGGTCTGGTGCTTGCATACCATGGAAAAGAGAACAGGACTCGGGCTGAGGACCCTTAGGCGAATCCTTGTCCTGTCATTTTCTCCCTGTATGAAGTGGGAGGTCACTATTTAGCCTCAGTTTCTTAATCTGTGAGATAAAGGGTGTGGATTAGGGAATCTCTAAGGTTCCTTTCAAACTGAGATGTCTATGATTCTCTCTTTATACCAGCAAAGGCTAATGCCTTTGCCCTTTGCACATTCCTTTCTTGCCATTAATAATCAGTTTCAAAAAAGATGCCCACCGACTTGTCTCTTAAGTCCTGTGGCATGAATAAGTCAGGATCGGAGTTGTCCAGTTATATTGCAAAGGTATTCTGAGAGAACTTGCCTTCTTGATTACTTTGGAAAGTAAGCCAAGGATTGAAAGTGCTAATCGACAGCTAGTATTTGAGAGAGAAAACGAGAGAATTTGGTGTGTGTGGGAAGTATTTTTTGGGCTGATCTAAAAATCTGGGCCTCAGTCTAAGTTTTAATTTATGTACCAGGTCACAGAGGGAATCAGAATTCATCAAATGGAAAGAATATTTTGTCACTCGGATAACCAAGTTAAACAGAAAGTGCCCTCCAGATGGGTAAAACTTCCTGGTAGAGCCTAGAAGATAAATCTGGACAGAAACTGGTGGACTAAAGAAGCATTTGGCTGCCAAAGTGATGTAATGATGGGAATTTCCCCCTCTTAACCTTTTGTTGCCCCTTCTCTATTTTTCTATTTTCTTTCTTTCCAGTCAGCAAACTTCTGTTTTCTTTTTCTTTTTCATTTGTTATTGTTTTTGGTTTTGCCCTTGGCTTTCTCTTTTTCTAGGTCTTACTTCTGAATGAAAGGCTGTTAAACTGAAGAATTGACTTTTTAAAGAACTGAACTATTTCCTTCTCCTTCTTCGCTTGCCTCCTGCCATTCCAGCAGGCAGCGCTGCTTGGTAAGAGAGGCTGGCAGGGGTACGGGTCTAGTTTGGGAAGGAGGAGCAGAGAAGGGGGCAGGCAGGGGGCAGGAGAGAGGGTTCTGCGCAGCCCAGGTGAGGCAGAGGCAGAGCTAATGGGAAGCATATGCCGCCACCCATTTTAAAGGCTGGCTTGAGCCAAGGGAAGTGATGAATTGCAAGAATGTGTTGTCTTCATAGCCGGGAAGCTGGCAGAAATAGACTAGCTAGAGGACTAGGACGAAATTTTCTTTTAAGAACTCAGACTTAAAAATACATTTCTCTTTGTCAGCAAAATGTTCTAGTTTCAGAACTATGAATGGTAGGCTACCTCTCATGCATTCCTTTTTTTCACCTCAAATTTTCTAGGATACACTTTACATTCAAATAAAAAGACTAATGCCTCTAAAAGGATGAACTTATATGATCGTGCAGCTCTAAGCTACTTAGAACATTGTTAATATATAGGGCGATCTCAGCCCCTGGATTTGCATTGGGGTCCCCGGAGAGGGCAGGTACAATCCGAGCACAGGTCCAGGAAGAACTGCTCTTTCCTTTCCTTCCCTCTCTCCCTCCCATAATTATCTCCTCCCTGCCTTCCTCCCACAATTATTTGTTAAGTATTTTCTAAGTGCCAGAGTCTGTGTAGAGAGATATATGATGGAGAAATGGAATCTAGATCATGACATCCAACATCTGTGGCCTTTGGATCAGTCAGGATGATTATAGAACCTCTACTTCAGAGGCCTAGACTAAAGCTCTCCTTAAATATTTAGTCCCCAGAATCATAGCCCCTACTTTCCAACAATGAATTTGTTGGGTTTTACTCTTGGGAAAGAGCTTAGCCCAAGCTCAGGTCAGAACCTTACAACAGGTGGAGTGAATGTTAAGTTGCGGCTCTCAATAGATATTTACCAAAGTTTGTCCTAATAAGGTAGTCCCACTTTTGAAAGGCTGCTAACCCTCACATATACTGCAATTAATGTTATTTAAACTTTACTTAATGGGTGAGTAAGTTAATAGAAAACAAGTCTGGATCAAGAAATAAAAATGTTTAAGAATTAAAATGCATTGTAAAATTATACGACTGAAAAAACAAAGTAAGTAGATAAATTTTCATTTCCTATTTTCATTTGATGTCCCCAACAGGTAAAGTTTCGGAGGATGAAACCATTCTTATGAAATCCATCTTGTGTTTCCTTTAAAACTAATCTTTTGTACTTTGAATCAGACAGGAAGAAAATTATTTTAAATAAAAACAGTTTAGTTTTTACACATGTTGGTCATTTTATTTATGCAACTATTTTCTAAGGGAGTGTCTTAAGAGGAGTTGAAAGAAATGAAGTGAATTATAAAATTTTATTACATTTACCTTCATTGAAAAATTATATGATTGAATAGATTTCTTCAAAGTTCTTAAAGAAAGAGTTATTTTATCTGACAGACCAAAGTCTTTCTTTTTTGTTTTTTTGTTTTTCCTTCTCTTACATTGGCATGACTAATAATAAAATATCCCTTTATGGGTTCAAAATGCCAACATGTCTATATTTCTCCCCACTGCCCATGCAAGTTTTAAAATTTATTTGACAATTAAACTGCCCAATTTAGACTTTTTCTTGCCAATTATAAATTCTTTCATTGTACAGATCTGTGAATTAATCAGAACAAAATGGGAACGTGCTAGCCATAGTGAAAGAATTTAGTTTAATTTTTCTTTTTGGCAGGAATACATATTTAAGTACATTATAAATAGACAAAACATATAGCTGAAAATTTTTGGAAAAATTATTAAACCTGCCACTATAATGAACCAGTAGTGCTTCTAATATCTCAGTAGGATTTTATAGATTTGGAACTGGTTCTTATGTTATTTAGCATATCTTCAAGATAGATAATGAGTTGTAATTGTAATTCTTTAAAGGGACTCTGATAGGACTAGCTGCAGAGTGGTGACTTCAGAATCTGCATGCTATGTTCTATTTTTCTTTACTCTCCTTTGTACTTTTTGCCTTTTCGATCATTTATATTGTAAGCTCCATTTCAGAATAGGTAATACTACAAAATAGAGGAGAAAAAAGAAACTCAAGTAAAATGAGGATTTCCCTTTGTCTCACATATATTTTCACCTAAACTTAACTCTTCCCTATTTCAATAAAGTCTATTTTGTTCTTTCTTCCTTCTTTCCTTCCTTCCTTCCTTCCTTCCTTCCTTCCTTCCCTTCCTTCCTTCCTTCCTTCCTTCCTTCTTCCTTCCTTCCTTCCTTCCTTCCTTCCTTCCTTCCTTCTTTCCTTTCTCATATTTTTAAAAGCAATGTGTTTCCACTGCATTTACAGATTGGCTTTATGAATATAATGCATAATTTATAAGCCATCTCCATGAAGATATCACAGAACACATAATATGGGATTTGGACTAACACTAAATCTGACCTAACTCCTGGTTCTGCCATGTACAGTTGAGTGACCCTGGGCAAGTCTTGTAATTTCTCTGAGCTTTGGTTTCTCCTGAGAAGCGGTGTTAGTAATATGTGATGATTAAACAAGAGAGTGTGAGTAAAGTACTTTACACAGTCCCTGGCACACGATAATAATTTAATAAATAACAACTATTTTCATTTGGATATGGAAATAAATGGAGTACTTAATCCTTCCATTAAGGCAAGTTGGTACTAACCATACTCTACCATCTTGTGGCTGCTTAAAAGGTGAAATGATCTGAGAGTTTAGCAGTTCCCACTGGTCGAAAAAAAATCTCTGGAACAACTTATAGTAAAGATGATTATCATCATTAATAATTAAAATCAGAGAAGTCAGGACTTCTCTGTGCTTCCCTCTTAGGTGCATCTGATACCATTCAATCGTGTTTGGAATTCACTCCCACTCTCTGAACAGTAAGCTCCCTTAGATTCAGCTCATTGTGCTTGTGCTTTGAAGGATGAGACTTTGAAGGATGAGGTTGGGACTGGGAGCGCAATGTTAAGGCAGGCATGGTGTCACGGATCACTGAGCCTGACTCTTGGTTGTTGGAGAGAAGGTGCAGAAGAGTGGACCGGGCCATGCCTATGTTATTCCACTTTGGAAAATATTTGTGGCAGGTCTGAGGTATGAGAATGAGCTCCTCACAGGGACATTGGATAATTTCTCAGGCTATGTTTTAAGTAACTATTTAGATGGTGCGGGCAAAGAGTTAACAAAACCCTTTCCCTTTTTGCATGAGAATATGACCTTTGGTTAACTTCTTAGCTTGGTTTCCCTGGAAACAGATAAAGATGGTATGTGTCAACTATGTTACTAGGCAACATTGCATATGGTAAAAATGACCCTCATTGGTAGACTGTGTCTGGACTGGGGGGAACTACAAATGAACTGTAAATACCTGGTGGGAATGCCATGCTTTGGACTTCTCTGAGTGTAGCAATTCTTATAACTAGAATGTCCCTTGAGAGGACGCTGCAAGCTATGTCTTTGGAGCTGTTACGAGAGTTATTGACTGCTTTGAGATATAAGGCTTTTAAGCAAAGGCAGTTCCTTCACCTGCCCAATATGGATTTCATCATCTTGCACCTGAGCTGGTAGGGCTCTAATTACCGAGGAATGCCTAATACTGCTCTCTAGTTGGAGCTGGCAAGCTACGGTTCCTATCCCATATCTTTCTGAGTAGACAAATGTCAAATGTGGTGTATAGGAGTCTTGAGAGTCTAAATGGCCAGGTGAACTTAAGAAACTGTCTGCTGGAAGTTGCAAGTGGGTTTAGTGTCATGGTGATTTCCTTTGGGTAACATGTGAGGCATGACTTTCTGGGAAGGGATCTGGAAAGAATTAGGTCTTTTGTAGTGCCTTTATCCACATATACTCAAATTCATCCATCCAGCATCCAGCGATATTTACTCAGAATCAACAAGGTGCTAAGTAAGCATTGTGCTAGATATGAAAAATATTTAAGGTCTTTTCTCTCAATTAGCCTTCACATCTTGTGAAAAGAAAAAGAAGGATATATTGGTCACTAGTAATAATAGTTATAGTAGTGGCCAGCGTTTATTAAACACCAGATGCCACATTAAGCACTTTACATGCATCATCTTATTTAATCCTTAACAAGAATTCTGTGAAGTAGGTTTTATTCTACATGCTTTATAGACAATGAAACCAAGGTGCAGAGAGATTGCTTCAAAGTTACACCTCCAGTTTGATGTTTAAACTCAGGCAACCTGACTCCAGACCCCAGCCCTGAACCAGCACGTTATTTAATGTGATCTGTACTTTAACAGTAGTTCTCACCAAGTACTTCATTCAGCAATTTCCTATGGAGGCTGTCCTGGCTCTTCATCTCTGAAAATGTGTAAAATCTCACCAATTAAATTTTATTTCAGTGAACAAACAACTACTCTGAAGGCGTCAGGATAATCAGAGAGATAGGTGGAGGGCAGAAAAAGGCAAAGTTTACCTGGATCTAATTGTCTTTCAGGCCTTCTCCAGAGAAGGCTTAATCTACTCTCTCATCCAATCTGACCAGCTTCCTTTTCCTGTTCTGAAGACCTGGTTCACAATTAGGCAAAAATGAGTACTGCGACATTTTATGCCTCCAGTGATTCCCTTTATAAACCAGATTACGTAATAAAATAAAACAATGTATCTCAAGTGATGAGCACTGTGCCTGTTATGTCATAAGCACTCTATAAACCATAGCTATTATTGTCCTTTTTTCCCATGTTGCCTACAAACTGCTGATTATCGGAAAGGCAGGCATCTCCATGTCTTCAGCACCTAGTATCCTCTTTCATTATATATATTCTTTGTGTGTCTGTCAGGTACATTTATTAAATGCTTATTGGGTGGGTTGTGGAGTATCAGAGAAAATATGGAGAGCCAGGTCCATCAGGATGCTTATGACAGACATTTAGAAACACAGACTAGGAAATCTGAAAGGCTTTTACAAGCTCTTACAAAGAGGCACCCAGCACACAGAAACTGTCAACTCTCCATGCTCTTCTAGGAAAGGGCCCAGTTAGACTGTGGAGGAAACTGACCATTATTAATGCTTACCAAGCTAAATCCATGTAGAAATAAATAATGTCGCAAGGACTCTGTCTCCCCGTTGCCACGTCCAGTGCCTTGGATTTAACGACTCCATTCTGCTTCTTCTCGTCTTTGCCAAACATGGCTTGACCAGCAGCCAACTGGTCTCAGCTCGAAGCAGAGACACCTCATTGCCAAACTGAGATTCTTTCCTGTATACCCGAGGCTGTCATGTGTCACACCGATACCTGTGTCAAAGCCGTTTGGATCCTTTCTGGGTCCAGAGGTCTCTAGACTAACTTCTCACTTTGTGAGTTTCCTCCAAGCCCTAAAAGAACAGAGAAATTCTCTCTACATTCCCCTTTGGAGATGCCCAGGTCTCTCTGAAGATGCAGTACCTGCTCTAGATTTCTTTAGCTCAGATAGTGAAACATTGAGTTCCCAGGATTTTTTTTTTTTTTACCTAGGATGAGGTCTGCAGCCCAAAATAATCTAAGACAAAAGATCATAGAAAAGGCCCCACCTCAGGTAATGAGGCTTGACTGGTCTGGAAGTCTGGGGTGACACTTAGGTGCTGGTCAGAATGGCTGACACCTACAGGAGAACAAAGCAGAACCCCACTCAGCACTATGCTAAGTTTTGGGAACAGAAAGTTGACAAAGACAAGGTGCTTTCCCCTGAGAAATTCAAAGTCATTTGTTGTTTATGTAAAATAGAACATGTTCATCAGTTTATAAGAAAAAAAAAGAACATTCTCATGCTCTCACAGAAGAAATGTTCGCCACATCCTCTAGCTCGGAATTCTAAAATGTCTGACTCAATGAAGAAAAACGCCATCAACTGCCACCAGAGCCTCCCCATAAGAGAATTCTGTAGCAGAGTGATCTTGATTATCTCAGAAATCCCAGACAGAAATGGAAGCAATATAAATAAACATAAAAGAAAATAGAGGTGCTGTAACACAACTATAAATTGCTCTTCTCCCCGACTTTCTCCCAATCGTCCAGGGCAAAAGAGAGAAGTTGGTCTTTGTGGCAGAGAATAGACCAACAGCTGTTCTATATCCTGCCAAGAGGAGAGAGACTTATTATAAATAATAGCCAACAATATGTCCTTCGGGACTAGAGACTCAGCCAGATTTCAGAGGGAGAGGGAGGTTTAATGGGATGTGGAGTGACCAACACAGCAGAGAATGAATTAGGAGAAAACCCTATCAAATTTTCCTGTGTACTTATGTTTCTATTACCTCGTTAGGGTGATTACATAATGCTACTCCATTTATAAACTAAAAGGGAAATATGGGACAATGTTCTCATTAACAGTGGCTGATACGAGACATTAACATACCAGTAAGTCATGTGGGCAAACAATTAATATGTTTGGGAACATCTTTTCTTTCTCTCTTCATCTGTTTGGTATTTCGTCTGCTCCTTCTCTCCTTTTAGCCATATATGTGTATTTGTGATTCAGAAGAGGAGATGGAGCTGACAATTTGGGTGCCCTGGTTTTGAGAGCTCTTCATGTGAGACGTTCATGGACTTTGTTTTACTGTTTTATATTCTACTGGAAGGAAAAAAATAAAACAATAGTCTTATAGCAATGTATGGCTCTCTTACTGCTTCCTCTCTACTAACTCCCCACAGGGTTTCCTGGCCAGATGCAGACTGAAGTTCTGAAATTTCTCACTTCTTAGGATATTTTTTCTACTTGTGGAGAAATGCCATTCTTTCACAGACTCTCCCTTGTCAGTGTCCTAATTCTAAGTTGTAACTCTAGATTTTGGGGGTATTTTGGTGGGCTTCTGTATATGTGTATACTATTAATTTGCATCTCAATGTTTTCAGTAGCTCACTAAGACGGTAAAATTCATCAAGTAATCCTTAACAAAAGAGGAAACTGGAAAAAAAAAGTAAAAAAAAAAGAGGAAACTGAGTCCCCAAATGTGAAACAACCTGCTCAGGTAGTCATAGGAAGAGCCTGGGCTGGAGTCCAGCATCGAAGGAGTTATATAGAATGTGACTATGATATATAATTTCTAAGGGAGGTTGGGTAATTTAAGAAGTGTCTGCTTTATTCATGAGCTCTTCTAATGAGGGGGCAGTGTGGGGGTGTTAGGTGGAGATCGATCCTTTTAAAGGGTCCCTCAGAGAAGGAATTAGCTGTTTAGCCTGTATTTATGTCTTACACGTGGTTTTAATTTGATATACTTACCCTTTATTCCTACATAACCCTATTTCATCTCTTTCTTTCCAGATTTTCTTATATTAACTCTGGTTTTAATTCTGGGGGCTCCCAGATGCATTACTGAAAAGTTATCTTTTCTCTGAAGATTAGCAGTTATTTTGCATTTGTTCTCATGATGGCAAACTAGATGAAGAGTTTGGCACAGAGCGTGAACAGGAAGGGATATCTTTATTCAGATTACAAAAAAATAAATTTAAACTTTTAGAGTGCAGACGGCAAGTTAGGGACACTGTACTCTACCTGGGGCCTGGGAAGTACTATTTATTTAAAATAGCAATCAGCCATTCCTTAATGTAGACTGTTCCATATGTTTCTTGTTCACATTATTTTTGGTTACAGTATTTTAACTATCCAGCAGATGGCGTGTGCTTCAAAACTCTCATAGATTCCATATACATTTCAGGGCAAACAGGATACTGATACATTGAAACCTCCCTTGATTGATTGCTACATTTAATACCCAGGAAAGGCTCCTAGTAACGTACTTAAAGGTAGACAATTAATTCCCCTTTGGGGCACAAGAGTCACTCTTTTCCCTTGCTCAGCCCATGGCAGCAGCATGGATACCAAGGAAATCCTCATCATTCGAAAGGAAACATAATCAGAATTAACCCCAGAAGCTCTCTTGAAAAAAATCTATTACTTTAGTTACTTTCAGTACTAAACAAGAGCTGAGTATTAATAGCAGATTCAGAAAAAGAAAGCTAATCTCAAATCTCGTAAAAGGCAGAGAGAAGCAAAAAAAAAAAAAAAAAAAAAGGAGACAGCTCCTATAAGGAGTAAGGGGTGCATGAATACACAAAGCTTTATAGATAGTTACCATACAGAGCCTTTTCCCTCTTTACTTTGTATGAAGAGATGGGTGTGATTGAATGACTTCTAACGTCTAATGACACCTTTGCTCCAGTGCTTTGTGGAGCTCACACATGAATACACTGATCCATTTCCAGATGATCCTGGGGGCCCCATCCTTTTGTGTCAAACACAAAGAAAAAGGAGAGAGAGGGAGAGACAGAGACAAAGAAACAGCCCATGTAACCAAGCTCCGAACATGATTTAAACAACCAACTTAATAAACATCAATCTTAAGATGTGTTATGTGGAATGGAGTCATACTCCAAAAGAAATGTTGGCTACATTTAAAAGATCACTTTGTCTAAGGAAAATGCCAAGCTGAATTTCCCTGCAGTAAGACATCTTTCTACAAGAAGCTGACAAGACAAAAGCAACAACGTGAAAGGTGAAAAGATGGCTCAACTAAAAAAAAAAAAAAAAAATAGCGTTATAACCCTGTTGTTTTTCAAGGATCTGGTTCTTTCATTTTATATTATTTGTCAGGAATCAATGCGGTTATGAAAAGAGCAATGGGTTAGAATCAAAATACTTGTGTGACTTGCTGTGTTACTTTGTGTGAATAACATCACCTCCTGGACCTCAGTTTCCATCTATGCAACATTAGGGGTTGGGACCAAATGACTTTCAGCTTATGTTTGTTGGGACAGGGGATCCCTGTAGCCACAGAGCAGCTGCTTAGCACTCTAACGTGTATGAGTCATAAGGAAGAACAATGGGAGCTTGGACAATGGTCTGGAGCTAGTTTGCCAAAAGTGGGCCATTGGAAAGGTGTGCACTAAGGAAGCATTTTAGAATCCTTTGAGTCGCATTTCCCCCTTTTTAGTTTCATGGCTATTTTCAGAGAAAAAAATAGAAGCCCAGGTTTGGAAGCAATGTATTAGAAATTGAATCTGTTTTGTTCTCATTTTTAGCTCAAAAATAAAGTGCACTTTGGCCATTCATGCATATCCGTGAATCTCTATAAGTTGAGAATTTTAAAATGCCTGACATCTCCTCCTGCCTCAGCCTCAGTTAATATACACAATGGATTCTTCGGAAATGCAGAGTTAGAACATTTGAGGCAGCTGAATACTGATTTACATGAAAGCTGGAAGTATACAGTACCAGTAAAATGTATCTTTGACATCTTGGCTTCCAGAGAAACACACTTCCTTTGTTCATTCACAAGTCTACTCTATTTCCACCTTCAGATTTAATTATCTTCCCAGTTCTCATTTGCGTATGTGTAGGATACTATTCACAATACCCCAAGCTCTACATGTGGGAGGCACAAATCTTTTCATTCAAAAAAAAAAAAATGTGGTCTAGCCATTTCAACTGCATAGTATGTGCTTTGGACAAAGCCAGGAGGATGTTAACTGTATCCCAAGGATACCAATGTCCTTGAAATAAAATTTGCTGTATGGTATATCGATCCACGTCACTTAGTTGAGACTTTCAGTTGTGTGTCAAATGCATAAAAGAGCTGATTTTTTTTTCCTCTAAAGTCGTAGGCTATTGGAATTGGAAGGGACTTTATAAAATAATCTAGTCTAACCTCTTTGTATTACAGTTGAGGGAAATGATCCCAGAGATGTAAAAGTTTTGCCCCAAATGGAGAGTAGCAAAAATGAGACTAGAACTTGAAAAAAATTTTAACTTACATATCAGAATCAGTTACATAGCCATGATTATCATGCTTTTCAGCCACTATCTCCTCATCCAAAATCAAATAACCTCCAAGTTCTGATCTAGAACTGCTAAACAAGATGACCCTGTTCCTCAAAGTGTAGTTGAATTTGCTTCTCAATAATCTTTTTTTTTTTTGGTGGGGGGCGGGGAGGAAGCCAGCTTTACAGTTGTTCTTAATAGTATCAAAAAAGAAAAGATTAAATTATTATGAAAAAGTTCCATTTCCCTTATTCTATAAATACAGTGACACTTCTATTTGTTTGGCTTTGGCAGAGAACATGTTTCACATAAGTAAACTCTGTAGACCTCTGAACTCAAAGCTTTGAACAGAAATCTTTAAAGTGTATTTCATTTTTTTTCTGCCTTTGGAAACAAAGGATATTGAACATAACCTTTCCTTCCTTCCTTCCTTCCTTCCTTCCTTCCTTCCTTCCTTCCTTCCTTCCTTCCTTCCTTCCTTCCTTCCTTCCTTCCTTCCTTCCTTCCTTCCTTCTTCCTTTCTTTCTTTCTTTCTTTCTTTCTTTCTTTCTTTCTTTCTTTCTTTCTTTCTTTCTTTTTAACATGACTCAGATTGATCTTTTAGGAATATCCAGTATCATACTGAACAGTGATAATGTTCTATGTCTAATTTTCTGGGTCTCTATTTTAATATCATGTACTTAGCACTCTTCACTGAAAATTATCTTTACTTCTAGCAGTCCTTTCATAATCTCTTTTAATTGTCAGGGCCAGAAATCATCTCAGGAAATTCATTAAAAATTCTATCTTAAATTTGTGTCAGAGACAGTAAGGCTTCAGGTGTCTGAAGTGTAGTAAACACGCCCTTAATAGCTAGATTTGGGGACTAAAATTATATACTGTTTTTATTTTTCTGATTACTTCCAAGCTTAAAATGATGTAGGGAGGGCTAGGGACATCATGTCCTCTGGGCAAGCTGGCCAACCTTGTAGTCAATCTCAGACTAGAACCTTTCATCTTAACCCCAGAGCAGAAAGCAATGATAAGACCATATAAGTCTAAGCCATTTCCAACAAGTGTGAGATTGCCTCTTTGAGGTACTTGGTTTAAGGAGAACGCAATTCTCTCTCTTCCGGTCGTGTCTTCCGGTTGTAGGAGCCATCAGAACTCTGCTCACCTGCCTGCCAGAAGATCTCCTCCCCCACTGAGGTACAGTCTAACAGTCCCAGGTTCCACTTACAGTGTAACCTACTGTCAAGTGCTATGTCAAGCCCTTTATATAACAGGAATTTCTGTACTCCCTACAATTCTGTGAAGTAGATACAGGAGGAACCTGAGGCAAGGGGATTTAGGCAATTGACTTTGGGTAAGCTAACAAGTGGGGGGTTGGGACTCTCAACTTGATTCTGAGACATTCACATGCAGAGTCACCAAGATGGTGACCAAGATGGTGACTCTGCAAAACTGTGACTAAAATAGATGATGAAATTGCTTAGATCAGTTTAAATTTATGCCTAATAATAGCAGTGGAAGATGAGAGTTGCATGGAAATAAAAGGCCACATTAAGAAAAAATTCAATCTGGATTTTACCTCATTGTCCCTTCGTGGGCCTTGATTCAAATTTTCTAATCCCCTATTTCCATGTCCTCTGTGTAAGTTTATGGTAAATTATAAAGTCAAGGAATGTACGAATAAGCCCACATTAAGTAATAAACATAGAAGTTGATGAGACTACTTTCTTTGACATATTCCAAAAACATTTACTGGGAACTGACAATGAGATAGATATTCTTAGTCATCAAGGACTTAAAGATGGATAGAAAGTAGTCCTTGCCCTTGAACTTCTGACCATCCCATGAGAGAGACAGGATTATCGATATGTTAAGTGTTAAAATAAAAATATGCTAAAAAGTCCTATGGGAATGTAACATTAAACTCAAGTGAAGTTGATGACCAATGAGCTGAGACTAGTGGGTTAAGTAAAGCCATGAAAGAAGAGAAAGGGCACTTCAGGCAGAGGGAATGGCAAGAACAATGGCATGGAGGAACGAAAGAGCTTCAGGTGGTATATTCACCACGGCCAAAGCTGTGAGTCAAAATAGTGAAGTGAGGCAGGAACTTTATGGGCAGAAGTTTAAAGTAATTCTGTAAAATAATACCATCATATAATGGCCATTTTATAAATGCAATGACTAAATATACGCATGACTAAATTTTCTGGCATAATTATAAGTAGACAAGACATGAAGATGAAATTTTTGGAGAAAGCTAGTATAGCACAATGAACCATTTGGGATGTTCTGATATCCCAAATAGAATTCAATCTGTTTGGAACCTGTTCTTGTGTTATTTAGCATGTCTTCATTCAATTACACATTTCTGTTCATGTGTCTCTTTAAGTGGATCTTGACCTTTTAGACCATACACCCTGATTTTTTTTTTAATCTAGAAAATATTACTGTTTATATTATTAGATGGTATAAAATCACCCAAATAATTTTATGACATTTCAGTGGGATACATTAATGAACGCACAGAGGCCTCAGATCTAAACGAAAAGACCTACTGTGAAGAAAATGGGAATTTAAGTGAAATTTATCTGGTATTGCACTACTTTCTTAAGTATAAATGTTTTGCAATTGTTCAAGCTGAGGCCCTTGTTTTAAAGACTGAAGTGCCATATTCAATGTTACTACTCCCTGGGAGAAAATTAGGGTTCTTTGGAAATAAATTACCTCTTTTCAACCACTGCTAAGTTTTAGTTTACTGATGGTAATTTTGTGGCTAGGATCTAAAAGAGTTATTCCTTTCAAAACTGTGACAAAGCAGTAGCTCAGAGAATGAATACTCCAAATTTGTTTATTGAATATCTGTTTTTCATGAGACCAGTCTAAAGCAGACTGTGTCCTAGAAGGGGAGACTGAGAACCCAAGAGGTAAAGTGGTTTCTAGGACTCAGCAATCAGCAATCTTGATTGCCAAGTTATTCTGGGTCTGAAATATATACAGATGCCTAAATTAAAGAAAATGAAATAAAGAGTCAACTGTGTCCTGTGTATCTGGTGATTTTGGAAAAATCATTATTTGCTCTATAATTTCTCTTTAAGGAACTTCTCTGCTAGGTCGTCACATTCCCAAGAAAATGCTCGCATCAGGAATTCATTTAGAAATCCTCTAGATTTGTTTTAAGCAGATTGACAGCTATTCTTTTGGTTATAAAAAGTTGTCTACTTGGGTTGTTCTTCCCCTCTGGTTTTTCCGGAAGAAGAGATAGTGCAATTTCAACAGTTGGGTGAAGGACAAAATTTCACACATGATTGGGTATACATCTGAAAGCAGACTGAATGCTATTTTAAATGAGCTGGAGTCAGGAGAGCCACATAATGCAGAGGAAAATATAAAACTTGGAAAGCAAGTTTGAAAAGTTGAATACAGTTTCCTGCTACGTACATCAGTTATTCAAATAGAAAGAAAAAATGGAATCCAGATTTGTTTCCTTGGAATATAGGTGTCTACCTCCAGCCCAGTTTTGACATCTGGATGTTATGGCATGAATAGAGTGGAGGATCCACAAATTCTATAAGACAAGCCACTTTCTTTCCAGGTAGAGGGTATAAAAACCTATAGTTCAAAAATTAGATTTCAGAAGAAATGTTTTCAGGTAATTACCATTTCAAACAAAACTTTGCATCTTTCCTTCCTTTCTCTTTTTCTTTCTTCCCTCCTGCTGTTCCTTTTCCCTGTTTCTTAATTTCCCCCTGTGTTAAGAAGCATCTCAAATTAAGTCCGCTTAATACAAATATAACCCATAAATAGAAACATAATAAAATAAAGGAAAACCCATTTCCTTCTTATTTTTCTAGTAATTCTCAATGAGCAAAAGCCTTTGTTTTTCACTTTATGTGGTGTTCCTGTTGCTTAGAGCAGTACGAGCTTCATAATTGCACACAGAGAACACTTTCTGATTGACTAATCAATTGCCAATAGTAACAATAACTCTAACTGAGAACAACAAATCCAAAGAGTGACCTGACTGGCTATTTAACCTCTGGGAATGGAGGGCTCTTCGAAGCAGTGAGAGACACATTTACTGAAAACCTGCCATATTCCAAGTAAGGTGAATCAGATGTTTTACGTGAAAGCTCTCTTCACAACAGGCGCTTCACTGAATATAAGTCTCATAACCAAAGAGGAAACCAACACACCGTGAGAAAAAAGTTCCACTTTCGGCATTATTTAAAATAAAAAGTTTATTTAAAAAAAAAAAAAGACTATTTAGCAATCGTGTTAAAAAGAATTCTCCTGCTTTGATATTCTTTTCCTCTATTTAATAAATTAAGGTAAAGTAAATAAAAAATTTAAGAGAGGTTGGAGCAGGTACTTTTTTGCCTTGGTTGGTGTTAGAGAAAATGATTAAAAAGAAACAGAAAGTTGCTATAACTGTGAAGTGGCATTTATAATAAATGGCTCAACCTCATAAGACCCAGACACTTGGCAATTTAACTGGTAATGCCAGTAGGATGATGTAGTATTTCCAGTACTGTTTTAACTTCTCAACAAGCATGTAGACACTGCAGTGAAGCCCAGGTAAAAAGTTCACAGCTGAAGGGGTGTATAGAAAGTTCTCTGCAAAGCTCTAAGCTTACATAGGCATCTAGCTGGAAATAACTATGGAAGAATGGAGGAGGGTATAACACACGGTAATGATTTGAATTTACAGAACATGGGTTTTAGGGGTACAATATGAGTGGCAGAGTTTTCTCTCAAAGGACTTCTAAAATATGGAGTGGTGGAAGAAAGGGAAATGCAGACCCAGTTAATGTAAGCTGGCAGCACTTTAAGAGTATGGCTGCTAATTTTACTGCTTAGACAGGGTATCCATGGGGGGCATGCCCCTCCTCACCACCAGCTCTCCTCATCCAAAGGGTCCCCATTTTTAAGACCTGCCTCAAATGCCATACCAAATAGATGGCGTCACGACCTGTTTTAAACATCTCACCTAGAACTTTGTACCTCAGAACATTTTTCTCCCCGGGCCTTCTTTAACTGTGTACTTATCTTAGTGACCCCCTTTCCTCCCCTTCAACCTCTCCCACCATGACATTATAACTGTCTCGATGACAAGGACCAAGCCTTACTCATCTCTGTAACACTGAAGCCAAATATGATTTTGTTGCCAACCTTCCATTCCGATAAAGCTTTTGAATAGCTTCCCATTGACTTTAGGATAAAACCCAAACACACTTTTTGACATGGCTTATGCAGGTCCTTTATAATTTGGTCCCAGTCTGAGCCTACCCTCTGTCAATCCCTCTGGCCTTTACAGATCTTTCCTTTCCAGCACATTCTTTCTCTCTCACTTCTTGGCTTTGTGCACACTGTTTCCTTGCCTGCGCCACACTGTCCACCCATCTCCACCCCTTCATCTGTCTGTAGCTGACTCTTCCCTCAGGGTTCATAATCTTCTTCAGGGACCACTTCCCTAGCCCTCAGACAGAGTCGTACATCCCCAGACTTTCCTATGCTTCCCCTCTCATAACTCATAACTCAGTTTCATTTGTATTACTCGTTTAGTATCTGCTTTCCCATCCAGATTGCAAGTTCTGGGAAGTCAGGGGCTGTCTCTAACTTTTTAGTACTGTACCTTCAGTGTCTAGAGCATGGAGCTGGGATGTATGGTTCTATTATATGAGAACTCAATAAATTTTACTTTTTGAGTAAGTGAATGAATAGCTACTGTAATAATAACCACGATGGACTGAGTGCTAACTATGTGCCAATGAGTATGCTACATACTTTACACACATTATGCCATTTAACTGTCACAGTGGTCCCATTATTACCTGTAATACATATTATTACTCCTATTTATAGATGAGAAACCAAGTCTTAGAGAGGTTATTAATTACCCAGGTTACCTAGCTCAAAAATGACAAAGCTGGGATCTGCGCCCAAGGCTGCCTCACTCCAAAACTTGTGGCTTTTTATGAAGCTACATTATTTCTCAAATAGCTATGCAGTAAATGCTCATTAAACACACACACACACACACACACACACACACACACACACACACACACAGAGGCTTGTGAATCTATTAGGTTTTTCCAATTTGAGAATCTCTTATAATTGTATTTGATTTGAATTCATTTGATTAGAATTGTTTCTAATTAAAAAAAAAAAAGTCTTTGAATTCTGCACCCAAATCCAGCCTTGAATTTCTTCTTTTTTCCTTTTCCTTTTCTTTTCTTTTTTGCTGTTAATATAATGTCTGCTGGACTAGAGTTCAAAAAAGGGCTTCGGTTCTGCTCCGATGCTGCCTGTGTGCTTAGAAGCGAGATGAGTTCATGTCTGTACAATAAGCTAAGGGAAGCCAGGACATCTTTTACCTAAGGTTTCCAAGGCCTGTGATTAGCTGGTTATGGGGCACCATTATATGGCACTTTCTAACTATTTTCCTAAAGACACATGATTCAATGTAGTGCCGGGTTAGTACCAAGGATCTTAAGAACAGCAATATTTACTCCACATCTTATGAAACGTATAAAATTAGGTCACAGTAAAGCAATATAAGAAAACCTCCAACCAGCAGGGTGATTCAGTAATGAACCATCCGTGCTCCTGGAAGATAGCTGGATGGAAGTAGAAGCTGGGTGACCACCGGTCAAGCCTACTCTGGAAAATGATGCTCATATTGGGTGGAAAGTTAGACAAGAGAACTTTGAATGGCCTTTCAAACAGAACAGAGTATAGAACAAATCTTTAATTGGCTTTATTTATTGTTATTATGATCTTGTAAACAACTTTTCATCCAAGACTTTCATATTTTATAAACTCTATCGCTGTTTTCCATCTTGCTTGAAATCTAAGTGCTGAGTAAAAGTTGAAAATTTAGAAATTATTAGAATTCATGCCCTGAAACAGGAAACCACCACCTCAGCAAGGGACTGTATTCTTAAAAAGCTAGAAGAAATGTCTTTGTGTCAAAGTAGACAGGAAATAGCTTATTTCCAGAACCTAAAGTATCTGGACAAAATTAATCTTTTTTTTTTAAATACTTTGGAAAATATTCTGAATATATGTCTGATAGATTTTAAAATGCTAATACATGCAAAAAAGAAAGGGTCCAGGAAAAGTTACTAAGAAAATTGGCTTGGCTTTATCAAATATTTATTCCAAAGGCCAAGATAAAGAAATAGTGAGGTTCTTCTAATGCACCCAGGTTAACAATTGATATTAGTTCTCATTGCACAGAAGGGCAAAGCATGTTTTTCTCTTTTTTAATCTCCTGTGTCAGGCCTGAGATATAGCACTCTCTCTGTCTCTCTGTCACTCTCGGACTCTCTGCTCGCTCGCTCTCTCTCTCTCTCGCTCTCTCTCTCTCTCTTTCTCTCTCACACACACACACACAAACACACACACACACACACACACACACACGCACAAAAGAAGATAGACAAAGTACCTTAGCTTAGTCGTTAGTTTCCCAAAGCTCTTTGGGATGACAACATAGAGAGTCTAGCAAAAAGAATCATGATTCATTCTATAAATCTCTCTAATATTCATAAAGGATGATCCAGGTCTTGTCTGGTTCTGGGGAGCTGTCTTTTATTGTGAACTTTTATGTGCCAGGAACCGCTTAACATAAACATTTAATCCTAATAATAATCATATATGGTAGGTGTTACTCTCATTTTACAGATGATGAAACATGAGAGTTTAGGTACTTTGATGACAGTCACACGGCTAGGGGTTGGCAAAGCTGGGATCTGAACCAAAGTCTGTTTGACTAAAAGCTGATGCTGTTAATCACTCTCTGTGCTGCTTTGCACTGGGAGAGACGGAGGTAGAGCTGGGAGACAGAGACCTCCCCGCATTCTACCTGCTTGTGTGCATGGCCCAGGCATACCAGGGAAATTGGTTAAGCTGGCCTTTGACCCATCCAGCCTCCTAGCCTCCTCCCATTTCCCTCCCCAACTGCTTTCAAAAACAGATTGAAAACTGGCTCAAAGGAAAGTGTCAAGGACTAGTAATCACTTAGGTACCCCTCCCAGAGAACCGAACAATTCAATTAGCCAGTAGCCCTTCTTCAGAAGTCAACTCCACAGGGAGCAGGGGGCTATCTTACTGTGCCTATGCCCAAGTCTGATTCTTCTACCACTGCTTCGACCTTGCTAATAGGACACCACTGCTGCAGAATCCTATCACTAACAATGACAATGAATGTGTAAATGGTGTCATCATGTGCTGAATGACTCACCGGGGCTGGCACACACTGCCATTCGAAGGGTACGAGGCAGAGCCCCATCTTTGTCAAGGGAAGGACAGCAGTTTCTGAAAGCTGTCAAGGTCTTCAATCCCAAAGGATTCTTTGCCACTGCTGTGCCATTCCTGGGTAACCTTGGCTACACTGAGAATAGAATGTTGTAGAAGGACTAGACTAGGCATATCGTACTTATCCCTCAGCTACCTGTCTTTAAACACTTACTATCTATTCTTTATTGATATGGATCTAGAGTGTTTCCTCGAATAAGAGTTGACTTAAAATGAGACCAGATTCCGAAGAATTACTGGGACTAAACCTCTAGGAATGGATTATATTAGATATAAGTAGGATGAAAAGCCTTTTATTTGTTCAGCAAATATTTTGACCATTTACTAAGTGTCAGATACTATTTAAGGTTCTGGGAAGACAACAGTGTACAAAACTAAAACAGCTCTTGCTCTCATGGTTCTTAAATTCTAGTGAGGGCAGACATAAACAAAAACACATAAATTGAATGGTATGCCCAAAGGAGAAAAATGAATCTGATAAGGAAGATCGTGTAGAGGAAAATGAAGGAGCAGACTCTGAGATGGCCATGTCTTTGGTACATTCTGGGAAGGCGGGGGAGGCTGGAGGGTAGAGAAACAGGGAGGGTGGTGGGAGCTGCGGTAGGAGGAGGTGACTAGTGTGTGAGTGTGTGTGTCCTCGAGCTCCTGCACTTGTGATCCTGTACTCAGATTTTGTAGGGCCTTGTGAGCACTTTGGCATTTACCCCTAGTGAGATGGGATACCAGTGGTGGGTTCTGAGCAGGGGAGAGGCATGACAGAAGGCATGGCCAGAATTCCCCAGAGTTCCTTGCAGCATACCACAAAAATCTAACTTGCCTTTCTAAACAGGCATACTAGTCTTACCCTTCAGAACTCTTTCTTTGGCTGGTAAGCTCCCATTTGCATACATTTTTCTCTGACCATAGCATCTCCAGTATTAACGCTCATCTGTCTAGTACAGCTTGACACAATTTTAAAAACAACTCAAGACATCAACTGCCTTTCAAAATGCCTCTTCCCCATAACAGGGCATGCATTTAAAGAAATAACAAGAGGACATTTCTATCGAAGCAAATGTGTTTCTTGCAGCCAACAGTACGGCCCTATAACAGTAAAGTTTCTATTTCAGAAAGCAAGTCTATCATGACAGCAACAATCCTTTAAACCCCAAAGTTGTCACATGAGCCCTTTACTCTTTGTGGGATAAGTAAGAATCCAACAAATGAAACACTTCTAGAAATTATTTTGTTCTTAAATCATCTTCTTAAGTCTGTCATTGGTAAATGGGATTTTGAGTCTCAAAATTGTCTCAAAGATTTGTTATGAGAATCCAAGGAAGGAGAGGAAATGATTATGTATTGGGGTCTACTGAATTCTTTGAATATGATCGTTTACGTTAATATGAGTGTTGGAACAGAGATGTAAAAATACACATCCAATGACTACCTGCCTTGTTTTAGTTTTCATTTCAAACCCTATTACTTATACATTCCCAAAGAACAACTTCAAGTGCCATATTTTGCAAGCTTGTGGTTTCAAGTTGCTTATTTAAGGTCTTATTGACCTCTGTACAGAATTTTAACATTTTTTCCTGCTTCGTTGGCCTGAGGGTGATGATGGAATCAAACACGCTTATAAATAGGGCCAAATAAATTGAAAATTCTCTCCTAGGAAAGATGCAGTTTTATGAAGAAAATACCTGCCAAAGTCAACTTTTTAAAGAAAACCTCACCCAGTGGCATTTCTCATTCAACAAGTTTTCTTCTTGATTAGTTAAATGTCAACAAAAGTGTTGCTTCTTAATTATCTGAGTATCCTGAGTCATAATAATAATGCATATATCTATCACTTAAGAAATGTGCTATTTTTAATTGCATTTGTTACATTTACAAGAATCTTTATGCAGCCATTGGAAAGAAGATAATTTTCCCCTGATGACTTTCTCTACTACAGTAACTGACCGAGGTTGATTTTAACATTACATAAGAAAACCTGACTTTTCAACATGAAGGTGAAGCAAGTCTGTGAACTTCCTCCATCCTGGTACTTCCCCTCGAATAGTAGTTCTAAACTCTGATGCTTAGTAGAGTTTCCTAGGAAAGCTTTATTTTATTTTATTTATTTTATTTTTTTTAGGTGAGGCAATCCTTGGTTGATCTCACAGATTGTAAGGACCTTGTCAGCTTACAATCCCTTGTTTTTTATTTTTTTATCTTTTATGCTTACAGCACCTGGTCTTCCTGGGTGGTCTCCCATCCAAGTACTAATCAGGCCCGACCCTGCTTAGCTTCCAAGAGCAGATGGGATCGGGCTTGCTCAGGGTAGCAAGGCCGTAGACCCTAGAGAAGCTTTAAAAAGGAAAAAGAAAAAAAATATGTGTATATATATAGAGAGAAGATGCTCAGGCCCAATCTGAGGACATTCTGACTTAATCGATCCACGATGAGCCTGAGCATTTTTCAAAACATGCACTTCAGCTTGAAAACTGTAGATCAAAGGGGAGAGAGTCTTTTCCTTCCTTCCTCCTTCTCCCTTTTCCTTCCTTCCTTCCTTC